>NW_008238321.1:4893574-4900161 GCF_000691975.1 Corvus brachyrhynchos
GGTCTGCTGCAGGCTGAGGGCGGGGGGCGGTAGCAGTGGCAATTGGGGCAGGTTGGGGCGATGTACAGAGTGTATTTAATGTTATTATATGCAATTATTTACAACATGCACACCACCTCCCCCAGCCTCGCTGCCCTCGCAGGGCCACGCTTCCGCTGATGGGAGACAGAAGCAGAAGCCCCGGCTCCTGCTCCTCCCCAGCTGAGAGGTCTCACACCCCGCTGCAGCTTTCCTGCTTCCTATGCAAGGCGCGATCACTCTGATCCTTCTCCAGCTTCTCACACTGGAGAGAAGGCCAAAGACTGATGTACAGAGAACAATTTTATCTTTGGCTGGAGTGTGCTGAGGAGCGACAAGAGATTCTCCCAGAACAGGGAGAAGAAGCCTCGGGGCTGCGAGAGGCTCCCAATCCCCGGAGCAGCCGGGGCGGGCAGGGTGATCAGCCCGTGCCCATCTGGAGGGGTCCCCGCTGCCAGCCCGGTGGGGGCCGGGTGGCACAGCTCCTGTGCCGTGATAAGGCTGCGGGGCTGAGCGAGGCTGCTCAGGCAAATGGAGGATTTGGCAAGGATGCCAGCATCCCGGCAGGAATGACTGTCTCAGCTGGCAGGGACACACAGTCGGGCCGGGGCAGGGGCAGCTGCGGGGAGGTCACAGTCTGCCTCGCCAAGTGACAGTGACCTTTCCCATCCAGGCAGCAGCCCCGGGCCGGCTCGGGCAGGAGGCACCCGGTGCAGCCCCTTGCAGTGCTCCCGTGATGACGTTGTGTGATGCGATCGGGGATGCTGAGGTATCACATAGAGAGCTGCAAGATGTTGGTGTTCAACACCCAGCTGAGCAGCACCGGCCTGGCCTGAAGGGTTCCTATTTCATGTTAGGATGGAACCCAGCCTCTCCAGGGGGATGGAGGTGCCGTCTCTGGGACCAGGGAAGTTCTGCAGGACACGAGCCGCTTGATGACAGTGCCAGCAGCACAAGCCAAGACTGATTTTAATAAGTTAAATCAGGCACATCTCAAAAGGGCCATTGCTTGTTGGTAATCTCTCTAGGGGTGCTCTCCCCTCCCCTCGTGATTCCAGGCACGAACTGATATTAAAGGTATAATTAGAGGACAATTAGCAAATTACCAGTGAAATTGTAACTGTGACCGTTCAAGAGGCATGAACACAAATGTCACCCTCAAACACCACCTTTTGTCACTGCTCACTACTGCCCAAGTCCCGCAGGGTGTATCACCAATACCAACACCCTCGTGGGTGTCCAGCGACCCCCAGAAAGGCTGGGGGGGTCACATGTCCCCCCTTGCTCCCTGTACCCCTCCCGGCACTCCTGTGCACCCCAATTCTCCTCCTTCAATACACACCACTTGGCAAACAGCAAACACACAGAGCCCTAGGGAGAGCGACAGGATGGTACAAGGGGCTGACCTGCTCCCCAACCTGCCCAATGGCCTCCCTGCATCCTGGCATTTCCACAGGACTGTATTATTAAACACCACCATTCCCAAGGACCTGACACAGGAGCAGCTCAGCCTCCCTCTGCTGCCCAACAGCACGAGATTTGTCTTTACATTGTGGTGTCAGAAGATAAGAAACAGGCAATATCTGAGAAAATCATCACCCCCTATCACCTGCTCAGCAGCCACAATCCTTCCTCCTGCTTCTCCCTGCCATGACTGTGAAAATCCCTGATCAAGCACAGCTACTCACCAGTGAGTGAGGGATTCCTGCAGTGTTCAGGGGATGAGTGAAGCCCAGCAGTCCTGACACAGCTCAAAAAGGACCAAAAGCCTATTGCAAGAAGACCCTCCACTTCTCCTCTGGGCAAGTGATCATAGAATCTTAGAACCCCCGAATGGTTCGGGTTGGAAGGGACCAAAAGGCACAGGACAGTTCAAAGCATGCAGCATACCCTGGCCTGGACTTTTCATTCTGAAGACACTTCAATACCTGTTGCAGGTAGAAGGCTGGGAAATCACAGCAGTGTGGGATCAGAACATTCCGCAGCCATCCCCGGAGCCCCGGGCTGACCCAGAGCCGGGCCAGGGGCGGTGTTTCCCAAGGGTTGTGTAACAGGTCCCGGTGCGGGATGCAGCCCCTGCTCCTCCCCGGCACAGCCTGCGGAACCTTCCTTCCGCCGCAGAGCTGGCAGCACACACACGCCGAGGGAGAGACACCCGTTGTCACCCCGGCACTGTCATTCTTTATCACTGCAGGTGTCTTCTTAATCAGAGCCCTTATCTGGAGCTGCTGCACTCCCCGAGAGAGCCGCGGCTCCTCACAGCCCGCGTGGCACTGCGCAGAGCAAGCGGCTCCCCACTCCTCACCCCGAGTAAAGCTACCCAAAACCTCTGGAGCCGAGCCCACCAGCCAAAGCAAACCCACCTGGGACCCCTCAGGAGGGACGTGAACACCTCCCTCCTCTCCCCACCGAGCACTAACCCAAAATGCATCCACTAGCTTCAGGGGATCTCCTTCCGAGGGTGACTTGAAAGACTGAAGTGGGTTGTAGGTGTTGCAGCCCAGCTTCAGCCCCTCTGGAAAGGGAGTGGGGCAGCGGGCAGCGGGCAGGACCCCTCCCCACGTCCTCCCCATCTCCCGGCGGGCACTTTGCGGGGACTCAGGACACGGGTGGGCGCCTTTCCCCTCGAATGCCTTGGACTGACCCAGCCCCGGCACCCGCCAGCACTGCTGCGTTGAATGACAGTGGATCCCCGGCAGCTGCCTCCTGCCAGCGCCGTGAATCAGCCAGCGGCACTTGTCAGCAGGTGAGGCAGGGAAGAACCGCCCTGCCAAGTGGGACCCCTCGGGCAGCAACTGAACAACCCCTCCACACTTTCGGATTAGTGCATTTATATAATTTTAAGAGCATTTTTGATTTTCCCGAAAAAGGAGGTTAATGTCTATTTATGAAGTGCACGCTGCGTTCATTAAAAATCCATGGTGAAACCCATGTGAACAGGAACCACGGAGATGCGAGAAGCCCTGAGCAAGATTAACGCTCGGCTGCCTCACCTCATCCCGAACAGCAGAGCATGACAGGTCTCCACACCTGGTCTGTCCCCTGTGCAGAGCACAGCGTGCCCAGCAGGGCTGTGCCAGTGAGGATGGGAGGGCATCACCCTGTGGGCCAGCGGGGAGGGTGCTGGGGGACTTTCCCAGAGCCGTGTGAGGTGAGCACCGCTGAACTCACCTGGCTTCACGTTATGAAGGGCAAGACTCACGCTGAGAGAAGGGATTCACCAAAGGCCACGCAGCTCTTGGCAGTGGAGCTGGGCATCGCTCCCTGGCTGCTCCAGCAAACGTCATCCTGGCACCTCCTGGCCAGTCCCCACCTCGCTGGGAACGGGAGGATCTGGCATCCAACCAGATGGGGCATCCTCCCCAAACCACAGCTACCCGCAGCCACCAGCACTGGGGCTCGCAGCCTTCGTTAGCCATCCCTAATTATTTACAGCCGGCATGGAGCCAGTGACCTTGCACGGGAAAAAAACCACTTGAGCCTCATTCAAATTCAGCCTTCCACCTCTATTACACGGGAACAGCTCCGGAGATGACAGGCTCTGCACCACGCCTATGCAGCAGTAAAATGCCTGTTTCTGAGCTGTTCACAGCATACATTTTACTCATCACGTGCTGCTCGCAGGCAGTGAGGGAACCGACTCTTTAACCCACCCCACAAGTCAGGATTTTTGCCCAGGAAACACTGCAGCATCCCAGGAGGGTGAATTTTGCACCCTCTGCTCAAAGCAGAGCTGGTGGCAGTGAGCTGAGGTGCAGCTCCTCCCCGGACACTCTTCAAACAGCCGTGGAGCTGGAGGCACGGCTGCTCGGAGCCACGGTGCCAGCTGGCAGTGGCACGAGACCCTCTGTGTCCAGAAGGATTCTTATGACTCGTGGCTTTTGGCCATGTGCCACAAGAACATGGGTCTGGAGCAGCCTGAGGGTCCAGCCAGCCTCATTTCCATCTCCATTAGAGGACAGTAATTCATGTTTATGCAATACATCCTCCACCAAGGCGAGGCTCAGGGATTCCCTAAATCCAAGCTTGTGCCTGGGTGTTGTATGTGACCCCTTGCAGAGCCCCGTGTCCAGGGCAGGTGTTCAGCGCTGTGTGATGGCAGTGCCAGGGGCTGGGCTGTCCCTGCTCCAGGCTGTTCTGATGGGAAGACTCTCTGGGTGTCAAAGTGCAGCCATCAGGTAGTCTCAAACAGGTAAGTGTCCCTCTCCACCTTCATCCATCACCTCACCTTAGGTGCCTCCACCACACCACATCCTCCATTTCCATCACACACGAAAACTCGATGCCTCCCAGCCCTCAGATAACAAAGAGCGAACAACCTCTTTCCACCACCTCCCCAAACCTGCCTTGCTGCACCAGCCCCACCTCCCCCTGCATCCCCTCCAGCCCACACCGACAGTCCCCACCTGTGCACCCCTGCCCCACAGCCGCCATCCCTGGGCACTCCTCACGGGCACCCTCAGGCAGAGCCATGGCCGGTGGCATTGTGGGGAGCCATGCCAGGGGTGCTGGGCCTCTGGGCAGGGTGGTCAGTGTGGTCAGAGTGGCTGTGGAGGGGAGCCTGGCAGCCCTACCACACCATCACCAGCACTGGCACTGAGCTGGACCGGGCGCTGCTGAGAAGTGGCACGTTGGGGTGGTGATGAGAATCTATCACAGACACTGACCAGACAGAGGAACAGGATGAGCAGCTCCTTAAATACCTGCCTATAATGAGTAGCGAGAAAAAGTGCTCCATCATGGGTGATTGCAATCTCAGGGACATTTGCTTGGCGCTTTTAAAAATTAAAGATAATAACTTTCTAACAGAAACAATCTTGCTGTCACCTTGGGGAAATTCTCTGCTTGGCCTCACTCAGAGGGCTGAGAGGAGCTGGAGGCGGGGGAAGAGCTGGAACCTGGCCAGGGCAGCCGCGTTCAGCGCCGGGTCGCAACCCAGCTCAGCTCAGCGGAGCCAAAACCAGCCATGGACAAAACCAACAGGGGAAAACGGAAGTTCAGGATCACGGGCAGGTGCTTTCCTGCACCTCACACCCCTGCCAGGCCTACTGGAAAGGGCAATGGAAAATGGAATTAAAAAATTAAAAATCAGGGACTTTGATGTGGAAAGTAGCAGGCCACACACGTGGCTGATGGGAGAAGCTGATGGGATCAGTTAAAATAAACCCGCAACTGAAAGGTCAAGGCAAAACAAGGAGGAATTCTTTCATTGTGTTGGAAGGAGCTTTCCTGAAGGTGTAAACCAGCACTGGATCATGACGGTGTAACTGTCAGTCACGGAGCAGAAGTGACACATGCTTATTTATTCATCAGATACTTCTGTTCTGTACTTGGAGACAAATAGGCTCCTGTACTCTGGCAGGAGCTGGGGGGATGCTATACAGCAACTGCAAAGTGTAAACATGGAATCAGGAGGACTAGAGAACTTCCTCCCAGGAGCATTCAGAGAATAAGCTGAGAAGGCTTCTGAAGATCTAAAATGGATTTTAATAAACCTTGGCATTCTGTTGAATTTCTAGAAGACAGAAGAAGCTGGTTTAATGCCAGGAGTGATGTGATGGGCAATGGCAGGAGCTGTGTCCCCAGCACCGCCTGTGGGTTAGCAGAGGTGGGAACGGGGGAGGAGGCAAATGTCAAACAGCCTCGTGGAACATAGACTTACCAAAATTCATAATTTTTTCTTGATATAGTTACAAATTCAGTTGATAAAGGAAGTCACTAACATAATACATTTAAGAGTTCCACAGGGTATTTGATTTAGCTCTCCTGAAAAAGTTAAAGACCTGTATTATGCAGAATCAACAGCACTTTATTAAGGGGACTGGGAGCTCACAGAGACAGTCCCTGTCATCCAAGGGATGTTCCTGCACAGGATCTGCTGTTACTAGGACAGTGCTGAGCTATGACAACATCTTTATTTGAGAGTATTGAATAAAACATGAAATAATTGGGAGTAAAACAGGGCAATGGCAGAGAAAAGACTGATGGGAGTATTGATGAATGAGGAAGGTGGGTCAGGCAAATTTGGGCAGCTCGGTACCTTGGGCTCATTCAGTGATGGCCATCTCTGTACAGCCAACTCCAAGGATTAAGAGCGAGGAACCAGGAGAGCAAGTTCCAGTTTGGGGGCAGGAGATACTGCTCAGTCCCACCAGATGGGCTGGGGGCCCTGCCACCCTGGGGACTCCCTGTGAGGGGCTCAGTGACCTCAGTGTACAACCAGACTCACAGCAGGCAGAACAAAGAGCCTGCGTGGCTACGGGAGACCCAGGTACCAAAGATTATTGATTATGTTCAAAGGGAGTTTGAGGAGCTCATGAGCTCTCCAATAGAACCACCAGCCCAGGGACACAGCTGATCACCCTCAAGTGCAGCCTCCAGGAGTGACCATCCATCCACCACTGAGCCATGCAGGAGCTGCAGGTCAGGTGTAGAAAGTACTGGGCAGCGTCCTGGGCGCTATGGGGTCAGCTGATGGTACCTGAAATATTATGTTTAAATCCAGACAGGATCATCCCAAAAGACCAGCCCTGAGAGGTCTCCAGGGTCAGCAGGGAGGGACTGCTGGC
>NW_008238321.1:4900198-4901052 GCF_000691975.1 Corvus brachyrhynchos
TGTGGGGGACACTGGAGGGGCCAGAACGGGCCCAAGGGGGACAGCTCAGCCAAAGGAAAGCTCTGGGACAGAAGATATCTGTGTCCCCTGCAAAACACCCCACGTCCCACCCCAGAGGAATGCAGGATGCCGAACATCCTCTGTGAGGGAGGCAGGCAGAGCAATGCTTGGCCTCCTCCAGAAATGACAGAGCACTTTATTCTGATGAGAGGAATGAAGGAGGAAAGGAAAAGTACTACATCGCCTTAAAATATGGTATTTTGAGCAGCCTTGGCCAAATCCTCCTGCTCCTTCTGCCTGTTTCAGATCCGCATGATGCCATGGAGCTAGTCCCAATCTACACCACGCAGCAGGGAGGACACGGAGCCTCCCTGCATTTAATGATGCTGCATTTAATGATGCTGAATTTAATTAAGTTTGATGAAAACCAAAGTTCTGTTAGTTTCTTAAAAACACCACCAGCCTAAGCAGCTATTTCTCAACTTCAGCTCTCTCCCCAAAGTGCCGTGTGCTTCCCTCCCTTCTGTACCAACACAGCAGGCATGGAGGAAAGCAAGTGACACTGAAACAGCCACGGGGGACATGCACCGACCAGTGCAGCTCACACCTCAGCTGGACACACGAGGGGACACCTGCCAAGCGTTCACATACTGTAAAAGCAAAAATCAGGATCCAAACGCTGCGATTCCAAGCAGACTATCCCTCAGTCTGGAAACACCTGCCTGGGCTCCAGATATTGAGTCAACTGCTAATTTGTGTTTCCCAGTGTGGGCGTCTCTCCATGGGTCTGCGGCGGCTCCATTCAGGATTTATCCGCTCTCGCCGATGGGCTTGTGACGCTCACGTGGTGCGTG
>NW_008238321.1:4901321-4902753 GCF_000691975.1 Corvus brachyrhynchos
ACCTGCTGCCTGTAACAGGTACAGGGTTCGGCCCCCAGCGCTCCCCCGGCCGGGGGGGTCCCCAGCCCCCGCCCCAGCACTGTCCTTCCCCCGCACCGACGTGTGAGCCCTGCGCAGCTCCGCTGGGGGAAGTTTTCCCTTCCCAGCATCGCACGGGTTAACAGCCTGCGAGGCGCCTTTCTCCTGCAGAATCCAGGAGGGTGGTAAGCAGCCCCAGCACGTCCCCCCAGCACCATCGCAGCCCCATATGCTTCCCCCGAGCACAGGCTGGGACCCTCCCTATCCCTGACGGGGTGCTGCAGCCCCCGCAGCCCCACTGCCACCCGCACCCACACGCAGGGGATGGCGGAGGCCGTGCCCCGCATGAGGCCTCGGTGGTGCTGCAGGTACGGCCGCGCAGCCCCGCACGGCTCCCACTCCCACTCCCACTCCCACTCCAGCAGCACTCAGAACACCAGCTCGGGGTGGGATGTGGAACAGGCAGTGCTGAGCCCACGGTGAGCCCATGCCCTGCTGCTCCTAGCCCCGTGCCCAGGCTCAGGGTGGTGGGCTGTGATCCAGCTCTGAGCTCTGCCATGGCACTGCCAAGCCCTTTCCCGAGGGAGCTGTGCCCAGGGCAGTGGGGCCTCTCTGGCTCCTTCCAAAGCAGTGATCGATCACAGTGAGGGAAACATAAAACATTTGCTGGAAAAAAAAAAAAAATACAGGTAGCAAACCGAAGAATTTTGGAAATTACTCATGCCTCCAGTGATCCCATCTTTCACATCCCTGGCTCCTGCCTCCTTGGCTCCCTCAGCCCAAGAGGGGAGACAGACTATCTCAAATTATTTATTATGGAATTAGAGCATGATCCAAACCCTCCTTGAATCAATAAGAAAGCTCTGACTGACTTCACTGGGTTTAGGACCAAGCACCAGGAACAGACAGGGTATTTCTGCATCTGTGGCCGTGACTCACCGAGAACTTTCCAACGTGGAGGAGCAGCTCAGCGCCGTGGCTCGCCTGCCCCCACCATTGGAGGGGTCGCTCCTGGACTGGGGCAGTCAGACACCCCCAGGGCCCCACAGGACAGTGGGGCAGGTTCACCTGAGCACACAGGACACCCACTGCTGCCACTAATTGTAAAAGTTAGGGCCCAGGGTGATGCCATCGGCCATTTTTTGCTGCGCAGGTACCAGCACCTGGCTCTGTTAAAGCTCATCTTTAACCACAGCCTGTGGGTGCTCCGAGACACCTCACCCAGCAGCTCTGGGGCAAAACTGCCCCAAATTGTGGCCTGTGCTGCAGGAGGGCGGCAGCTGCTGGGGCCTCGCCAGACAGGCACTGCTGCGGGAGGGAAGCAATGGGGCGAAGCGGCGAGGCCGGGCAGGCAAGAGGTCGGCCGTGGGGCAGCCGTGGTGGGGCGGGCCCCCCGGGGGGCCGCCCCGCCGGG
>NW_008238321.1:4903774-4911967 GCF_000691975.1 Corvus brachyrhynchos
GGGGACAGCGCCGGCACCGGCACCGGGGGGACGGGGACCAGGACGGGAAACCCACCCCGGGGTGCCGGGACTGGGCGGAGACCGTGACCGTGACTGCCCCGGGAACCCCACCCCAGGACGCTGGGATCGGGGACTGACCCGGCAGATCGGGAGAGGGACCCTACAAGAATACCTGGACTGGGCGGGGGGACCCCACCACTGGGTGCCGGGACTGAGCGGGGACCGACACCGTGACCGTGACTGCCCCAGGGACCACACCCCGGGATTCTGGGACCGGACCGGGACTGTCTTGGCTGCCCCGGGAACCCCACCCCAGGACGCTGGGATCGGGGACTGACCCGGCAGATCGGGAGAGGGACCCTACAAGAATACCTGGACTGGGCGGGGGGACCCCACCACTGGGTGCCGGGACTGAGCGGGGACCGACACCGTGACCGTGACTGCCCCAGGGACCACACCCCGGGATTCTGGGACCGGACCGGGACTGTCTTGGGACCTGGACCGGGTGGAAGTCCCCTCGAAGTGCCAGTACCGCCCCAGGGACAGTCACCCACCCGCACCAGCCTCCCGGCACGGGGCCGCTCGATTCCCTGATTCCCCCCACCTTAGTCCGCCCGGACCCTGAGCTGCTGCACCAGTACCGGTGGGGCAAGGGGCTGGGGGCCACGCACCCACACAGCGGACCCCAGAGAGGGCACAGCACCTGCCCACGCTGATACGGAGCTGTCCCTGCCCCGGCTACACCGGTGTTTATCCCCTGCCCAAGAGCTGGTTCAGCCTGAACGCCCCTTGTAAATGCAAGCCACTCCTGAACCATTCCCAGCAGTTAACCCCCCTGCCTTCTCCCTCTCCGCTGTCTCCTCATCTCCCTGAAACATCCCTCACCCGGTTGGATGAGCCCATGACTCACGCAACCTTTCCAACAAGCCCTAGAATACACTTACCTCTGGAATTGACGGTCCTGTAAGGGCCACGGGTGAGACAGGAAAGCGAATGATTTATACGACGGCGTGTACTTCCCCAGCCCTCATCTGTATGCACTCACATGGAAATACTAGTTATTTACTCCAAAAAGGCAAACAGAAAATTATGAAAGTACTGAGAAATTAAGAATGCAAAAATTAAGTAGCTCCTCAACCTGAAATCACCGTCTGTGCTGCTCCCCAGGCAGGGCACGCTGATTGCTGCCCCGCCGCGCTCCCTCCCCAGCTTCCCGCTGGCTCCTGGCTGTGGATCACCCTGGTTCATTCCCTGCTTCCCCACGGGCCCTGTGCCTGGTTCCCAGCTCAGGCTGGAGGCGGTGCAGCTCTGCCCAGGCTCTCTGGGAGCACAGCACCAGCTCCTGCTTCCCAGCATTTCCATCTGGAGAGTGGCAGTGCTTGGTGAGCTGGGAGGGGACACAGCTCTCTGAGGAGTGCGAGGATGGGGACACAGGCATTGGGGTCAGCAGCACCCACTCATCCACCCTGCATCACAGGGGTTTTTCCTGTGCATTTTTTGAGGAAGGGTTATTGATTCTCAGTTTTGGGGAGTGGTGCTGGCAGAGGCACATGCTGGTTCACAGGTCACACCTTGGTGTCACAGACTGGACACCGAGATGAGCCCTGGGCATGGCTGCACTGGGACGCTGGTCATAGAATCAGAGAAGCCCAGAATGGTTTGGGCTGGAAGGAATGCTAAAGCCCATCCAGTGCCACCTCCTGCCATGGGCACGGACACCTCCTCTATCCCAGGTTGCTCCAAGCCCTGTCCAGCCTGGCCTTGAACACTTCCAGGGATCCAGGGGCAGCCACAGCTTCTCTGGGCAATCTGTGCCAGGACCTCCCCACCCCCACAGGGAGAATTTCTTCCTGATATCCGATATAAATCTCTCCTCTTCTAATGTAAAACCATTCCCCCTTGTCCTGTCACTATCTGCCTGTGTAAAAAGTTGCTCTTCGCGGTTTTCCTAAGCCCCTGCTCCTGAGCAATCCTGTGGGCACCATGAAGGTAGCTCAGAGCATGGCACAGGGAAAAGCCAAGTTTCTGTGGGACATCTAAAAAACCCCCGCCTCTCACCAGCGCGTGGGGCAGCGCCTGACGCCAGCACCCTGCCCGGCCCCCGGCCTGCGCAGAGGCAGCAAAGATATCTCCCACCCACAGCTGAGGGGCTGCAAATTGCGTTGCGAGTGGGGGATTTTGCAGCCTTAATTGTGTTATTTTAACACAGCGTGTGTAGGTGTGAGCAGAGTGCACATGTACCGTTTCCTAGGCTTTGAACAAAGCAGGCTCAAACAGAAGCAAAGTCCGTGTCAGATTGTCTTGGCCCCTGTGGGGTTGGAGGTGTGGACCCTCCAGCCAAGCCCTGCACCCCTCTCACCGCTCCATGAATGGAATGTCAGCTCCAGGAGCGAGCTCGGAGCTCTGGCCTCCCCAGGGGTTCACTGAGATTTGCGACCAATGAGAATTTGGGGACCTTGGTATCCTGCTCTGCAACTCAGACTGCAGGGTCACAGCCTGACACCCTGACCAGTGCAGCCTGGGCGCCTCCAGCTCCATCTTCATCACCTCTTCCTGTTCCCTGCCTTGTCCATCGTCATCTTCCTGCTCCTGGACCTGGACCCTACTGCACTGGGCAAAGTAGAAACAACAAAATCCAGCCCACGCTGCAAAGATTGTACAACTCTTGCAAGAAAAAAGCTGGGCTTGCAGGCAAAAATGTCCTAACCTGAGATCTCTTAGGCTTTGTCCTTCCAAATCCAGTGATGAAAGCTCTGCTGCATTTAAATTGGCAAAGTGACAGGAAGTAAGTAGTCAAAAATAATCCCTAGCTGGATTAGGTTTTTCCTTGAAGGAAGAGAGGCTGATACAAGGCGAGTTTGGTCATTAGCGATGCAGGGAGACGCTCCAGCCCTACCTAGTCTTCACTTCATTTTCCTGCTCCTGGGGGCTGCAAGGGGATAAGGACTCCAGAGCCTTTGGCACATGTGTTCATCCTTCCCCACTCCTACGAGGGAATTATTTATATCTGCACACACTTTGGAAGTGCTGGCTGCAATCCACTGGCTCCAGCAGGACTCCAGTGGTGAGGCTGGTGTGTCCCTGTGTGATGTGCTGCCAGGGGGTGAAAGTGATGCCATGCGTGCCACCAGCTGCAGTGCCCATGGCACGAGCTGGCTGTCTTGGTGCAAGCTGGTGCAATTCCCTACCAGCTCTGCTCTCCCTGCTGGATTTCCGACAGTTGAGTAGCAATAAAAATAGCAGGGGAGGAACAGAAATCCAATCTGATTAAGCCTCCTTATTCTGAGAGATGCCGAGGGAGCAGAGGTGGCCGTGTGTGGGCCAGCACCACGTAGCTTCCGGGGCCCAGGCGACCACTCTCACAGCAGCTGCGTGCCCAGATCCGGGTTATTTTGCCCACACTCATGATGTTCCTCCAGGGTTTTTTCCCCTCTGTACTGACACTTTCTCTCTGACTCCCTGGCAGGATGGTGCAGCCAGGTGGGGGTCAGTCTCTTCTCACAGGGAACACGGGACAGGACAAGGGGAAACAGCCTCGGTGTGCACCAGCCAGGGGAGGTTTAAATTGGGTATTAGGGAAAATTTCTTCACTGAAAGGGTTGTCAAGTGGTAGAGTCCCCACCCCTGGAGGGATTTAAAAGCCATGTAGATGTGGCACGTAGGGACATGGGTTAGTGGTAGCCTTGGCAGTGCTGGAGGAACACGATGGTCTTAGAAAGCTTTTCCAACCTCAGTGTTTCCATGGTTCTTTGATTCCCTGGGCAGACAAAACGAGTGGAGGAGATGGAAAGGGATGGCACAGGACAGCAAGCATTATGGCAGTGCCCCAGGGCTCCCACAGCTGTTCCATGGTCAGCAGCTCCCCACCTTCCCGATCCTGGGCTGTGTGAGGGAAGCCAAGAGAATCCCTTCCCCAAGGTCATACAAAGACCAGCCTGTACATGGAGAATGTCTGCATGGGATGGGTGGGAAGGATGGACGATTAACAAAGGGATCTGCGGGCAGTGGTAGCCCAGAAGCAATAAAAGAACAAATAGCAGAAGATTAAACCCACTCTGTAGTCAGGTCCAGCCGGACCACGCCGAGCCACAAGGAAAGGTTCACTGCTGCTCCAGCCTGCCACAATTTAATTGATTTGATTTAAATCCTTTGAAGAAGAAGTGGATAAGGAATAATGAGGCAAACAGGATTGTAATGCAAATGAAAGAGATGAAAGATGGCTTCAGGGAAATGCTCTTGAAGGTCAGCGCCCAATGCAGAGCTGCTCCTGGTCACTCACTCCAACATTAATGAGGCTGTGTTCCCCTGGATGCTTTGATGGATGGAGGGATGGATCAGGAGGTAAGCACTGGGATGTCTGGCCTTTAATCCCCTCGCTCCGGGCAGATCATCCTTCACAGATGAGGGGAGGGTTTTACCTGGCTGTCACAGGGACTCGGGTTCCTGCTGCCCATGTCACGCTGGGTAAGCAGACTTCCTAATCGGGTTTTTCAAGATACTCCAATGCAGGCTCTAACTTCAGAATTAATTAACTTCACTATCAAAAGCTGAGTCATTTGTCACAATGGTTTTGTCATTAGCTCCCATAATTAAGGAAAGTGTCACAAAACCAAATGTTTCACTTACACAAGCCAGGAGAGGAGAAGCTCAGGAGTGTTTCCGACATGCTGGGAATGGGCACATCAGTGAATCTGGGGAGGGGCTCAACCAGGCACCCCAAAACCCTGTCCTGGGCTGGGGGGATCTTCCTGGCATGGCTGGGGGGATCTTCCTGGCATGGCTGGGGGCTGAGGGAAGCAGCAGAGGCTGGGGCTCAGGGAGTGGGGGCACCCCCCAGGGCTGCCCAGCCTGGAGAAGATGCCGGGGTGTGCCAGCAGTGCTGGGGCTGGTGGAGCCAGGCAGTTTTCCCATCCCCAGGCGAATTGAGGTGTTCCTGGTGACCATCAGCCATACTGGGTGGGAGAGATGAGGACATTTTGCTGAAAGCTTAGCTAACATTCCCAAAGACAGGAGGAGAAGCCCTTCCCAACACACTCACCCGGTTTCACAAGGGCACTTCCTAAAAAAGCAGAGTTCCTCGACAGAGAAAGGCTGAGACGTGCCTGCGATGTGCTCAGTCTCCTGAGACTGAGCAGGGACTGATGGTGCCCTCGGCCAGGAAACCCCCACAGCCCCTGGAACCCCTGCAGGCGCGGGGGGGGGCCCGCGGGGGCGCCGCCCCCCCCCCCCCCGCCTTCTGCCCCTGCCCTCGCTGCCGGGCACTCACAGTCAGCCCGTGCCCACAGCCCTGCACTAGTTCTGGAGACTGGAGCCAGTGCTCATGGGGTGGCGGGGAGAGCCCCTGCAGCAGCTTTGAGTAACCCATTACTGAGCAGTTAACTGAAGACACAAAGAACGCGCACCCTCCCTCCCCTCCCCACCGTCCGTGTGTACCTTCCACTGCAGCTGCAGTCACCTCTCTGGGACCTGCCTTTGAGCAGCTCCATTCACTCACAATCTCCAGCTGCACAGTTATGCAGCTTTCCGACCAAAATCCCAAAACTTCCCAGCATTTCCTGCTGTGCCAGGGCTCGGCGGGGCCCCTCCAGGTGACCCCAGCCCCCAGGACCCCCAACGTGGCCAGCCCCCAGCTCGTCCCTGGAGTCTTGTGGGCAAAGGAAGCCAAGCTCTCAGGGTTTCTTTAAAATTAAATATTTTATTTTTTCATACATGCAGCAAATTGAATCAAGAGTATACGCCCATCTAAAAGGAGGTCTTCAGGAGAACCGTTTGACAACACACAGCAGGTAGTCTAGGATGTAGAAAAGTCATCAAATACTTGCAGGTGAAATCAAATTCACAAACACAAACTGTTCAACAATAAACATTTTCTTTTTTTTTTTTACTTTTTTTTTTTTACTTTTTTTTTCCCTCCTTGTTTTAATTGCCACTTTGAATGTGATCAGAAATAAACAGCTCAGGTGACACTTCCATGCATGGAGCCAGAGGCATGTGGTCACACAGCCTCACCTGCTCCTGCCACAGCAGAGAAGCCACAGCACTTGGCAGTGTGAGCAGGCTGCACCCTCCAGGTGCAATCCCAGCCTTTGGGAACAGCGAGATCCTTGTGTCCTGTGCTAGAATCCCCTTGGTTCCTCCCTGGGGTTAGAGGTCTGGGATTCACAGCCATCAGAGCACATCAAGTGCCCTGTGCTCACTCATCTTCCATCTGTCTACATGGGTTGGCCACTGCACAAACTCACATTTGTTTATTAAATGGATTAAATCGATTGATAGCTCCTTTGGTGATGGGTCTCATCACGAGAAGGCTGCTCAGAGCCCCAGCCAGGGGACACAGGCACAGCAGCAGCAGCAGGTCCCAGCCATGGAGTCGCACTGGGAGCAGGGCAGGTTCTGGAGCTGCCACAGACCAGCAGCCAAGGGGGTCAACACAGCCCCAGGGGGAACTGTCTGATCCATCCCCTCCCAGAGGAAACCAGCTGAGAGCCTGAACCCACTTACCTGTAGCACTGGGATGTAATCCAGCCTGGGACAAAGTCAGGACGTGCCATCCTGTGTGGTGGGTGCCATCCTGTGCATGTCCTGCCCCCTCAGCCCCTCCTCTGCCCTCCCCCGGGGCAGCCCAGGGCTCTGGGTCCTCCTCTGCCAGAGGGTACCCTGCTGCCAGTCCCAGTGAGTCCAGGTGGGACACCAGACCTGAACCCCTCCTCCTCCCCCTTCCATCCCCAGCAGCTCCAGGCAAGCTCCAGGTACGGATCTCCTGGGCTTTCTCCACACATCTGTGGAGCACCTGGGGACCAGGGCTCTCCTGAGACTCTCAGCTCTGAGCATCCTCCCAAAGCTCTGCTTTCCTCATCCAACAGTGAAGATTGAATCATCAAATGACCGTAAACAGTGACTCAACCCCTGTCACTCTGCCCTTCCTTGGAGGAGTCCACACAGACCTGAGCATCTGTGCAGGGCCAGGCACATCCCATTGTACATTCCTCCACAAAAAAAAGAGGTCATCTGGAAATAAGCCTTGGAATAAGAGTTTGGCAAGCAGCAGAATGGACAATGTCAGGAATACTCAAGGTATGAGTCCTGAGAAGAGGACCCAGCATTTGCCAAGCTCGCCCTGGAGTGTGGATCTCAATCCAAAAGCTGCTTCCAAAGCTGCCTGGTGCCACATCCCAGCTTCCCTGCAGGTCCCCTCCAAGGCCTCATGGTTTGCTCAGCGTCCAGCAGCGCCTGCTCCATGCACAAGTGTCACCCCAACACAGACACAGAAGTCCCAAACAGAAAAGCTGTGACTCCCCCCGTAGCAGCTCCTGCATTGTGCCCATGGCCCCGGGGTGCCCCTCAGCCCCGGAGACCTTCCAACAGCATCCTGGACAGACCTGGGAGCGCCTTCAGAGCCAAAGATACAGAAATTAAAAACATTCACCACTGAAGTAATACTAATTCTGCAGCAACAGGTTTGAAGGTCACAGTAACGCACATGCTCTGACATCAGCTGTGGTCTGCAGAGGATGGTGCGATGTCTTCGGGATGTGCCGGGCTCAGGGGAGCCCTCACCAGCCACCAGCCCCCCGACCTCTGGGCCTCGCCTGGTGCAGAGCCCCTTGTAAACCTCCTGCTTGATCTGGCACAATTTGCAGTTTTTCTGGGTTTGGTTTGGGTTCCTCCAGCCCAGGGCAGGACCCGAGGCCACGGGCTCAGCTCTCACCCCTGGCAGGCACAGGACAGTGCCCGTGGCTGGGTGACAGGGAGGGGACACTCGTCTGGCCCCCGGCACCGGGACAGCACCTTAGCTGCTGGCAGCCTTTAGTTCTCAAGGAATCGTTAAAAGAAGAAAATAATTTCCAAGGGTAGAGCTTCATGTTTATAAAAGATCTACAAACCAGAATTTCCTCTGTAGAACTCCTCATGATTGATAAAATCCCACCCATTTCCCTGGGGCCTGGAGGAATGGCTGCATCCAGCAGAACCAGTGCTGGTTCAGAAAACACACCCGGGGGTTCTGCAAACCAGCCAGACTGAGCTGTGACGGGAGCGGGGTGACAGGGACTGGGGGGGATGCTCACCTGGGGTTCAGCCTCTGTGAACCCAACAGTCAGCCAGGGTCACCAGCTGGCCACTGACGGGCAGTGCCTGCCTGCTCCTGCCCACCTCTGCCTGCTCCTGCCCTCCTCTGCCTGCTCCTGCCCTCCC
>NW_008238321.1:4912292-4932268 GCF_000691975.1 Corvus brachyrhynchos
CTCCTGCCTTCCCTGCCTCCTCCTGCCCATCCTCTGCCTGCTCCTGCCTTCCTCTGCCTGCTCCTGCCCATCCCTGCCTTCTCCTGCCTTCCTCTGCCTGCTCCTGCCCATCCCTGCCTGCTCCTGCCTTCCTCTGCCTGCTCCTGCCCTCACCCACCTGGCCCTGCCCATCCCTGCCTGCTCTTGTCCACACCTCCTCCTGCCTGTCTGCTCCTGTCCTCCTCTGCCTGCTCCTGCCTTCCTCTGCCTGCTCTCCTCTCCTGCCTGCTCCTGCTCTCACCTGTCCACCCATCTTCCCCTTCCTGTCCTTGCTCCCTTCTTCCTGCTCCTGCCTGTTCCTGCCTGCCCCTGCCCATCCCTGCCCCTGCCCATCCCTGCCCTCCCGCACGCCACTCTTTGAGGCTCTGCCTCATAAACAGCTGCTGGAATTGTCTCTTCTCATTCAGATTTTTTTTTTTAATGATGCAGAAGGTCCTGGATTACTGACCAAAACCCCCAGGAATCTGGTGGAAATCAGGGAAATCAAGATGCCTGTGAAATCCATGGGTTTGGAGCCTGGAAGAGAATAGCAGAGGGTGGAAAGTAGAAAAGTTTCCGTTATAAATAGCCCTCAGTGCAGCCCTTTGGTCTTGGGCGTGTTTTCAGTCGGTAAATTGTAAACCAAGAATATAAATGTGTTTGTTTTGGTAGAATATTAATACTCCTTACAGAGCTGTTACATCTCAACAGTGTCTGTGAAAGATTTATGCGAGTGCTGACAGAGCGTATCAAAACTGCAAACTGTTCCAGATGTTACAAAACCCCCCCACCTTTCACTTACAAAAAGGTTTGCTCTGATTTACAACAACTGGCATGGGAGTGGTTTGGAGTCGCAATGCCCGAGCGCGGGGAAGGCGGATGGTGGGGGATGCTCCGGAGAGCTGGGCTGACCCTATGGACAATGCATTGGAAAATACAGGTCTATAAGCAGATTTTTCCACACTGATCAAATATATCCATGTCTTGAACAAAAGGCTCCTCTAAGACAAGCTCACACTCATCGCAAGCTTCAGCACAACGCTTTAAGCGATCAACCATGCTTAGCATTCCACAGCAACGCTTTGGGAGTAGCTGGGTCACTGGGATCTCAGCATCCCACTGCAAAAATTACAGAGACTGTAGCAATTTGGTATATTTCTGTTTAAAAACTCTATTAGTCACCACCAACTATAGTTCCTAGAAGTATCACTGACCGGTAACTGGCACCCCGGACACCTCCGGCTAGGGAAACCAAGCTAGCGAGTGGCACAGACATGGAGAGGCTCCGAGGAGAAGCGGTCGGCGTGTTTGGCGGGAGGGGATGTGTGTCTGCACTGCTAATCCCGGAAGACTAGTGTCGTATGTACAGGGCGACCTGGTGTGGGACAGCGAGGACAGGGCTGCGCCGCGACTACACGTTAATGACAAACTCGGGGTTAGTGTAGGAGAATCCAGCAAACTCGTTCTGGTCCAAGTTCATGATGAAGAGTTTGTCCGTGGGCGTGAGCTCCACTGGCTGCCGGGTGAACTCTTTGTCGAAGTTGGAAGTGTCGCGTTTGTCTTTCTGTTAAACGGAAAGCACAGAGTTAAAGTGGGAAAGGAGCGAGGCAGCGAGAGGTGACAGCACCCGGGGCGCAGGCAGCACCGCTGGCAGCCGAGGGAGCCGTGCTGTCCCTGGGAGAGCCGCGCTGCTTTCTCGAGCTGCCACCGAGGAGGAACTCACAGCCCTGTACAAGAGAAGCAACCCCGCTCCACCAACAAGAGGAGGAGAACAGCAGTTTAACACGCCTGAAACACACAATCAGGACATAGAGGGACAGGTGAGAGCCGGGAGTGTTGGGAAGGCAGCATCCCTCCTCTCCTGTTCGCTGTGGGAGAGAGCACGGGGCAGTTCTCAGCATGCAGAACCCACACTGCAACCAGAGCTCGGCACTGCACAGGAGGAAGGAGCCTGGAGGAAGCAACATGCCTCGAAACGGCAGCAATGGTCACTACCATGTGAAAATTTGCACAAAATAATCAGCTGTAAGAGCTCCTTCTGCTTTAAGCTTGATTTCTGAATGATGCTGTGATATGGTGTTAACCAACACTGGTTTGTTGACGGAGGATGTGATTTGCTCCAGGGTTGTACAGAGAAAACACACAGCACTTCAAAACCTCTGAGAAGGAAAATTCCACATATGCAACATTTTCTCCTTGCAATTTCTTAAGAAGAACAACTTTGCAGCTACACCCAAGCCAAAAAAGGGGAGAAAAAGGACGTTAGTGTCAGGATTAGCGCTGGGAACCTGCTATCAGCACTGCGGAGCCAGCGCTGGGAACGCGTGGGCTGCTCTTCTAAACCGTGCAGATCAGAGAGTGCCTGGCTCAGGGCTGTCCTGCCGTGGGAGGTGACAGAGCCATGGCAGGAGCGGTGACTGAGCACTGAAAGTACAGCACAAGCACCCCAGGTCCTTCATCCACAACGACTGGCAGTGCAGGGACATTGGCAGCCAGGAACTGGCTCTGCTCTGCCTCATTACTAAAGCCAACATGGACCAAAGACCTTCTGCACCCCTTCTTCCATGTCCCTATATAGGAGACACCCCAGCTCCCTGCTGGAGGTGACTTTCCCCTGCCATGACACAGGCAGGACCCTGTCACAAATTTAGTGCCTTGCAGAAACCTGTATTTGTTTTTAATTTTTCCCAGACTTTGCCGTTGAAGTGTGGCCCCACCACGCCAGGGCCTCACTCTGCTCTGCTGCACCAGGATCTCCAACCCTGGATTAATCTGCCAGCTCGAACTGAGGAAGGTAACTGTGGGGGTCCTGCAGGTCCTGCACCCCACCCCACCCCCCAGTGCTGACCTCCCACTGCTCTATCCTGGTGAAGGACCTGGCAGGAGAGATGCTGTGTCCTCCCTGCAGCTCTTCTTGGCCCAATGGGACACTGGGGCACCTTCATGCCTCAAGCAGGAGCACGGCCAGGACACAGAACCTGGACAGGCCAGGACCACCACACCACGGCTGCAGCTGGATTGAGCCTTGGGAGATGAGCCAGCAATGGATCAGGACCTCCAGGGATGCTTGGAGGCTCCACTTGCCACAGGAGACATCCCATCAGGATGGCTTTAGCCTTGGGGAGGAAGATCAGAAAAAGCCAAGGATGATGGAGAAGAGATGAGGTGGGAAGGAAAATAGGTCTGGATGGAACTCAAGGAGCTGAGAGAGACAAGGCAGGAGAAGAGCCAGGAGATGGCTGCGCTGTCAGGTCTTGAGCACACGGTGATGCTCTGGAGGGCATCGGTGTCGGCAGCTCCCAGCCTGTCCCTGAGCATCAGAGTCCCTCTGGGGCTCCTCTCTCCAGCACAGAGAAGGAAGAAGATGCAGAGTTGGGGGCACAGAGCAGGAGCAGGGCAGGGCAGACGGGATGAAGGGTCAACTTCAGGTGCAGAGTTCTGCAGGCAAAGGGTGAAGCAGTTGGAACATGAGGACAAGCCCACCTCGATGGCAGCAGGGTCCCCCCAGGGATGAGGGCCGGGTGGTCCCTGGCAGAGCAGCCGTGGCTGTGCTCGGGGTCTCTCCGCAAAAAGTGGGCCCATGCTCCTGGAGGGATCTGAGCCGACCACATGGTTCCTGAAGGCCACATCCATCCAAACCACTGTGAGCCAGGACAGCACTGTCCTACCAAGCCAGGAGCTTCTCCTGATGAGGAATGCTGTGGGTGCTGCAAAGGGGAATGACACATCCACATGTGACACTGGTGCAAGTTGCCACCATGGTCCCCAGCCCTTGGGAGCGTTCAGCCTGGGGGCCCTGGAGTGGGAAAAACCTCCTGCTGCTGCATTTTGGCAGCAGAAGGCTCTGGGAGAGGCTGGGATGTGGCCAGGAGGGGGCTCAGGGCAGCCCACTCCCCTGCACTGCCCTCTCCAGCAGCCCCCCACTACTCCAGTGCCTTGGCTGGAAGCTGAGCATGGCAAAGTGCGGGTTGCTGGTGCCTTACCTTGAATTCTGTCTGAACTGGTGGCAATTTGGCCCCTGTCAAGATGATGGACAATCTGGGAGCAGGCAGGGAACGGCTGTGTGGATCTCATGGAGTCAGGGGAGCGCAGGGGACACTCAGGGCTGAAAGCGCCTCCAGCGATGGGCGAATTGACTCTGGGAGGTGACGAGGAGCACAGCGGGATGGTGTGGCGGTGGCACTGCGTGGCGGTGGCACGGCATGGCAAACAGCTGGGGTCCCACTGCCCGTGGCACTGGGCTCCAGGTATCACGGGCTTAAGGCATTACCCAGAACAGCATTTCTGCCTGGCCCGCAGGGATGGAGGCGTCCGGACCCGCAGAACTCGGCAGAAGCGGATTCCCAAAGGCAGGAGGGAGGTTAACGGGAACCTGTAATCCCTCTTTAGCTGAAACTGCCAATCGCCTCTAACAACTGCTCCTGGGAGAGCGGGCAGGGATGAGTCACCGGTGCTCGCTGCCTCGCCGGGCTCTGCAGTCTCCAGGAGTGCGAGGCGATGCCGCAGTCGGCTCTGCTCAAGGCGCTGGAAGAGATCCCCGAGCGGCAGCGCTCTGCCAGCCTCAGCTGTGTCCTCCACCTCGGATCGTCCTTCCTCCCAGGGTCATCCAGACAAACTCCTTCCCTGTCCGTGCTGGAGCGGCCCGAGCGGGCGGGGTGGGCGCTGTGCAGCGTGGGCTGGTGCAGGAGACTGCGGGCAGTCATTCCCTCTTGCATGATGCTTCCAGAACATCCCACCTCGGATTTTTGGGACAAACGCAGAGGAAGCACGGGCCGCGGCTCCACTGCTGCGACTGAGCCAGCATCCCCCAGCAGCCGGGGCAGCTTCCAGCCCCAGCTACGGGAAGGAATCACCTTGCTGAACTGCAGAAACTCATTATTGCCAAACACATGCAGGTTTCGGGGACATGTTTTCTCACTTTTTATTTTATAATCAGTATCAGAAAAAAATAAATTGGCACATTACAAGTCAAGCAGATTGATACAGTGAGAGCCCACGAACATCTGCAAGGGTATAAAAGGAAGCAGCGTGATTGTTGTCCTTTCAAGAGAAACTCACCCTTCCTGAAACGTTTCCTTTGATGCCAGAAACAAAACTCGGGCCATTTAAATATCTAGCGGCAATTTTTAAGGGTAGAAGTACCAGTTGAAACACATTTCTTTACATGCTTCATATCAGAATTCACAATATTGGTCAGAGCTAAATATCTCCCGTTTGGGTTAATACCATTTTTGACACATTTAAAGCACAGGTAACAAACTCCATCAATGGCTTTGGCATTTGAAAAGAAGAAAAAGCTTTGCTATGGAACCAATGTTGGTGGTGTTTACTAGGGTGACCACGGATTCAAAAGCAGCTCTTCCAAATTCCCCATTTACCACTGGATGTTCGCTTTGATTTAAAAAACGCTACTTAGAAACTGCACAATCAGGAGAAATCTTTGCCAACGGCAGCTCTGCCTCCCTGAATACCTTAGCCCGCTGCTGGGGACGCAGCGCCGGGAACAAGCCGGCCCAAAGCATCTGTAGAGGGAAGGGGAGCTGTGGTGAGGCTGGACACACAGCAGGACACGGCCAAAAAAGAAGCCAGAACCAGCATCTTGGCTCTCCAGAGCTTTTGGGAGGAGAGAGACTCCGGGGAATGGTTTCATTAAAAACACTTACTTGCCACTAAGGCTAAGAAGGCTAAATATTAAATTTTCATGATTATATAAAACACTAGAAAAAGGAAAGAGCAGGAATTAAAGCACATGATGAAGGGATTTCTCCCGGTTGTCACTGTCTCTCCGTTTTCCCTCTGTCACCCACTGAGCTGTTCCCATTTTCTACAAACAAAAGCCCATTTGCAGCATTTCCTGCACATCACTCCCCTCCAGTGACATCCCAAATAACAGGAAGACACTTGAAATATGGTCACTCTAGTAATGAACTAAAGAAACCCCATGGATGCAAGTTTTGCGATGGAATGTGTCACCACAACAGCAGCTGGAACCTGATGACAGACGCAGGGATGAGATCTGCACAGCAACTTAGCTCTTGGCTTGAGGCTTAAAAAACTCAGAGTTAACAAAGGAAAATCCTTCGAATTCTGACTGGTCAATGTTCCCGACGACTTCCTGGTCGGGAGGTGTTAGCACGGGTGGATGGCGAGTGAAAAACCGGTCGAAGTTTTCAGCACTGCGTCCGCACTATGAGAGGGGAAGAAAAGAACGATGGTGGGTGGGGCAGGAAGCGTGGGATGAGGCTGCACCACCCCCCCGCCGCGGCACGGCCACGGCAGGACAGGAAAAGGTGCAAAACACACTTTGTTAGTCACAAGGGCACGGCATGGCATGGCATGGCATGGCATGGCGCAAGCCTGGGGCACAGAGACCCCGGCACCCACCAACCCCAGGGCACACCAACCTCTGCATTCACTAATCCCAGGACACACTAAGCCTGGCACCACCTGCTCCCAGGGCACTGCCCACCTAGGCATCTCCCCTTCCCCTGGAGCAGGAGCTTTTCATCATGTCTGGACTGCTCAGAGATTTCCTCCTGCTCGAGGAGAGGAGAGGACCCATCCCTGGAAGTGTCCAAGGCCAGGCTGGATGGGGCTTGGAGCAACCTGGGATGGTGGAAGGTGTTCCTGCCCATGGCAGGGGGGGGAACTGAATGGGCTTTAAGGTCCCTTCCCACCCAAACCCCTCTGTGATTCCATGATTCTGATTCCCAGGGCTGTCCCTTCCCAACAGTCCACTTAGACTGTGATGGTCCATGGCCTCATGGTCCCCAGTGGTGCCACACACCTGATTTAATTTTCTTAGCAACCAAAACAAGGGTCCTGTAGCTTCCCAGGCTGCAAGTCTTGATTTAATGGAATAACAACAGCAGTAGCTAGGATCAGGTGGATGCCAGGTCACTGCACAGCTACAGACCAGGCTCCATCCCTGCCTGTCACCCACATGTCACATCCCCACAACCGGCATGGGGGACTCTGCTGCGCGGGCTGGTGACTCTCCCTCCTGTCACACACAGCCAGTGCTCTCTAGGCTCTGTTTCCTCCCAGGAGCTGCTCAGCCAGCACCTCCCAGTCCCTCAGGCCTCTCTCCCACTGCCCCAGGGAGAACACATGCTCTGAGCGCTGCCACAATTTTTCCTGGGCATTTAACTTTCATTTGTTAAGTAAACAGATTTGCATTTTTAATAAACATCAGACTAAATATAATGAAATATTAATGACAAATACATGCAAATGTCAATGTTTCCCAGTTCCTTCCTCTGCTCAGAGGTTTCAGGGAAGACAACATGAATATCCATCAGCCTCCAGTGGCCTGTTCTTTGGCAGCTCTTGTATGTCCTTATAGCACCAAGTGAGAAACTTGCTCTCCTCAAACCCCTAAACAAAGCTCAATGGGCAATGTTTGAGTTGATTTAACTCCAGCTCCAGCCCCTGCGGCCTAAGCCCATCTGTGGGCACTGTGGTCCCCTCGGGTTGGTAAGGCCACGTCTTTACATTTCTAGTCTGGTTGGTTGAGTTCTACTCCTAAAGGTGCCTCCTGCCCATGCCCTGAGCTCAGCACGGAGCTGAATCCAGCCCTGCTCCCCTGCACCTCTCCTGGGCAGTGCAGCCCCAGCCCCGGGGAGGCTCTGGCCACTGCCGACCCCACAGGAGCCGAGGCTGCTCTCCCTGCAGCGCAGCTGCTGCTCCGGACCATGGGATCAAGTCCAGCCTGAGGACTGAGCAGGAGGATGTTTGAGATATCTGACAAGTCAGCCACAGCCCAACGCCTTCCCCAAGACATCAGATTAACATCAAAACAGCAATTAAATTCTCCAAATGGGAGCTGCCAGTTCCACAGAGCCAAAGGCAGGGCACGAGGAGCCAGGCTGGGCTCGTCAGGGACACTGGGATGACACAGACTGGGAGCAGGCTCACTGGGAAAGCTGCAGTGCTCCAGCTCATCCAGGCAGTGCCACCCCCCTGGCAGGGCTCACCTGCTGACCCATCAGCTCCCAATACACACCCAGAGCCTTCCAGGGCCTTCCCATCCTGCTGTCATTCCCTGTTAGCTTCAGGAGACCTCAGTGCAGACATGCAGGGCAGCCCACGTGCAGTGTCTGACAGCACTGCCTGCCTTTTGGCTACAAAGAAATGTGCTGTCTTACAAAAAAAATCAAAATAAAAAATCAAACCAGCAACCCCCTCAGAAAGATTGAAAAATTAATCCTGATGAGAGCTGCCAGTTATTGGAATAGGAAGCACAAATATATTTTAATATGCATATTGGCAAGCAAGAATTTCTCACTATAATGCAATGAGGTAAGAATATGTGGATGGAAAATTTGAAAAGTTGCATCTATCCGTGGTATTTCCTGCCCTGCTGTGTGGAATTTATGGACTTTCTGTTTGGATGGAGATAAAATGGATGGGTAAAATCAATACTTTAAAGTTGAAAACTGTCTTTGAGCTTATAGAAGGCACATCCCAGCCCATCCCCGAGGTCTGGAGGAGATGAGGTCCAGGTTTGGCCCACCCCTGTAATGAGGGAGAGCAGGGAGGATCCGTGCTGCTCCAGGCAGCAAATGGTCACTGTCTGCACAAGCACCTTCTTTACAGCTTCCCAAATTAAGTTCCTGGTTAAAGGACACAGATGCCACATGAATTTTTACATTTATCTAAAGCCATCTAGTGAAAAATCATCCTCATTTTAGTCTGATATTAATGTACAGACATCACTCCATCCTAACTGGAGAAAGGGGGAGGGTGGGAATTTATCTTACATAAATCCCAGTGTGTCCTGTCTAATATTTATAGCCAGCACAGAATGGCTTTTCTTCCTGAGCTGCAGGAATAAACCTGTCAGCTCCGAAGATGGCCTTGTATTTAATCACTTCCCTGCTTGATTTCAAATAGAGACAAAAGGCACAATAAAATATTTTCCATTGATCCCTGGGATGCAATCAAGGGCCATAAGAAACCAAGGATGCTGCTGCCACCCACCCTTGCTCCCAGTGCCAAGGGGAGGTGTTGGACTGAAGACACCCTCGATTTCCCAGGATTTTGTCCCAAACCAGTGGTACAGCCACAGTCCCACCAGCCTTGCAGGCATCTCCCGGGTGAGTGCGACCTTCCTGGTGCTGCTCTGGGCCAGGAAATTGGCTCGTTGCACCCTGGGGAGGACCAGAGCTCTTCTGGCAATCGTGTTCAGGGGAATTTGGGTCACAGCATGAACTTGGGGCCATGCTGAGGGTCCCTGTGCTGGTCAGGGGGGGACAATGGTGGTTTTCACTTGTGGCTGGCTGATGACCTCACCCTGCAGTTTGGGATGCTCCAGCACATCCCTTCAATCCTGCTGCTGTCAAAGGGAGCATCCACTGCAAGGGTTCCTGGTGTAGGACCCTGCCATTCATCCTTCTAGGGAAAAAGCCAAGTTTCTGCCTAATACACTGAAAACAGAGGCTGAATACTCTGGGAAATCTCAGGGAAAGTCTTTATAGGGCCCTGGGTTGCTCAGAGCAAATCCTGACTGGATTACCAGAGATGTTTAACCTCAGCACATCCACCTGCCCAATGTCAGCCCCCTCAATCCTTAAATCCCATCTAATTAGGAAATTACTTATGCAAACATCAGGACTCACCTTGTACAGGCTGAACTAAGGCTACAAAACCCCCTATGCAGGCAACTGGTGTTTTTATACATCCAGGTCTGTAAGTGGCATTTCAATATTAATTAACTACAAGAAGTTAGGGTGAAATTAATTTATGCAATTAAAAATTATTAGATTAAAAGCCATTTTTTTAACCCCCCATGCCATTGTGAATAATCCTGGGCTCTGGCATGTGATTTCAGTGCTTTCAAAATGAGACTTTTCAAATCACTAGGCTTTATGTAAAGTAAAGGAGTAATTAGATACCAAAAACAATAATTATCTCAACGAGAGACAGGGAGAGCAGGGAAGTGTAAATACACTCCCGGAGTAACTGCAGACCCAGGAAAGGAATTGCTATGCACCAGCCAGAGCAGGGAGCAGCCAAGCAGAGCCCCATGTCAGAACCACCAAAGACAACCCAGCCCCTGATCTGTCTTGTTCCTGACTCTGTGATAAAGGTTAATCAAGCACAAAGTAACACTGGAGCTCCTGGGAATTCACTCTCAGCTCTGGGCATGGAACAGCCCGGCCAGGCAGAGGCTGAAGCCTCCATTCACTATTGGTGGGAAATGATGGAGGTTTTGGGAGGGATGTGATTCCCTCCCCACCAGAAGCACTAGGCAGGCACTGGGAGCCCTCCCTAGCACCCCCAGCACCCTCCCTGTGCCCCCACTCCAAACTGCAGAGCTGCTACAAAATCACGGAAATGCGGCCAAAAGATCTGTGGGTGCTACAGCGGAGACACGGAGAGAAGGTGCCTCTGTGGAGACAGGGAGGGGATGAGGAGATGAGCCATGAGCTCAAGTCAAACGTGAACAAATGATGCTTCTGATAAGCAAAATGATGCTGAAGACAGTTTGGATGGGGCTCTGCTCCCCTTTGTTGATGTTCCCAGGGTTAAGCATGGACTGGAGAAGGGGAAGGCTGGGGGCAGGTGGGGGCTGACACCCAGCCCTCATTTGCATGCTATTCCTTATCTTGAAGCTCTGGCTATAGACAATTCCTGCAGCCTGACCTTTATAGATGCTAATTATAAAAAAAAAAAAAAAAAAAGGAAAAGAAAATAGACTTAAGCCAAGGTGAAGAGGCAGGCCAGCACCAGCCCCCTGTGCAGCAGCACTTGGTCCTGGTGTGGCCACCTGAAGGTCACAAACACTTGTCCAGATCTCCCCTCATCACCTCCCAAACACTCCATTCAGTGTCCAAGCCCCATTCCCAGCCCTGCTGCTCCACCCCTTGCTCACGGCTGGCACCAAAGAAACAGCTTTTTCCAGCACAGAGGCACTGCTGGAGAAATATCAGCTATCAGCAGGTATCCAAGTTGTCTTAATCCTCCCAAAATCCCAAATCAGCTGCTCTTAATCTCCCTGTCCTATCAAACAGGGAATTTTCCCGGCACCAGCCACTGGGTGAAGCGACAGCCGGCAGCTTACAGTCCCCCTCCCCAGGCCCGGTGTCAGAGGGATTTTTAAAGAAAGAAGACATTTAAAGCAGGACAAAATTTGCACATTTTAAAGCAGCAGAGCAGTAAGAAAGTGCTTTTGATGGAATTCAGTTGTTTTTCACTGTAAAGCACCAAACATCAATGCTCTGCCCTGGCCCAGGGCAGGCAGTGACACTGGGGACCTGCTCAGGAAGACAGAGATGGGTGGAGGGGAGACAGCAGCAGCAGCTTCATTGGAAAATGGACACAGAGGTGGGAGATGGCAGAAGCTATTCTGAAGGATTCAGGAGACAGGGACTTCTGCAGAATAACCCCATGAAGCCCTGGTGCCCCTTCAGTGAATCTGGGTATGGACCAGGATCCCTCCACAGCTGGAGCTCATGGATTCCACCACCTTGTGCCTCAGCAGCCCTGGCACAAAGGTTGGATCTCACCCCCAGACAAGAAATCACAGGGTGCACAAACAGCCCCACACCCTTTCACACCATTGTACTTTGATATCAAAGTTACAGCTTTCCCAGTAATGCCATTCCTACATGGTCCAATGCCTTGAAGATTCCCTTCCCTCCCAGGGAAAGGCAAGCAGGCAGCAATCCAGACTCCTGTGCTGACCATCCCAGCACCTGTGTCTCCCCATTCCCGAGGCAGGAGGAAGAGCAGTACATTGCCCCTCCTCTGTGGCTGTGCACACAGCCCGGACTGTGCGGTGCAGGGCGGCTCTCGGCCGTGAGCAGCTCCCTTCAAAGGCACCTCTGCCAGCAGTGAACTTGGCAAAAAGCATCTGCCTGAAATTCAAACAAGCAGCCCCAAACACAGGCAGGGCAGGGCCAGCAGCCCTGGGGTGAGGGACAGCTCTCCAGGCCAGTATCCCTCCCACCCGAGCTGGAGGAGACGAGGCTGTGGAGGTTCCTGCCCAGCCACCACAGGATTCCCGTTTCATCATTCCCATTTCATTCCCATTTGATCAGCCAGGAAAGGAGCTGTAGGAAGGAAAAACCTGCTGGAGCAGAGAGGCACTGAGAGAGAGCAGACCTAAAGGCACCGAGCACCCTCCACCGAAGGGACTCCCACTTCAGGTTTTCCCTGAAAGCAGAGTTTTTCCAAGCACCAAAGGGGGCCCTTCAAACGAACAGCATAACTGTAAAGCAGAGGAAAAGCAGATGTGCAGAAGGTTGTTATGGCAGTGGGACGGGGAGGCTGCAGGTAAATACATGGAGCATTCCTGGACTCTGAGCTGTGATCCAGGAGGATGGATTAAGGAATGTCCCCACCCTGATCACAAATATCAGCCATGAGATCAGATTAAGTGTGGCTTCAGTTCTCTGTGAAACACCAGTGCCCAACTAGGGCATTGTAGCCAGCAGGTACCTGGGGGGGGGAAGCATGTGAACAATCCCAAGCCTTAAGGACTTGGAGCACCACAGAGAGACTCGGACATGGCTGTGACCCTGCCAGTCCCACCAGTGACAAAGAGAAATAGAGAAATCCAGGGAGAGATATCCCTGTTCCCAAGTCTGCATAAGGGCAGGGAGAGCACAGGGCCAGAGGTGGTCATGCAGAGTTTGTGGCACAGAGCAGCCCCAGCACCATGGGCAGGGAGACCCACGTTGGGGTTCAGGCTGCACCCCTGCACTGGTGTCACCCCTGCACTGGTGTCACAGGGAGAGATGCCACTGCAAATACAGCTGGACAAGAAGCACTCAAGCACTCCTGTCGTTTTTGACAAACAGCTTCCAACTGCTCCTGCCTCCACCTCGGTTTGCTCATTCCCCCAGGCTGCACTCCCAGCACCTCTCTCCAGCAGAGCCAGGCAGGGCTGAGGAGGAGCAGCCAGGATCCCCTCACGGCAGAGCCAGGCTCCAGCTTCCTTCCACCCTGGAGAGAAACTGTGGAGACATCCAGCTCTACTGCCCACTCAGGCAGACTGGGCTGAGCTGGGTGTTGAAATAAAGTTGAGATTAAAAAAAAGAGAGACCTGGTCAACTTGAGAAGAAGGGAGGAAAAACCCAACAGACCGACTGACCCAGGATGACAAGACAGACACGCTGCAACACAAAGGGGTCCAGGAGCTGAATGTGTGGAGCTTCCAACCCTGCAAGCCAGAGCTGGGACCAGGCAGCATGGACCTCTCCTGCCCCAGCAGAGCTCTGGCACGTGCCACATCCCAGGGAACACGATCTTCCAAGGAGACAGAGAAGCTGCACCTCCAGGACGAGCAGCACCCGCCTGTGCCCGAGGGTGGGAGAGGCCCCGGAGGTTCCCTGGCAGTGGGACAGTGAGGGGGAGCCAGCACACTTACAGCCTTTGGCTTGAACGGGGGCTGGATCTCCTTGCGCTCCAGCTTGTCCCAGTCGATGTAGCGGAAGAACGCGTGCTCCTTGATGTCCCGCTCCCCCTCCGGGCCGCAGCCCAGGCGCTTGGCGGGGTGCTTGGTCATCAGCTGGGGACAGGAGAGAGAAAACAGTCACAGGGTGTCCAACTGCTCCCCAAAATGTCCCCTTTGAGAAGTCCCCAGGGACCTGTGTTTCCCAGCTGGATATCCCAGGATGTCTCACATCAGGGTCCCATCTCCTCCAGATGCCTTTGGGGCTCCAAGGAGAGGACACTGAGGAAGAAGCTGGAGTGACTCCAGGGACAGGGAAGGTTGACAATGGCTTATGAGAGCAGACTGTGCAGATGGCAGGTACATGAGCACTGGCGGGATGGGCACATCCGCTTTCCCTCTGGGAATGGAGCTGGTTTGCCAAGGCACAACCTCGGGGTGCTGGCAGAGCTCCCTCAGCACCTGGCTGCAGCAGGGGAGCTGCCCAGCAGTCCCTTTGCTTGGCACAAACGTCTCAGCATCTGCAGAGTTAACTCTAAAACGCACTGCCCGCTTAAGATGAACAATCTGCCCTCCAAAACTTTCATCAGCCCTGGAAGCAGAACCCCCTCTCCCCTGGAGCTCTGGAAGCACAGACACGAGGTGGATTTCTAATGAGAGAGTCAATTTGGAGAAAAAATAGAACAAACAGCCCATTAATGTTGTTTATCATCTAAACTTCTCCTCTTCACTGGCTCAATAAGGGAAAGGGGCCCCAGGAATTATGGGCAGCTGTACAACATTAATATCCTGGGGCAGGGTTTGAGCTGTGTTGAGAGATCAGATGGAGATTCCAGAGATTCACAAGATGTTGATAAGGATGGAGAATATGAGCTTTATATGTGCAACAAAAGCACTGCTTTATTAAAAGGAGGGCAATTCACCCTGATCAAGGATTCAAGGCTGACTGCGTGTCCCAGGGCTGGGGGTCTGTAAGACCCCTGGGAGGGACAGGAGGTGCCAGTGCTCTGGCTGGGGAGCTGAGACACCTCCCACCCACCACAGGTCAGCCCTGCCACCCCTGACAGCACAAAAAAAACCTGCTCAGGAAAGCTGATCTTTAACAGCTGCAATAGGGCACTGAAAGCAAGGAAAACCCTGGGGAAAAAAAACCCCAAACCTAAAACCCTAAAAAGACAAAAAAAACTCCAACAAATACAAGGTGAGAGCAGAGCCACCAACTGCTCTGTGAGCAAACAGCTCTACATCCCTGGCCTCCAGCTGTGATGGCATCTGCAGCTGGAAGAGTGATGGAGAGCAGCTTCCGTGAGGCAGCACCCTCCTGGAAAGCCCATCCACAAACAGCGAGGGCCTGTCAGGCTCTGCAGGCTGGGCCAGGGATTTTCCAGCCTCTGCTCAGGGTGAGGATGTGACTGGCATCAGCATCAGCCTTGCAGAGCCCGTCCTCAAGCAGGGAGCCAAGCTGGAGGGCCAGGGAGGGAGAGGCCAGGGGCCAGCAAAAACAACAGCAAGAATATTTTTCCAATTTGCTTTTGGTTAATAGTTGAGTTTCCCTTGGCATTGCAGCACAGAGCCCTTTATAAAATAAAAACCCAACAACAAATCCCAGAATCCTGGGAAGATGGCAGAGGTGACATGTCTTGGCCTCTCGAACATGAGTGGCAGCAGCACGGACAGCAGCTCTGATGGGCTTTCCTCAGGCAGCAGCACCAGGGGAAATGCCACCCAAAAGCCCTGTAAATATTCCCAAAATACCAAGGAAAACACACCATTTCATGCCTTTGCTCTCAGGCAGAGATTAACGAGGGAGCTGATAGCCACAGACAATCTGTTCCCCTGGAAAGGGCTGCTTTGCTCAGGCACCACCAAACCCCTCCATGTGGGGTGTGAAAGGCCGGGACAGGAGCCCAGCCCCGGCTCCTGGTAACCACCCTGGGGCTCAGGAGAGCCACCCTGCACTACCTGCACAGGGACACAGCAGCCCTGAGATCAGCCTGCAGAAACAAATCCAAGCTGACAGCAGAGCAGGGGAATGCTCCGTTTGATCCGTTAATTGCTGCTCACTGGCGAGTCCCAGAGCCCAGGGAATGCTCCAGGTTGCTTCCCAGCCAAGGATCCCTGATTAACACCTGTCTCTGGGCTCTGCTCAGACCCAGGTTTCAGGAGCAAACACATTCCATCTCCCAGCAGTGCTGCAGGAAGGGGTGACTGGCACCAGCACCTCGGAGTGAAACTGTGGGGGAACAACAAAATGGGTTTGGAGAATGTGGTGGTGAAATCCCAAACCCCTCACAGGTAAGGGCAGAGGTTTCTCCAGCTCCCTGGACTGCTACAATGCTGGGTTTGTGCCCTGCTGGCAGCCCTGCCACACCCCAACACAAACAGCTCGGTGCAGCTCATCAAGACATGTTTCACTGTATTCCAGTGGAAAATGTGAACACTTAGTTCCCAGCTTACTAAAAAGTTCTTAAATCCCACAGAGAGTTTTAATTAAACTTTCTGGTGTAGCAGTTCGGTGGTGGCAAAAAATGTCATGAGCTTTTGAAACAACAGTAACACAGAGGGAACCACCACCTTGCTACAAAAAGCCACAGAAATTTATGGAGAACCAACCCTCAGTGCACGGCCAAATATCCTCCTATGCAGCCTCCCATCTCCAGAGTGAGAAAAGGCATGGCAGCTACACCCAGCAGACGATGCAGCCGCAGTCCCTGCTCGTTGATTTACAGCACCCACATTGTGCCTGATGCAGCAGCAAACAAAGCCAACACTGAGCCTGGGCCCTGCGCCAACCTCTGCTGCCCTGGGACCGGGGGATGCTCAGCAGCCCTGAGTGTCCCCCATCCCCCTGCCTGACCAGGAACACACTGGATTTTCCCTTTACATCCCAAACAACACCAGCAAGAGGATGGAAGATGGTGACAGCCTCTGTGGGAATCCCCCTCAAACCACCCCTGTAGTTTCTGAATTAAGGACTTGGTTCTCCTGCATTCTGTTGACTGTAGCAGGGTAGCACCCTCTCCCTGTGCCCCATTCCAGGTGGGAACACCTGCAGCAGCTTTTCCCCATGGGACAAGTGAATATTCCTCTTTAACACCAGCTCAGAATCCTGGCAACGCCGGGAAGAGGCTCTGAAATGCCGCAGTGGGAGCGTTAAGCGCAGGATGTGTCATTTGTAGATAGAAACACTATTTTGAGATAAAGAACATTCAGATATTTTCAATATTAACTATTATAAGCAAACATTTCTTAAATTCCTACACAAACACATATTTATAGCAGTGTGTGGCACTGGGGGTGAGAGGAGGCTCAGTCCCAAGCACACAGAACAACATCAGGACCTTGCCAGCCTTTATCCATCACATCCCAAATGAACTCAGCCTGCAATTAAGTCAGATCTAGGCCCAGTCCACGGAGAGCTTGGGATGCTGGCAAGGCAGAGCTTCACTGCAAATTAAGAGATACGATAATGAAAATGCTGCCCTGACCTTATGGAGACACCACCAGCCCTGAGCTTCAGGTTGTCCTGAAGGACAACTTATCACAGCTAATTGGAAGGATGAAGGTTTTGTATCTGATCTTAGAAAAACTATTTGGGGATCACATCCCTTTTCCCCAAGCATCATTCTTCCTTTCAGGCAAAGGTTCACAGAGCTGCCTTGTCCTCACCTGGTGGGGCACAGGGTCTCTGGGCAGGAGCCCTCCCTTCCCACCTCCCAGCCAACACCCCAATTCTCTCCTGACCCTCCCCTGCCCCCAGGCCAGCCCCAGGTCCCAGCTGTATTTCTGCCCAGTGTAAGACACAGAGGATGCAGGTGTTATTCTTACCTCGGTTTAGTACATACACACACAGTAGCACAAGTTGTGGTTTTAGGACTGGAGGGCAAAGGCACCAGGACCCAACAGTGTCAGACCCTGCTTGTACTGGGGAGCAGCAGGGTGAGCTGGGACCCGCAGGGGTGCAGGATCTCACTGCCCACACTCCCCCAACCCAGCAGAGGACCCTCTCCAGCCCTTACCCCTTTGCAGATCGCCACTGCCTCCTTGGACATGGACTTGGGGTAGGCGACGTTGTGCTCCATGATGGACTGGAAGAGCTCATCTTCATCTTCTCCCTCAAAGGGGGCCTAGAGCAAAGCAGACACAGCTTCAGGGGAATTCATGGATCTCAAGGCTCCCATGTGCTGCTGTACTCCGTGACCGTGGAGCCAGCCCCAGGAGTGCCACACGGTGACACGAGTCTTGTCATTGCAGTCCCTGGGGCTGCACCCCCAGTGTCACCCCCAGCTCCAAGGAGATGCTCCATCCACATGCCAAGCACGGCAAATCCCACATCAGCCTGTGCTCACAATGAAATGTGACCCAGCCCAGAGGAATCAATTATAACTCAATTACCTGGCCAGCCAACATCTCATAGAGCAGGACTCCAAACGCCCACCAATCCACGGACTTCCCGTAGGGCTGGTAAGCAATTATCTGCAAACAACAGGAACAGCAGCGTTACACTCCTGGCTCTGACCTGGTGGCACAGGGCAAAGCGATTCCGAGCTGTAGTGGGTTATGAGGACGGGGTTATTCCCTGGGACACATTTCAGCACTGAAATTCCTCGGCCCGCTGAGCGCACTCCGAGTGCCTCCCACTTGCTCTTTACCAGCTCTCTCTTTACCAGCGCTCTGGGAAATTCGGGTGTGAACTGTTCACACCATAAAGGCCGTTAAAAGGAAGGAGCACTTAAAAGAAATCCTCTGTCCTGTGCAGTCCCGCACTGCCCGTCGGGAAAGGTCACACCCCAGCAGGTGACAAGCAGCTTTGTTCAGAGGGAATCACACACGGGGCCGTTCGCAGGCTGTACCTGTCACCTGGGCATGCAGAGCTCTGCTCGGAATAGAAAAAGGCCCAAAAATGGGTCAAGCAAATCGCAGGACAGCTTTACCCCGAAGCCACGTTGGCCTGAGCACATTGCAGCTCCCTGAAGGAGGAGGCACAGAGCAGCAGAAGGGCCCGGGTTGGAGTGTGGCCACGGCACCACAACCACACAGCCTGATTGCTATTCCCAAATATCATGGGATTGCTCCTCTGAGACCCACGGGCAGCAGGCTTTAATGCCTTTCCTGGGTACCAAAGTGATTTGCATCCTAATTTCCCATTTGCTGTTTTTCTTTTGGAAAAAGACAAATTACAGCAAGGAGGAGAAAGTAAGAGTTAAAGTGAAACCACTCAGGCAAACACAGGGAGAACTGGTCATTTGTCCTGCTTTGAAGGAGCATTAATCACCCACAGTGACAAGCTCTGCACCAACACCACCAGTATTAATCCTGGTGGGATGAGGGATGGAACACGTTTGATCCAATAATGGGAAACCTCACTGGCTGCAGCAAACACAATGTGGTTTAGCACATGAGTGCACTGATGTCCTAGCAAAGAGTATCTCTCTAAATATTTAAATGAATAAATATTAACTTCATCATTGCAAATTCAGCAGAGTGACAAGATTTTAGAGGGATATTTTTATGTGAAGGGAACAGACATCTGCGAATAATTTCTTAGAAATCTGAATTTCGCAAGTCTAGCATTAAACTGTGCCCATACAGCACTTCATGGAAGTGTCATGTGTGACTATCACATCAGTAATAACCAAATGCAAAGCCACTTTTTAGGGATCTAGAGCCATGGATGGGGAGCCTCTCCCCATGAGACACACGGTCCCTCACTGCGAACAGTGAGCTGGAGCGATCGAAGGATTTCCACTCCACATGAAAATACTATCCACTGATAATTCCCTGCTTCTCACTGGTCATGTTGTGCTGGAAGCTTCTATCACACACAGTGAGGGGCAGAGCTGAGCTCCTGGGTTTGTCATTTCCAGGAGCAAGGGAACATGTGAGGAGCATCCTGTGGTGGGTCTGAGAATGCCAAGGACAAAACAGGCACACAGCTACCAGCAGGACGGACATGGGAAAAACCCCCAGAGAGGGAAACCACGCTGCAGGGAGAACAGCACGAGGATGTGCTGCTCTTTGAGGTGGAAGCAGGACACAGCACAACAGGGAGGCAGATCCAGCATCCCTGTTCCCTTACGGGGATGAGGGGATGGACAGTGCTGAGGGTATGAACTTCACAGGCTGATGGTGAATTCCTGAATGTCCCTGTTTCAGCTGGAAAGCTGCCCAAAGCAAGGTCACCCCAGGAAGGAGCAGCAGGGAGGCACAGACCATCAGCCGCCTTTCCTGTCCGTACCTCGGGCGCGATGTAGTCTGGAGTGCCACAGAAGGTCTTGGTGGTCACCCCGTCCCAGATGTTCTCCTTGCACATGCCAAAGTCAGCAATCTTTATGTGTCCCTCGCTGTCCAGCATCACATTGTCCAGCTTCAGGTCTCTGCAGGGCGAGAGCAAAGCCGTGACACAACACACAACACAAGTCTCACGGAGTTCTGCTGTGGCTGAGCTCCGCCTGTGTCTCACACCCAGACCCTTTGTAACATAATGTTTGGGGAAATGAGTAAAAATAAGTCAGAGATCTGTCAGGATGGAGTGTTTATTTTTTTTTTAACCCACAGG
>NW_008238321.1:4932386-4945408 GCF_000691975.1 Corvus brachyrhynchos
GGAGGCCGTGCTGGGCACAGCGCTTTGAAGTGTGTGATGGAAAACACTCATCTGGCAGGAGACAGATTTAATTGATTTTTTCTTTGCTCCCATGAAAATCAAAGTGCACTTAGAGCTCTTGCGATGGAGAAGCACCTACTCAGCAGAAGTCCCTGCCTCACCTGTGCTCTGCTCCCTCCTGAAATACAAACCAGCTGTGTTTCCCTCTGATCCTCACCCCCAGAATACCTGCTTGTGGTACAACACCAGGAGCTCTGCTCCTTTGCACAAGCTGCAGAGGTGGATCCAACCACAGATCCCTGGATCCGAATCCCAACCTTGAGCCACCACTCCGGAGGTGGATGCTCCAGTCTCAAGGACACTTTTGCAGCAAACACTGGGTATTTTGGTGCAATTTATACATTCTTGCTGGGTTTAAGGCTGTATTTTCTAATTATCATGTCAGTGTTTAGAACCCTGACAGGCCAAAGGCAGATGGCCATGAGCTGGGATTTGGATTTGGAGGAAGGAAGGAAGCGGAGCCACTGGGGACCAACAGGCCTAGAATCTCTCTGTAGCAGCTGATGGCAAAAAACAGCCCTCATGTCAAGTTTGTTCCACTTCTTTCATCTTCAGCATCTCCTGACTCCAGCAGCACTGTTGGCATCTCCCTTTACAGAGCACTTAATGGTATCTGACACTCATTAGGATGCTCTTCTCCACCCTGGGCTCTGGGAATTCTCCCAAGCAGGGAAGAGCAGTGAACGCTGATTTCAGAGCTGAACCAGCAGCCTGTGAGCCTGGTCCGGCACGTGGCAGTGACCCAGCTACCTCTGGGTGCCGGAATCATATTGGGAATGGCAAAGAAGCCTTAGTGGCTGAAGCAGAAGTGACAGAGTGGCACTGCAGAGCTCAGAGCAAGCCACTGGCAAGAGCTGACTCCAGTGGCAATGGTAAGAGAGCAGTGCCCTGCAGCCAAATTCGGGGCTTGGAGCTGGTTCAGGCTGCCAGGGAGCATTTGTGTTGTGTGGAGAGAAACACAGGGAACAGGAGAGAACCAGAGCTGCCTTCCCATGAACCAGGGTAAAGCAGGAACCTCCTCCAAACTAGGGGCACCCTGCGGCTCCCAGCTCCCTTTCAGGTGTGCACATCACGTGTTGATGGTTGGACTCAGTGATTCCACAGGTCTTTTCCAATCTTAAGGATCCTTCATTCTACCTGTGGGCAGCTCCCAGACCCCATCCATGGCACAAGCAGGGAGAGCCCTGGGCTGGGGGCTGCGGGCAGAACAGGATCCCCAGAGCACCACGCTCTGCCCATGGCTCCGGCTCTGGCTGGAGCTCAGGGGGAAGGGAGGGAGCAGGAACCCGCTCACCTACCGATAAATGATGCCTTTGCTCTGCAGGAAAAAGAGCCCGATGGCTATTTCTGCTGCGTAGAATCTGAAAGAGAAGGTTTAAAAGGAAGACTGATAATTAAAGGAGATAAATGAAAACCTTCCCGATCAGACGGCGGTGAAGGAAACGCGTCAGGCAGATGTGACCAAAGGACAAGGCAGCTACGGCAGAGAAATTCCAGAGAAGGATCACACGAGGATGATCCAAGGCAGCTGCGCTCGCACCGGGCAGCGATGCCACCGGGCTGCTGGGGGCTGTCACTTCTGGTTGCACAAATTAAGCAGGAGCTGGATCCATGGCTGCTCCTCATGACACACTGGCAGTGCGGCTCAGAAAGTTATCCCTGCTCCCAGAGCCAGCAGGTACTGCCACCGTTGGCTTTTGGGAATATTCTGGGCCTCAGAGGACTCTGCCAGAGACAAGAAACCAGTTCAGCCCACCAGGCCCTGCTCAGTGTTTGTGGGTTTTATGTGAGCGTCTGAAAGCTTTCAGGAACACATCCTGCTCTGCCCAGCTCTCAAGGAACAGGAGCCAAAAACCATCAGTTAACACTTGAGTTGGCCACCCCAGCAGAGGAGCCAAAACCCTCATCATCCTCAACCTCAACATCCCTCTCGTCCTCCAGGAAAGGACCAGGCAGAGCAGAGGCCTGGTGTCTTGCAGGAAGCCTCCAAACCTTCTTGCCTTGTGCTTTTATTTACCTAGATTTATTTATTTAGCTGAATTATTTACACGTACTATGTACCCCAAGGGTGAGGTGGAGGCACCGGCATCCTTAGCATGAGGCAAAGAGTTCTCTCCCATCTTCCCATTCCTGCTGTTTCCCCTCCCTTTCTGCCCAGGAGTTGCACCACAAAGCCTGTGCCTTGGACTCTGTTTCCAGCCCCGTGACACAAGTACATCCCATACCTACCCCAAAGGTGCCAAACCACTGCACTTACACAGCATGGGGCTCCTTGAACCTCCCAACCTGCTGGATCTGGTACATCAAGTCCCCACCATTCACATATTCCATCACAAAATACAAGCGATCCTGAAGGAAAAAAGTGAGCAATTAGCAACAGGATTATCAGAGCAGGGAATCTGCAGGGGTCAGAAACAGGAACCAAGGTGACTGGCAGCTCCAATCTGTAATTCCATGGAAACACAGTGATCATCCCTGTCATCCTCATGGGGTGCAGGGGCTCCTATTCATGCAGAGCCCATAAGTAGTAATTCCTTTGGCATGCTCAGGACTGGAGCTCTGCCCCTCTGCACAGCCACTGGAGAAGGCAAGTGGAGGCATCCCTAAACCAGAGGTTTTTCACTTCCCAGGAATTTGCTCTTTTTCAGAGGGTTGTTCAGGCAGGTCCTTGCTGGCATTTCCCCAGGCACTCCATGGCTTCAGTCACGGGATGCACAGGAGACATGAGCAGTTCCCATGGGGACCAAACTCCATCTACGACCACCAGGACTCGGCCAAGCACCAGGAGGGATGTGTGACATTCCCAGCCCTCTCCCAGGATGGTAGTGCTGGGGGTGCACAGGTCTGCAGGGGACCCCTGGTCAAGCTGGGGAGGCAGGAGGGGGCTGCACCCCGCTCCTCACTCCTTCCAGCCTGGTCTGAGGGGTCACTCTGGTCATGTTCACATGGGGTTAAGGGAGTCCAGAGATGCTCCGAGGGCTGGAGCCCCTCTGCTCTGGAGCCAGGCTGGGAGAGCTGTGGGTGTTCACCTGGAGAAGGCTCCACAGAGACTTTAGAGCCCCTTCCAGTGCCTGAAGGGGCTCCAGGAGAGCTGGAGAGGGACTGGGGACAAGGGCCTGCAGCGACATGGGCCCTCCTTGCATGAGAGCCCAGTGATAACCACAGGCTGCCCCATCGCACCCACGGAAGGAAGGAAGGAAGGACACAGAGGCTGGAGCACTGCAGGAGCTGCAGGTTGGCAGCATTACATAATAAAAAATTTCCCATTGCTCATTTCCTCCTTAAATAAGCCTTGCCCTGCTTTTCAGACAGGAAGGACAGGGAGCCCACAAGAGATGCAGCTGGAGCATTGCCATAACCAGGGCTGTGGAGGAACTGGGGCTCAGCACCCACAGGGCACTTCCCAGCCTGGCAGTGCCCAGCCAGAGGAACTGGGGTCAGCAGCTGCTGCCCCCAGCACAGCCCACCCAGCTGTGGGGTGGCCCCAGAGCAACCAAATACAGCAGCACAGGGGCAATGGGGCTGTGTGAAACACGCGGCACTGATGGCATAGAACAGGAAATTCGGCTTTTCAGCTGCCTGGGGATTCGGGAGCACCCCCTGTGTAAAGGACAGCCCTGGCAGGCATCCGGCCAGCCCCTGGGGAGGCACGGGCGGCAATGTCACCTTGAGCAGCCACCGCCACGGCAGCCAGCCCGTGACAGCCACGGGAGAGCAGAGCAGCGCCGGGCTCGGCTGCAGCTGCCTCCTAAATATATCGATCTGCTTCAAGGAGGAAGAATATTAAAAAGACGGGCTCTTGAAACAGCCAGCTGAGCTCTAAAAGCAGGAGCTGAGCTTTCCTCATTTGGGTGGGGAAGGGAACGCTGGTGCTTCAGGGGAAGAAATGCCATGACTAAAGCAGGCAGATGGCTGGGCAGCCCACAGGCTGGGAGGGAGGGATGGGCACGGAACGCTGTCCTGGCTCCTGTCGGTGGCAGAAAGGACGGCGTCTGTCCAAGTCTGGAGCATTCACACTCGCTGAGCAGCAGCTCAGTACAGAGATGTAAATCCACTGCAGAACCTGGCATGGAGCTGGTGACACTCCCCCTTCCCTGGGCAGCCAAGATGCAACTCCCCGGGCTCCTTTCAGTGCCCTTCTAATTAACTGCTCCATCCCCTGCCTGGCTGCATGCTGGGAGCAAGAGGCAGAGCCAGGACATGCTCCAACCATGCTCCCCACCCACCCCTTACTCGATATTAGGGAGGAATTGTTCCCTGTGAGGGTGGGGAGGCCCTGGCACAGGGTGCCCACAGAAGCTGTGGCTGCCCCTGGATCCCTGGAAGTCCAAGGCCAGGTTGGACGGGGCTTGGAGCAACCTGGGATAGTGGGAGGTGTCCCTCCCTGCCCATGGATGATCTTCAAGGTCTCTTCCCACCCAAACCATGCCATGATTCTGTGATTTATCATCTCAGTGTGGCTGTGGCTGCTCTGCCCTTCACTGCTGTGACCCAGGGGTCACAACAAAGGCACAGCTCACCTGGGGACACCCAGGGATCCGCAGCTCACACCCCCTCCCAGAGCCCAGGCTCTGACCTGGGACCTTTCAGAGCACCCCAGATCCCCCAGCACAGGCACCTCTCACCCTCCAGCCTCAGGCAGGAGCTCTCTCCTTGCTCATCTTCCCTTTTTTTAAAAAACACAGATTTAGGGCTTTTCTCTCTCCCGCTGAGCCAACAGCCCCAGTGGAGAATTGTGCTCTGGACTGTGCTCCCAGAAATCAAAGTGCTTTGTGCCAGTGTTTGATAATACACCCTGCTATACATTTTGATTACATTACAAATACGATTACTATTAAGCTACTATAGGTCTGCCAGGAATAATCCCGTGCTGACTCACTTCAGATGCCAGGGAGATGCTGTGTGAAATAGCTGCTCCTGCCACATCCTGATTGCTGTGCTGCAAAGCCAGGCCGCGGGCTTTAAATACACTCAATGTGTTTGGTAAATGAAATTTCTGGGATAATATTAAAATGTAATCCTCCTGGAAAGCATTGTCATCGTTCTAAAGGACTCTGTTGATTCCCTCTGCCGGCTCCCACTGATGTGTACCTGGACATTCTCATTCACAGGCTGCTCGAGGGCTGGGCAGGGATTGTATTAAAGGTCCTCTGTCCCCCTCTCCACTCCTGACTCATACAAACCCAATCACACACCCATGGAAAACTGGATTTCCTGCAGTTTGGATTAGGTTTCTCCCTTTGCTCATGGCTTTCATCAGAGGAATGAGTCCTGGAGAAAAGTGCAGCACTTTGCTATTGAACCACAAGGGACGTTGCGGGCTGGGGGCACCTGAGGGGCTGGGAAATCACCTCTAATGTCACCAGCAGCTCCCTGATGAACACATCTCAGGATTCAGCTATTGTACATTACACTTTCATGTCACACCCCTACATTTTGGTCCTGGAGGCACTTTGCCAGTGAACTGGAGAAGGTATGAGGCTGCCAAGGCAGAGAATACACAATTGCTTTGGCAAACGAAGTGATGTACAGAGAACACAAAATCCTGGAATGGTTTGGGTTGGAAGGAACCTTCAAGCTCATCCAGTTCCACCCCCTGCTATGGGCAGGGACACCTTCCATTCTCCCAGTTTGCTCCAAGCCCCATCCAACCTGGCCTTGAACACTATTCCACTCCATTTTGCAAAGTGTTGGACTCCCAATGCTCAGGGTCCCCAGTCCACCAGGCCCCTTGGTGGGGACAAGCTGTGGCACCAGCTCTTACCATGGTCTGGAAGCAGGAGTGGAGCTGGGTCAGGAATGGAGGCTTCCCGGAGAGAGCCAGGACGCGTTTTTCCACCATCGTGCACTCCACATCATCGTCCTGGATAACAACGTCCTTCTTCAGGATCTTCACGGCGTAGAGCTCGTCCGTGCCCTTCCTCTCCGCCAGCATCACCTGCACGAGGGACAGGACACGTGTGGGATCAAGGGAAACGTGGATCTATAGTGCCTTGAGCTGAAATAGTTACAGCTAATGGCTCATTACCCTGTGGCTCCCCTCATAGCCCTGAGGAGAGCTGCAGGTGCCAAGCTGCAGAAAGCTCCAGGGGTATCCCCAGAAGATGTTAGGGACACTGAGTCTAAGGAGTAACACATCTCCTCCCTCACCACCTCACCACCTTGAGGAGCCCAGCCCAAGGGGTTTGATGATATCTGAGCCCAGCACACCCTCCTGCACCCTCACCCCTGAGTCAGGGCCTGGTTTGGCACCCTCACAGTGTCACCAGCATTGGGGGAGAGTGTCAAGAAGCTGAACACAGAGTCCATCAAATTACAAGTTGGTAAATATTTAAAGTGGAAAAGAGTTAGTCTCTAGTGAATAGTAAAAACAAACCCATATGATTTTCTCTGCCTCACCCCCTCCCTCCACAACAGTGAGCAAACCCCATCATGTGCTGGTTCATCACCCAGCCAAGGCCCCTCTCAGCCAGAAGAATCCATCCAACCTCCCATTTCCAACCAGTCCCACCCATTTGCAGGTTCATTTACTGCAGTAAATGGGATTCACTGCCTCTGCTGGTGCAAATCCCTCGGGTTAATCCCATCCACCCAGCGAGGGTCCTCTGCCCAACCCACTACACTCCATCAGCCTAAGCTGCTCCTTGGGCTGCCAGCAAATAAACTGACTCTGAAACCTCACTTTGCTTCCCATTTTCCCTCTCACGCTCTCTCATCGCCTTAGATTGGAGCGCTGGGTGGAATTGAATTGCTTTTCATTTGAAGGAGTTGGCAGAAATCCTCCAGTCACATCAGGAACAGCAGCTTGGGAGTTTTGGAAATAAATTATGTGAAGTCAACATCGATACAGTGGGACTGAAATGTGCTTCAGGCTGGGGCAGATGGGCAGAGGACGTATGAATGGGTCTCAGGGTGACTTTATAGACACCAAGGATAGCAGAATTAACCCTCTCATGTTCCAGCCCTGTTGTGTTCCACAGGCTGTCTGGGGCACTGGGGGAGTCTCCACCCCTGGAGGGATTTAACAGATGTGTAGATGTGGTACTTGGGGACAGGGGGTAGTGGTGGCAGTGCTGGTGTTGGACTCAATGGTCTCAGAGAGCTTTTCCAAGCCCTCTGATGATTCTGTGATTCCATTCTGTGGCAGCCTGAGGACCAGGGATGACAAGGCAGGGGACACAGCCCAAGGACAAGGACTTTGGTGCCACTGACTTGTTTGAGTGCAGAGGACAGGGAGCAGATCTGGCGCGTTCCCGGCGCTCGGCTGTGGCCCGGGGGAGCCTGGCTGTCCTTGACACGCTGCTTGTCAGGATTAGCTGGGAGGGGCACTGGGGCTCCTCAGTGCCACGTGCTCTGGAGAAGGTGCTGACATTCCCATTTCTGTCAGTGGGATTGCAGCGGCCGCACGCCGGCTCATCCCGCAGCAGGGCTGAGCTGTGGGCTCAGGGAGCATCAGGGATGGGATTTATTCACCCGCTGATCCTTGAAGAACCCTGGAAACCCAGAGCAGCTTGCTGTGGTGCTGGGATGGAACCCAGCAAGGCACAGGCACTGGGACCAGCTGTGGCTGCCCCTGGATCCCTGGAAGTGTCCAAGGCCAGATTGGACAGGGCTTGGAGCACCCTGGGACAGTGGAAGGTGTCCCTGCCCATGGAAGGGGGTGGCACTGGGTGATTTTTAAAGTCCCTTTCAACCCAAGCCATCCCCGTTTCTGTGCCAGGGCAGCAGACACAGCTGCCTCACACAGTGTCTGCACCTCTGTCCTCCCTTGTGGTTCTGACCCAACCGAACTGGTTCATTGCCTCCATTTATCACCATTTTACACAAGCTGAGCTTTACAAGGCACCACATGCAGGTGCTAAAACCAGAGCTAATTTTTAGCTGATAAAAGCAGAAGAGCTTTGGCTGCTCAAAATTGGTGGAAAAGAAGAAGTAACCACTCCAGGAACATATTTTGAGGGGAAATTAAACCTGTTACCTGAGGGTAAGAGCATTATATACAATATCAGTTATATAGAGACCTGCCTTGCCATCCACAACCCTTTCAGAGGAAAGTTAACTAAAGCAGGGAGCCTCAGAGCCTGGCATCTGCTTCTGCCCCGAAGGGACCATGCTGAGGACATGGCTCCCACCCCATTCCACAGTGTGAGGCACAGCTTGGCTGGGGTACCACCATAAATGCAAAAACTGCTCAAGGCCATACATGGCTGTGAATGGTTCATGAAGCAGCTTCCCAGTGACATGACAGCCCTGAGCACAGCTGAGCCAGCCCTGCTCCCTGGGATGTGAAAGGCAAAAGGACTCTCCAGCTGCTGACAGTCAGCTGGGGCACACACAGGGAATGGCTGGGTGTGAAGTGTGTGCCCAGGAGGGCAGGCTGGAAACCACCCACTGCTGCACTCCTGAGGCACATCCGGGCTGGATTCCCCTCTCCTGTATTACAGAATCCCAGAATCCTTTAGGTTGGAAAAGACCTCCAAGATCATCGAGTGCAAGCTGTGCCCGATGCCCACCTTGTCACCAGCCCAGAGCACTGAGTGCCACCTCCAGGCCTTCCTTGGACACCTCCAGGGATGGGGACTCTAAACCTCCCTGAGAAGCCCCTTCCAAGGCTTGGCCACCCTTTCCAGGAAGAAATTCCTCCTGATGTCTTCCTGACATCTGAAGGTGTTCAAATACCAAAGACCCAAACAGCCAAGTGTCCCCAGCACAGTGCAGAGCCCAGGATGTGCATGGGTGACAGAGGGAGCAGGGACCCCGCCTTGCCCATGCCCTGCCCTCCTGCCACATTCACACCAAGAGGAGAGCAGAGCATTGCACAGCTTGAAGGTTATCACAGCCCAGGAAAATTCTCCCACTGCACCGGAATCCAGAACTGCAGCGGCCAAAGGCTCCGCCCTGCTCAGCAAAACAACACAAACCCCGAAAAGCCTGACAGCTCGAGAGCACGACAGATTGATTAGCTGTAAAAATATGAGCAAGCCACCTAATTTCACTTTCCTCTATTTATAATACAGCAAAGCAAACCCAGGGTGGGCTGTGCCAAGCGCTGCCTCCCTCCGTGGGAGCGTCTCCCTGCCTGTGCCAGCCCCATTGAGCTGCCACCAGCCACGGTCCTGGGGAGCCCACGGAGAGCCCAGAGCACCAGGAGCACAGGGAGCATCTGTGTCCTGGGGCTGAACATGCCAAGCCAGGACCACACGCCCCCAAAGCCCCTATTTTCCAAGCCAGATCCATTTTCCACCCCCTAAACCCTGCTGCCTGTCTCGGGGGACCTCCATCTGCCAGCGCGCTCGCTGGGAAGCAGATTGCATTCTTTTTTAACTTTTTAATGATGCAGAAAAAAGCTGATATTTAACTTGATTTATTCCTGTAATATAGAGTATTTGTTTGGGAATGCTCCAGCATAAGAACTGGAGATATTCTGAACATAGACAAAGCAAGTTTGTCAAACTCCACCAAGGCCAACACGTTTGTACTCCTGACCCTGGATAGACGAGTGTGGAGAGAGCAAAATACTGAGCAGTAAATCTGAGGTCCTGATGCCAAAGGGTTAATAGAGACAGACAGAGGCTCACTAAAACAGTGTGATTATAGTCCAAGAGCTTTCCCAGCCAGCAGGGACTGGGAGGAGGGAGGCTGGCAGCAGGCAGGCAGGCACAGGAGCAGGTGCCAGCCCTGGAGAGGGAAGGACACGGTGCCAGCCTTGGAGAAGGATGGCAGGGCCATGGACACAACCAGTTGCTGGGCACACCAAGGGCTGGGGAGCTGCAGGGAGGTGGGCTGTTCTCCCTGCTCCAGGCCCCTCTGCCTGACTCCTCCCAAACATCTGGCACCTCTGGTTGCACAGGGAGTGGCTACAGAGCCGCAGCACCTGGGTGTCCCCGTGCCGGGATGCCGGGGCAGCAGGGATGCCTGGGGAAGTGCAGGCACACGTGAGGGCGAGGCTGCATCTACCCGGAGAAACCAACGTGCTGTTTTAATTAGCGCTAATTAGCATATTTATAACATTCTGTTCCAGGGAACAGTTTCTGTCACACATTCCCTTATATAAGCCAGAGCCGACTGAGGAGTTTGCTAATGTTTCTCAAATTTAAGGGAAGAAGGCGGCGGGGGACACGGCACAACCACAGAGCCTCCAGATGCCAGGCACTGGGTTTGAAAGGGATGAGGTGTTGGAAGGGAGGGAAGAGGGAACATTTCTCTGTGAGAGCAGCACGGGCATGAGGCACGGGGCTTTCCTGCTCCCCGGGATGCCAACCCACAGCAAAGGGGTACCATGCCAAGTTCCAGGGCTCATGCTCTGGGTGCTGGGGACCATCAGGAGCTCCCCATTCCCTGTCTGTCACAAATGTTTCCGTTGATCTCTGAGCGCTCCACCTCTGGAGAGAGAGCAAATGCCTGTAGAGAAGCTGGGACCTTTCAAAGCTCCAGTGCCAGCAGACAGGCAGGGAAGGAAGGGCTGCTCCTGCTCCACCCCTGGGCTGGGGGGAGCATCCCTGTGCACCCTCCTCATCTCCGCTACCTGCCCGAGGAATGAGCCTGCAGGCAGAGCAGTATTCCCTGCAATTAAGGCAATTCACTAATGAGAGTGGGGTTGGGCCAGCTGTCACACCAGCAAACACTGCACTCACCTCCTGCAGAGCCCCAGCGGCCCCTGGAGCGCTGGGATCCCGAACGGAAATCAAGAGAGTTGGCAAGATCCCAAAAAAATGAAGGCTCCAAGTCACATAATTACCAGAAGAATGAAATTCTGTTACCACTCACAACTGGTCTGGGAAGTTAATTAAAATGTTCCTGTATATTTGTAATTATTAGGGAAGAAGAAAGCCCCAACCAAATAAGAAAGAGCTTTAAAGACGCAGCTCATCCCCTGCTTCCCAAAAGGATGGATTTTGTGATAGTCTCATCAGACATCTCTGGTGTCCCCTGCTGTGACACAGTGGCCGCAGTCTGGAAGGAGCCAAGCTGGGCTCCCAGCACTGTGACACCAGTGCTCCCAGTCAGAGCACAGACAGGTCACACTGGAGCAGCCACCTGGCCACAAGGAACACGTGTTCAGTGCAGACAGTGCCGAGGTGGTACCTCACCTTCCCAAAGCTTCCTTTTCCCAGCACCATCAGGAAGTTGAAATCAGAAAGCTTCATCCGATCCCGGCTGCCGTTGTTGTCGAATTTGGAAATGGCATTTCTTGTCTTCTCATCCGCAGCCTTGGAGCCGGTTCCGATCTTGGCTCTCTGCAAAGGTGGAGATGGGGCAGGGAGGAAGAGAAAACATTACTGAAAACAGCAGGGAGAATGGGCATTATAAATCCAGTGGGTGCTCCTGAACTCCCACCTCAACAGCTCTTTCCCAGCTCAAAAACCACCCTGAGCCTTGGGAGCCTTTTCCATGGGCGTGATGGCGACAGCACCAAGAGAGGCACTGGAGAAGTTGCCAGCCCTGGCACATGGCACTGCTCAGCTGCTGCCCAGTTAACCTCTGCCAGAGCAACTGGGAATCACCCCTGCCCATGGTCACCCCTCTCCCCATGCCAGCAGGACACAGCAGACTGCCATGCTACCCTACACCATGTCCAGGTCATCCAAAGCATAGGAAAGAGGCCTAAATAAGCTCTTTTGGGGCAAAAACTGGCTTCTGTCTCTTACCTCACCAGAAAAAGGGGGGTGAATATAAATATATTAAGGTAAAACATGGGACTTTTTATCCAGCTCCACATCCATTACTGCCCTATGGGTCCCTTCCATTTCAGATATTCTGTGATTGGATCTCATACTGGAGGGAATCACAGAGGAAGCCACAAATCCATTTGGAACAGTCCAGAACAGCCAGCCCCTCAGACAGACAGACAGCCCCCTCCTGCACCCCCAGCCATCACAGCTGTTCACTGAGGGCTCTCACAAAGCCCCCCATTTTTAAACACCAGACCCCACCAGTGGCCCAGTGCCTCTCCCCAGGATGGGGGCTGTGATGCGCAGATCCTCCTCCTGTAAAAGCTCTCTCACAATTTATTCCCTTTTAATTTATAGAAATGTGTGGCAGTGTGAGGCCTGTCCGGAGCTCAGCCTAGCATGAAATTCCATTAACCCGATCCCGGCAGTTCAATTTGGCTGCTGCTGGCAGCCCCTCCAGATAGCACCTCACAGGGAATCTCAAGCCTTTGCTGCTGCTAATTGGTTCTCACAAGGTTCTGCAGGCTGCAGAATTCCCCACTCAAGGTCACCTGCAGCACCTCTGAGGATCTGAAAAGCTCCTGCAACTGAAAACCTAAGGAATGGTCTCTGGGATTTTCACACACCATTGGTGTGACCACGGCTCTGCCCCGGCACATTCCAGGCTCCAGCACACCCCGCTCCTCACTCCCAGTGTCAGCACAAGCCCAGCTGGAAGGGGATTCCCTGCCTGAGACATTGACTGCCCCCAAGGGAGGAGTGGGGAACATGCAGCAAGGTGAGGGGACAGGTGTGCTCTGGCACCTCTGGACAATGCGTTTTCTGATCTGTAGACAATTCATCATCTGACTTCCCAGACCATTTTAACACCACTGGAGCACCATGAAATACAATAAAAGCCAGGGGCTAGTTCTTTGTAGAGCCAAAAACCACTGGTTGTAGCCGAGTGTTGTATTAGAACTGTCTTTTCTTGGATATTCAGGAAAGTTGTGTATAAATAAGATAAGAAAGGAAGGAGAACAGGAGCTAACTCTCTAGTCTGTGGTACAATTACAGAGTTCACGCTGAGAACCATAAGGGCAACTCTCTTATTTCTGTATGGCTCATTGCATGTAAGCCTCCAGATGTACCACACTCATTCCCAGGGTTCTGTGGAGATTTCAGCTACACTGAAAAATGGCAAAGATCTGCTAATTCAGCAATGTCTGGATCAATCATTCAGCAAGAACTTCCATGCCTTATTAAGAAGTAAACAGACATTTCTCCTTGGAGCCTCTTTGGGGAGTTGGA
>NW_008238321.1:4945429-4948154 GCF_000691975.1 Corvus brachyrhynchos
GGAAAGAGCTGGCAGGGAAAGTCCCTTGCCGGGGGTACGGCAGGCAGGCAGTGAGAAAAAACCCCTGAGTCCAAGAAAAATCAATTCACCTCAAATTTCTGCCTCAGTTCCTCATTTCCTTCTTCTCCCTCGGGAGGCACTGGGACATTGAAATACTCGCCCTCCTCCTGGCTGAGCAGCTTGAACCTGGAGGGACAGAGAGAACGTGGGGTCAGGGTGGCAGGCGGGGCTGCAGGGAGGCAGGACCTCCCCTCTGCTCCAGCACAGCTCTGCTTCCGCCGTACCAGCATCCAGAGGACCCTTCCCCAAAGTCAGAAGAATCCCCAAACCATCCTCCTCAGCAAGCCCCAGACTCTCAGAGGGTGGAGGGATGTTTCTGGGTCTCTTGCTGTCCTGGGGACCCCCACAGCCCAGGGAGCACATCCACTGCCTGCTGTGGTGGGCACACAGAGCACTGGTGTCACTTCCAGACCAATCCTGACCCCAAACCCCACAGACAAGCACGTGTTTCTTATGACAGCCACGGGCACAGGTGTGGGCAAACCCCCTCTCCACCAGCTGCCCCACGAGGACAGCACGTGGAACGTGCCAACGCTGGGCTGGAGCTGCCAACCCTGAGCACACACACAGGATGCTCCTCCAAAAGAGGAGAAAAGCTTAAGCAGCAATTACCAGAGATCGTGGAAATGCCACTCAGATCCCAGGTGTTTCACCCTGTGGGGGGCACAGCCCGGCCCTGGCAGCGGAGGCTCCGCATCCAGGATGGATCTTGGCCGGGTGTTATCGCAGAGGCTGCTCCAGGAACAAAGCCCTGTCTGCACAGCACAGGCACAGGCTCTGAGCTTGTTTTCTCCATTAGCTGCAGTTGTTTAGATATGAAATATAGATCAGAGCTCCTTCTCCTTCGCTTTACTCCAGCCAGCACTGTTACAAGGAAAATTACTTACATCTCCACTCACAGGATTTTTAAAAGGCTGGAAAGCGCTCAGGCTTTGGGCTGCGCCAGGAGCCGGCAGCGCGTGGCACACACGCACCCTTACAGGTGACTGGGAATTCGGGGGGAAGTGACAGCTTCCCGCTGTTTTCCAGAGGAGGAGCCGTGTCCCCAGCAGGGCCTGGCTGGTGATGAGCGAGGCTGAGGCCTGGTAATGCCACTGTGCCACACACTGTGCCCAGCTCAGCGGGGACAGGATGAGGCTGGAGAGCAGTGGGAGCACCTGCAGCTCTGCCCAGGAGTGGCACGGTGTGGGCACCCAACCCACCTAATTCCTCCTCCTCCTCCTCTCCATTCTCTGCTCTCAGGGAGACATGTCCAGCTTCCATGGTGGAAAACCCAGTCTGGGGTATTCACTCAGCTTGGGAATGCAGCTTAATTACATGCAGGGTTTAGTCTCCAAAGGACATTTAGTGTCTCTTTTCAATTATTACACTCTCCATGGACAGGTAACACAGCTCTCAGGCACCAGTGCCTGGGGGAAAGCCAGGGAAACAAGGCACCATGTGTCCTGCTGGGGGAGATAAAACGGAAATGGAGACACCCATCCAGGGGTGCTCCAGACCCACTGCGTTCATGGCTTGGTGCTAACGAGCAGCAGTAATCACACACGTTGTAACTCCTCCTTGTTCTGAGCAGTGCCCTCCACAGCCCACCAGCTCCAGCCAGGAGTCACAGCTCAGAGGGGACCCCCCAGCACCCCCTTGCAGCCCTGCTCTCCCACACCTGAGGAAACCATGGTGTCTCTCCAGTACAGAAACTGAGGGAATCCAAGCAGAAAATGCTGGAAAATGCCTGTTTGGCAGATGCTGGCAGGCAGGGCCAGCTCCTCCCGAAGCCCCCACAATGAGACCCCACGGGAGCACCAGCCCTTCAGGCAGAGCAGTCCTGGGTACCTGTGTGTGCCCCTGGGAAGGAAAAACCCCCCAAAGCCCCCAGCCCAAGGACATGGAGGAGGTCACACAAAGCCAGCCCATGCCTTGCACTCAGACACTGCTCTGGCACCTCTGGGCACCACACAGACAACTCCCATGGCACCAGTGACCCTCACCAGCCTCAGAGGTGGAGCAGCACCTTCCACAGAGCTGGGACAGGTGACTAGAGCAGAAGGAAGCTGGTAAGGTCTGAGGGGCGGCCACACCTCCCACCTACAACCCTCTGGGCTGCTTTGTGCCCACAGTGTTCATAAAACAATCACATCTCACCATCCATCCACTCCCGACTTCTGCAGCTCAGAGATCCCAAAGGACAAGGAGCCCACAGATGCTGGCAGGCAGGGCCAGCTCCTCCCGAAGCCCCCACAATGAGACCCCACGGGAGCACCAGCCCTTCAGGCAGAGCAGTCCTGGGTACCTGTGTGTGCCCCTGGGAAGGAAAAACCCCCCAAAGCCCCCAGCCCAAGGACATGGAGGAGGTCACACAAAGCCAGCCCATGCCTTGCACTCAGACACTGCTCTGGCACCTCTGGGCACCACACAGACAACTCCCGTGGCACCAGTGACCCTCACCAGCCTCAGAGGTGGAGCAGCACCTTCCACAGAGCTGGGACAGGTGACTAGAGCAGAAGGAAGCTGGTAAGGTCTGAGGGGCGGCCACACCTCCCACCTACAACCCTCTGGGCTGCTTTGTGCCCACAGTGTTCATAAAACAATCACATCTCACCATCCATCCACTCCCGACTTCTGCAGCTCAGAGATCCCAAAGGACAAGGAGCCCATGAAATCATTCCTG
>NW_008238321.1:4948171-4963151 GCF_000691975.1 Corvus brachyrhynchos
TCCACAGACAACCGCCTGTCTTTGTCTGCCTCTTTCAGTTGGCTGGAAGAGAGGAAGAGAAAAGGGATGGTTTTATCCTGGAAGCTGTTCCCACACCACCGTGTCCCCTTATGCTCCACAAGGACACAAATTCAAAGGGAAGGGATGGTCCTCAAGGCCTGTTGAGGTCTCCAAGATTTAATTTCCCAGGCACATCCGATTCACACAGAGCATGGAGTTCCTGCCCTGACACACTCGGCTTTGAGTGGGGTTAGGGCAGAGGTTTGAGTGCTTCTGTGCCACTTACAGAACAAAAAGAATCATTTCTCAGTTGAATCAGCTCAATGCCTCTGAATAATTAAATCAGAGCAAATAAAGTCACATTAATTCTTGGTGGTGAGAAAATTCACTTTGCAAATTTAAATGTTTTCCTTATACTTACAATTTAAATGTCTCATTCCACTCAGGATTCAGGGAGCACTTGATAGTTTTGGTCTTCTGTTTGCTTTCATTTTTGGGGTCAGGGATTAGTTTAAGCTTCACGTAGGGATCTGACAAGCCATTAGGGTCCATAGGAACTAGGTTTTTAGCATCTCTTACTGGGGAAGAGAGAAAGAATTAAATTCAGTATTCCAGCTATAAAAATACCCAACAAATGACAACTTCCCTGTGTGCCAAGAGTAAGTGTGAAAATAGTGATTAAAAGCAGAATTAAACTGGATCTGTGCAGACATGGGCATTACATGAGGAACGACATAATTAACACCGAGCAAACACAGCTCTCTTGGATGGGGGAGGCTGCAGGGTCGACTCAGGAGATTATTTTTACTTTCTGACAGGATGATTTGTTGTTTGCTCTCAGTTTTAAGCAGTTTAAAGCTGATTTGTTTCCTCTTGCCCCTTGGGAAGCAGAATTGCACTGATTTGTGAGGGCCTGGGGATGGAGCTTTCCTCGAGGAGTGGAAACAGCAACGCAGTGGCAGCGGGGTAGAAGCTGGTACCCAAAGGCAGTGGAGCAGCAGCGGCCACATCCAGCACCCAGGTTCCCCCTGGAGCCCCTCGGGCTCAGCTGCCATGGCCCTGGGGAGCTGGGGGATGCCCACAGGGCACCATCACTTGCCCACTGGGCAGCACTGCCCTGGCTCCAGGGCCGCAGCGTCTCCTCCGGGAAGCGGGAGCAGAGTGGGAAGAGTGAACCTGAGGTGACTCAGCTGCTTGTAATTGGATTGCAGCTTGGACAAATTAAATACAGCCAGGCTGAGCTGAGTCTCTTCACCCAGATTAAGTCCAAAAGGGTCTGACTGCCAGGAGAAGGATCTTATCTTCCCCCTCAGCCTGAGCAGAGACAACAGAGATGGGAAGTCCGATGGGTCAGGATGGAGCCGAGCCATAACCTGGGGAAAAACTGTTTGCAAGGAAGCCCGGAGCAGACCCGCCTCCCCAGGTCTACACAAAGCCCAGGGATCCGGCACAGAGGGTCCTGCCATGTCAGGAACAGCCTGAAATCCTAGCAGGTCCCACCAGCAGCTCTGCTGTGAGGCTCACGGAGCACTCAGCTTCACCCCCTAATCCCAGGAGGAGGAGGAGAGCTCCAGGTGTGTGTGCAGCACCACAGGATGTCAGAAGGTGCTTTCAGAGTCAGAAGAGTAAAACCAATTGCCCAGTTCCCAACTCACTCAAGGAATTTCTGATGAGGTTGGGAACTAGGGAGTTTTGAAAAGCGAATTAATGCCCCAAAATCTGCCATCTATTGCTGTCCTCCTGAAGCACTGTCCAATTTCCAGCTCCACGGAATCACACTCGTAGCCAAAATTCAACTCTGCATTTATAAACAAGCTCATTTATCAAACGTGACAGCTCTGACAGCAGCTTGTGAGACAGGGAGAGGTGTGAGCCTGCCGGGAGCCGCCGGCTGTCCCATCCATCCTGCAGCTCTGTGCTCCCCACACCCCTGGGAGGAGGCACAGCCACAGCCACCTCCTGCCCCTGCAGCAGGGAGGGAATGACTTCATCCCCGACACTGGCACAAGGGACCACACCGGGGATGCTGTCATAGAATCATCGAATCCTCTAATGGTTTGGGTTGGAAGGGACCTTAAAGCCCATCCAGTGCCACCACTCTGGGGCTCCCTCTGCACCCCTGGCACTGCCATGGCATGGGGAATGATGCTCCCAGTGCCCTAAAACTGGGGCCTCTCCACGCACCCACCCTGGGCTCTTACTGCCTCTTAGCATCTTCCCGGCTTTAAAATGATCATGAAAATGTGCTTTCAGTGCCCCTGCCCACTTGCAGCACGAGGAAGGGGAGGATAGCCCAGTGCCACTCACAGGACTGGGCACCGACCAGCAGCACTGGGGCAGGAGAGTGGGATGGTCCTCGCTGGTGACCTCACCCTTCACCTGCCCCAGGGTCAGCAGAAACACCCGAGGACCCCCCATGTGAGCAGCAGAACGAGCCCAGGGCTGGAAGAGGTCGCTGGGCTCTCACATGGCCGGTGTCCCCTCACTGGGAGGAGACACAGAATGATGTCACACGGAACCAGCTCCGACTCTGCTCTGTGTTTCATTGTCCCAACAGCCAACACAACATCCTCTGGAGACTAATGAACAACCCTCTGTTGTTTATCAGGCTGCCCTTCGCTTCTTTAAGGAACAGGAGAAGCCGTTCCTGGCCCTCGCAGTTAATCAGTTTATGCCCTGAAGCATGAGATTTGATTACCTCATGTTATTATCTCAGCGTGCAGACCTCAAAATTTCATTAATGGGAATAATTTTATCTATTCATTTAAAAAAACCAAAATGCTTCTGCTTGACCTTAAGAAACTTCCTGACTTTTCAAGCAGAAATCAACAATTAAGTGAAGGAAAAATAAAAACCTGGAGCGGCGCAGCAGCGATATCTCACGGCAGGGGAGATGTGCTCCTCGCCAACATTTATGGCATTTATTTGACAGTTAAATTTGATGTAAAATAGTTTTACATCTCTCATATCCTGACAGTTTTGTGCATCATTAAGAAGCAGTAACATCATTATTAACAGTGATGAGTAAGAATATTATGATCCCATTTAAAGCAAGTCCTAAATCACTCAGGGCACCAAGTCTGGCCAAGGAGATGCCACTGTGGGCTCAGACCATGGTCAGGATGAGATGCTGGTAAGTCCTGGACATCTCTGGACTAGGGGGTTTAAGGAGGCAGTGCTGGCAGTGCCCTCCTCCTCTACACAATTCCCGTGGCAGTGGGGACACTGCTCCACTGCCACAGTAAGGAGATGTCACCCACTCTGCCTTGCAGGGCCAGGGCAGGCAGAGGTGGGTGAATGATATTTGAATAATTTATTCTGCAAAATTTGCAATAGCTTCTCAATAACAGTTCAGACAACATCTCTGAGTTACTCTGGCAGCCGTAACCGTGGAGCAGGCTTGGGAAGAGACACCCACATCTCCAATGGAAAACGTGGGAAGCAGCATCAGTCTGCCACACGCCCAAAGCAGGAGGGAGCATGGGCTCTCCAGGCAGCTTGGGGAGCACGGAGGTCATGGCCAGGAGCTCACTGTGGCTGTGAGAGCAGGGCAAGGCCCCTTCCCCAGCTCCCAGGGTTTCAAGGAAAGGCAAGGTTAATACGCTGGATAAACGAACCCCAGAAAGTGATTTCCTAAATATGCCACACGGGGTTCACTTTGATGTGAAATTAAAAAAAAGCACACAACAAACCCACTACTACCCTGCTCTCCAGGCAGCTGCCATGGGCTGTCACATCCTGTCCCCTCCTCTCGGAGCACGCAGGGCCACGGAGCGTATTCAGTGCAGGAAGTTCTGTTCCCACTGCCCTCCAAAGGAAAAGGCACTGCCACAGGTTGCCCAGGGAAACTGGCTGTCACATCCCTGGAAGGGTTCAAGGGCTTGGAGAAACCTGGTCTAATGGAAGGTGTCCCTGCCCATGGCAAGGGCTTGGAGCTGGATGGTCTTTAAAACAAACCACTCCAGGATTCTATGGATCTGCAAAAAACCCTTCCAAAGCCTGGCTCCCTGCAAGGAGAGGTCAGAGCTCCACCCCCTCGGCCCAGCCCATCACCTCTACTGGCCCTTGATTCCACAGGTCTTGGATGGGATTTTGGGGAGGGGAGGGCCCTCAGGCTGACCTGCAGCACTCATCTTCCTCCCTGCAGCAGCACCAACATCCCCAGCCAGGAGCAGCCCCATCCCAGCCAGCATCCGGCAGTCGGATTAACACCCTTGTGAGTTAAAACTTTTAATTAATGCTCTGATAAGAATATATTTGCACATGTTCATACAATGGAAAAGGCACAGGACTCATTATGGCTGCATCTGCCTGGGCCGGTGATTATTAATTAACACACTTCCAGCTCGTTTATTTAATCACGGCATAATTGGTTTCAGTTTTGGTCACTGTTTTCCCTCATCAGGTCGGTAAATAGGGAAGCTCCGGTCCCGGCAGGCACTGCCAGGAGTGCCGGGGGGCTCAGCTGGCACCGTGGGCCCAGGGCTGCCAGGGGGGTTCAGCTGTGCAGGAACCACTGGGAACATCGGCACGTGGCCAACATTCCCGAGGGACAAGAGGGAACCCGAGATGGTCCTGTCAGGCAGCCCTTGCAGGAGCACAGGGCACCCTCTGCTGCACACACACAGGCAAAGGCCACACTGGAGATTGCCCACACACACCCTGACCTCACAGCATAAACCCTTCAGTGCAGCCTCTTAATCCCTTTTAAACTTGGTACCTTTTAGACCTTCTCCCTCTACCCCACCGCTCCCCTGAGAGGAGAGATGCAGGAGCAGTGGGGTGCTCTGACACACAATGGACGCAGCTCCCACCGGAACGTGGTAGGAAGAGCCGGCTCTGGAGAGGAGCCATGTGCAGAGTCCTTCATGCAGCTCCCACCCCGGAGCAGCAATGGCTTTAATGGACTCCCAGCCTTCACATCCTCCCCACCCTCCATTTTCCAGATGCAAATATTCATGGCCCTTAATACAACAGGCTCAGCATAATCTGCACTGGAAGCTTTGCTGTTACGGAAGCAGAACTGCACAATGCCTCGATGCCATGTTAATTTGCTGTGATCTCCTACTTTGTTCCGCAGCTTTTTCCCACTAGTAAGACACTTGTTCAAAGCCCAGAGCAGGACATGGACTGTGAATGTGCATTTGCTCCTGTCCCACACCAGCCAGGCAATGCCCTGCCTGCTGCACGCCTGCCTCCTGCACCAGGGGCTCAGAGACACATCCACATTCTAAATATTGGGAAGGAATCCTTCCCTGTGAGGGTGGGGAGGCCCTGGCACAGGGTGCCCAGAGCAGCTGTGGCTGCCCATCCCTGGAAGTGTCCAAGGCCAGGCCGGGTGGAGCTTGGAGCAACCTGGTCTAGTCAAAGGTGTCTCTGCACATGAGCTTCAGAGATGAGTTTTAAGGTCCCTTCCAATCCAAATCATTCCAGGATTCAATGATTCTATAAAAATCTGGTTTTGCCATCGGGAGTGAACGATCGGCTTTACAAAGAAAAGGGAAAAAATCAGAGTAAGAAAAGAAAAAAGCACAGAGCTGAAGAGCATACGGCAAATCCCTGTTCAATTTGTCAGCTCGAAGAGGAAAATCCAAGAGCAGTTGGCCGTGCCCGTGCTGCCGCCTGCAGGCACCGGCCCGGCCCTGCCCGCTCCTGCCTGCGCCGGGCACCTTCCTCACGTCACAGATGGGATGCTCTGGCCACGGGAAAGCTCCCGAAATTCCTGGGCAAGGGTCCCCCAGCTGGTGAGACAGCGAGAAGCTCTCCCCCATCACAGCAGCCCCGTTTTCCCGAGCAGCGGGACCAAAGGTGGGCTCAGCCCCGGCCAGCGCTGCCTCCCACCCCCGCCAGGCTCCGGGGCTGCCCCTCCCGTCCTCGACAGAAACCCAGCCCCTGCCCGCCCCACGCTGGGGCTCCTGCGGAAACGTGTAAAGGGCATTTCCCACCAGCAATCTGCTCAGAGGCAGCCTGGCTCTGCCCCCGCCCGCTGCCTCCCCCGCCGTGCCCCCGCAGCGCAGCCGGGGCAGCTCCTGCAGGCATTGCTGGGGTCGGGGAATTCCTCTAGGGTCATCCAGTCCAGCCCTGCCAAAGCCACCAGTGCCCCACGTCCTCAAGTGCCACATCCACACGGCTTTTAAATCCCTGCAGGGATGGGGACTCCACCTGTATTTCCATGAAGGAATTTCCCCAATACCCAACCTGAACCTCCCCTGGCACAGCCTGAGGCCGTTCCCTCTGCTCCTGTCCCTGTTCCCTGGGAGCAGAGCTCCACCCCCCCCCCCGCCGCCCCCTCCTGTCAGGGAGTTGTGCAGAGCCACAAGGTCCCCCCTGAGCCTCTTTTTCTCCAGGCTGAGCCCCTTTCCCAGCTCCCTCAGCAGCTCGTGGTGCTCCAGCCCCTTCCCCAGCCCTGTTCCCTTCCCTGGACCTGCTCTAGCCCCTCAGTGTCCTCCTTGTCGTGAGGGGCCCAGAGCTGCCCCAGGACTCCAGGTGGTCCCTCTGCAGTGCCAGCACAGCACTGGGTGGCTCCATCTCCTAAGGGCTGGGTGCCCACTTGTGCTTTGAAGGCCATCTGGGCTCCCCAGTGCCCAGCTCTCCTCTCCTAAAGCACTTCCACTCCTCCGCCAGCTCCATGGCAGAGCTGGAGAGCTCAGCATGCTTCCCTTCCGTTCTGGAAAAGCCAGCAGCTGACACGTTTTCACCAACACCTCCATAAGGGGCCAGAAATAAAACAGCCTTTCAAAGCCAGCTGAAGAAATGAAAATCCAGCTGCACAGAACGGGCCTGGGGAGCTTCTCCTGCCTCCAGAGCGGTGGGAACACGGTGCCAGGGAGCCTGTGGTGCCAGCAGGAGGGTGAGCTCTGCACCCCGCTGGCATCTGATGGAGGCTGGAGGGAATCAGGATCATTCAGGTTGGAAAAGACCTCCAAAGTCAGTAAGTCAAACCTTCAGGAAGGTGCCTGGGAAGCAGGACTTCTGAAAGCATAGTTCTGCCTCGTTCACTGAGGCTGTCCTTTAAGGACGAATAAAACAAAAAAATAAATTATAAAATCCTCCTCAACTTTTTTCAATTTTTCATTAACATTTTCAACAATTTTGTGTTTTATCTGAGAACACTGCTGATGGCACTCCTCAGGGGACATGCACCCATCAGAGCAGTGAGGAGCACTATGGGATCCCACAGAGCCAACCCCATCCCACAGAAACAAACCCTGGGGATGTCACAGCTTCTCTGACTGCGACAGGATGTGAGAAACCAGACTCCTGCAGGAGAGCCAGCCAAGGGCAGTGGGATGATGGAGAAGGATCCGGTGTTGCCATGGGTGTCCCAGCCCGGGCTCCCCGGCCCACTCAGGGGCACTAGCCCTGGCAGCGTGGGCACAGGGGAGGCACTTCACACCCCTGGCTTTGACTCATCCGGGAATAACCGCGACAGCTCAGCCGCCCCTGCGGAGCTGAAACGCCCGGAGCTGCCTGGTCACCCCACGTGGGCAGGAGCCTCCTTCCCCACACGGCTCAGCCTGCACCAGACAAACCCACAGGGACTGTCACTGCCGTGCCCACGGACAGCAATCCCTGCCTCCGACCCCGCTGGCGCTGCTTCACAAGACACCAGCCCTCAGAGTCACATCTTGGTCTGGTGTCCCCATACTGGGGACAAGAGGCTTCACAAGAACATGGCTTAATGTTTTGTGAGGTGCTTATAGGTCACGGGGGAAGCATTATTTTCTGGGAACTCAAAATCCAGGTGGCAAAAGCCTCTAGAGATGGGAAAATCCTGTTCTCTGCCACAAACCACGCCCTTCCCAGGGTCCTGCAGACGCTGAAATTTTACATCATTCAAAAAGCCCTTTGAAAAGTCCGTGACTGGAAGTGCCAGCAATACATGGAGCCCTGGAGCCCCAGCCAGGCTTTGCCAGAGGGCCGGAGTGTGCCCGGAGAAGGCTCAAAGCCTTGTCCCCCTTGCCAGGGCTCCTGGGCACTGACAGCAGCCACTGCCTGCCCTGGGCAGCCCCTGTCATGCACGTACCTACGACGGTGAGCACGTCCTTGTCGATGTCCGCCCGGATGTAGATCCGGCCCCGGCGCTCCGTGTGGTCCGTCCCGCACAGGCTGGGCACGTTCATCACGCAGCGCTTGTGCACGTTCATCATACAGGCTGGGGGACAGAAGGGGACACTCAGCACCCTGTCACCACTGCCAGGGCTGTGAGGAGGGGACGGGGACAACCTGTCCTCCATTTAAACTGGGATGTTGTGAGGGACTCTGGGATAAACACACAGCAAATGGACCTTCAAAGGCAGCTGGAGACTCCGCAGAGCCTGGGCACAGGGACCCACCGCCAGCAGCTCTGGCTCCTGCCTGAGAGACCCCAGGGCTCTGGGCCCTTGTTAAACTACTTGAGTTCTGCTGACTCATTAAACTTCTCTTCCCTCACCCCCTGGATGCAATGCCAAGTGCTCAGCTGGATCCACCAGGAGCCAAACAGGGGAATTAGAAATTACCTGTGTATCTGTATACACACAGAGAGGTATAAAGATCTATCTATATATAAAGATACATATATATGTATTTACATTTTAAAGCAGTTCACTTCCCCTTGGCAAGATGCCCCAGGTTCTAAGGAATATGCTGTTCCCACAACAGCCAAACTTCCCTATCCCTGAGCAAGGAGCAGCCAAGCTCGCTGCTCCCGCCGCCAGCGCCGGCACATGCTGCATGTCCCAGTCCCCTTAAATAGGAACGTACAGGATTAACTTGGAAAATTACTGATTCCGTCTTCTCCCTCTGCTTCCACCCCCCGTTTTCTCCTCCCTGCGCAGCAATTCCCCCGCTGGCAGCGCCGGAGGCGGCGGCCCCGCGCGGCCCCGGCCACAGGGTGTCACTCGGAGCCAGTGCTGGAGAACGGGCGCGCGGAGGGACGATGCTGCAAGGATGCTGCGGGGGGACGCGGGGGGATGCAGGGGAGGATGTGGAGGGCGGGTACTGCAAGGATGCTGCAGGGGATGCTGCTGTGGGGGTGCTTCTGGAGAGGGTGTTTGCGGGGGTGCTGCTGCAGTGGGGGCTGTGGTGGTGCTGTGGAAAGGGATGTGGGGGGATGCTGCTGCAGAGGGATGCAGGGAGGTTCCCCCCCATCCCAACACCTTTCCCTCCTCCCTCCCTGGAGCAGCCCTGGGGCTCCCCACACTGGGTGAGAAGGTGCCCACTTGTGCCCCTCGGGCACTCAGAGCCCTGCAGCTCCACACCGGGGGCAGAGGGCACAGGCTCTTGGCTGCAGCCCAGGACTTGGGGTGCCTGAGCCCCCGTGCTGCAGCCAGAGCCCCCATCCCGTCAGTCACTTACTGTCACATTTCATCCCCTGGTGAATGAGCCCGTACAGCAACGACCCGCAGTGGTCACAGAAGGTGGGGCTGGAGTACGTGTGGATTTTAAATTTGTGTTTGCTCCGGGGATCCTGGGAGGGAAATAAAGGACAAAGATTATAAACTTCCATCCAGTGTTGGCAAGGCACCCCTGCTCTTCCCATTCCGAGTGCCAGCTGGCTCCGGAGGTGCTGCTAATGGACTTCAGTCAACTGCCACCGACTCGTGGGGACCTTTTCCAACAACCTCCAGGATCCAGCTTTATTCCTCTTCATATGTGTTGCCATAACAATGAACAAGCAATGCACTGGCTTGGCTGGGGATTTACTGTTTTTCAATAACTCAGTCTTAGCATGGAAAACACCAGGTGAAATTGGTAGGTATGAACCAACAGAAGGGCTGGACACTGCCCAACTTCCATGCAGAGCAGGAAAAACCCATGATTCCATCTATATTAAGCCTGCCCAGGAAACATCTCTGTGCTCTGGTGCCAGCCCTCCCCTCACACTCCCAGGCATTCAAGCTGCTTAGGGGATACTTTAATATTTTGAGCTTTCTTAAAAGCAAGGGCAGATTTTTGCCCAGCAGCAGAGGATGCAGACCCAGGAGAGCCCAGTTTATCCCTTTATCCCTTGTGCAGGCACCAGGCAAACTCCTGGGCTCCAGCAAGGGTCAGCAGGAGTTAGAGCCAAACAAATCATGGAATCCCAGAATGGTCTGGGTGGGAAGCGACCTTAAAGCCTGTCCAGTTCCATCCCCTGCCATGGGCAGGGACACCTTCCACTATTCCAGGCTGCTCCAAGCCCTGTCCAGCCTGGCCTTGGGCACTTCCAGGGATCCAGGGGCAGCCACAGCTTCTCTGGGCAACCGGTGCCAGTGAAAACTTCCAGAAGAAACAACTCAACACGGAGATAGAATCAAGCACTGGAACAAAGCACTGAGGCAGAGCAAGGGTTTGGCACTTCTTGGTATCTTCCATGCAAGAGAGGACAGTTCTGGGAGCTCGGGAGAGCCTGGAGCAGTGGGGCTGTGCAGAGGAGGCTGCTGGGGCTCCACACCCCTGGGAGCAGCACAGGAAAGAGGGAAGGTTCCGGCACGGAGCAGCTTGATTTCATCTCAGGTTAATTGTTTAAGGGTTAGGGATGAGGCTCAGCTCCCGGCTCCGTCATTTGAGCTGAGCAGCTTTTTAATGGCCTGGAAAGCTGCCCGGGCATTAGCAAAGACACCTTTTCAGGGCACTCCGAGCACAGTAAATAAATAAAGAGTGGAATCAGAAGCGAGCTATAACATCGCTGCCAATACATTCCATCCCCCTGAAATTAATTTCCCAGCACTGTTGCATTGGAGCTTTCAGCTGCATTAATCACCAACATTCTGCTTTATTGCTCAGTACCACAGATAACCCCAACGGCACCCGGGAGGGGGAAAACCAACAGAGCTTCCTTTAACTTGGTCTGTGCAGTGCCAGGGATTGATGCAGGCTTCAGCCAAGGCAATGAAACTGGAAATATCTCACATTTTACCTCAAGGAAACGGCTTCCAGACACAGCTCCTAGCGTGGCTCCAGCTAGCAGCTCCTCTGCCAGCAATGGCACAAGGAAGGTTGAGGGGATAAGGGGTCACAATTAACCTGTCCTCTGGACAAGTAGCCAGTTCTGTCCATGACTCTGTACGTCTGAAAGCCTTTTGCATTCCTCAGACATTTGTAAGACAGCAGAGAAAAGACAGCCTGGATTTTAGGCTAGAACAGGAGGCGGGGGGAGTTTCTCCCCATGAAACTTGGCGCAGGCAGCCAAGAGGCAGCCTGGGCTCAACCTTGAGGTGGTCTGGAAGGTTCCTTCCAACCCAAACCATGCTGTGATCCTGATTCCCTTGCCAGTGTCCTGGGAGAGAGGAGGTCTCTGGCTGCCCAGTCCTGCATCCTGCAGAGCCCCTGGGCACCGTATCCCCCTGCATCAGCCACCACCAGCTTCCCTCAGCAGCGAGACAAGGACGGGGGACTCGGGGCAGCTCTGGGAGAAGCCACGTGCCAGCGCGTGACACGAGAGGGATCGCCCCCGAGCGCTCCGCTGCTGCGTTCCCTTCCAGAAACAGATATTCCTGTTTAGGCAAGTGAAAGCTTCAGTCATTCATAAAAACCACAAGCTTTATGCAAAAGGAGACAATTCCCACTTCATGCGAAGGATGTTGAATTCCCACTGGAACCCAGAGTTCGAGAAGCCAGAGCTGGAAAAGCAAAGTGGCAAAACAGGCTGGGTTCCCCAAACCAGCACCCCCTGCCCAGAGCGGGGATTCACCTTCTGCTCCCACCCCCTGCTCCAGAGAGACCCATACCCAGAGGGGCAAAGCCCAAAGGCTGGGAGGGTGATGGAGCAGCCAGGCCTGCAGAGAACAGCTGCTGGGCTCTGGTGGAGAGTGGCTTGTGTCACCTTGACCAAAGCCTTAGAAAGAGCCAGAAACTGGCAGTTCTGGGGATCATTTTTGAGCAAGGCTGAAGTCGCTGTACAAAGAGACTATTTTTGTACCACGGAGACAGGACTGACGAGAACACTGCGTATGCAGATGCTGAGACTTAAAACAAGAATGGTTAAAAAGAAGTTTGCCAATAAAAGAAAAACCTCTTCTCCTCCCCCACCAGCGCTGAGCCAGCCTGAAGAACGGGGCAGGAACAGCTTTCTTTGGAGCAGAGCTGGAAAATGCCATGAGGAGAGCCAGTACATGGCGAGGCTCTGCCCTTCCCTTCCCAGCCAGTGCTGCCACAAAGCCAGCATCCTCTGCACTGAGGGACGCACGCCTGGAGCGGGGACTGGGGTGGGAGCCAGGGAAGGCGAGCAGCTGCTGTGGCTTTGAGCAGCAGGCACTGATCCAGCAAAGGTGGCAGAGCCCACCTGGCTTCTGCTCCCCAATTCGACAGCAGGTTACTGGTCTGACATGAATCCCATCCTTGACCCTGAATAACTGCATTTCAAGTTTCTCCTGTTTCCTTGTGTAAGTAAGAAAAGAGTTCCTCCCTGTGAGGGTGGGGAGGCCCTGGCACAGGGTGCCCACAGAAGCTGGGGCTGCCCCTGGATCCCTGGGAGTGTCGAAGGCCAGGTTGGATGGGGCTCGGAGCAGCCTGGGATAGTGGAAGGTGCCCCTGCCACCAGCCTCCCAGAGCACTGGAACTCCAAATCTCCTGCAGCAGAGCCTTGGGAAGGGGCAGCTAGACCCACACCGACAGCCAAGGGTGTTTGAAACCTCTGCACTGACATTTGCTGCATTTGACAGAACACAGAGCTTTGTTTCAAGATTAGAGCTGCTGCTTTCCCTGTCTCATTGCAAAGAAAGCTTTAAATTCTCTCTCTGAAGAAGAATTAGCACAGTTCATGTGAAGAGACCGTTTTAAAGTGAATTTCATCGTGATTTAAACAGCATAACAGCAAATACAACACAGCCACAGCTTACTGCCTGCACTCAACAAACCCTGGCAGGGACATACACCCAAAATCTTGCATTTGAGTCCCACATTTCCCGTGTGGAAAATCCCCTCGGTATGCAGGGAACAAGCCACAGCAGACAGAAGTGGTCCATCATCCCTTCCAGGGAAAGCATGGATTGCAAGAGGCTGAGTCAGGGGTGGCAGTGTGACTGCTCCAGGTGGCATCCTGCCACTGTGCCAAGTGGTTCTTACAGACAGCAGGATGTGGGAGAGGGGAAGATGAACTGGAGACAACGGCATCCACCAGAGACAGGGACCAGTCCTGCCTGGGAGCTGCTGCCCTGGCCATGCACCTCCTGCATCTCCCCACCTGCCTGCACAGGGCTGGGAAAACACCTTTGGTGAGAAACAGCTCCACGTCCCTGCAAAAACCACGCAAGGACGTTCAGGAACAAGGGAGTGAGAGTGATGGGTGTTTGTGTCAATGAGAAGAGCCACAATAAATCACACAGACAGCACTCAGAGGAGGTTACACACGAGAGCAACACAGGTCCTGTTTGGGGCTCAAGCAGGGGTTGGAACTTGGTGGCCTTTCCAGTCCCTGCCAACTGAATCCAGTCTGTGATTCCATGATTCTGCAGCATCTTTTCTGCCACTCTCTCCTCAGCAGCCTGCCCAAGCCTGTTACACTCTGAAAGCACTTGGACATTGCTGCACCAGTGAGTGACACCAGAACTATTTTTCTGTAGTTTACAGCGTTCCAGCCCCAGACAAGCTCCCAGAGCACAGGGCCCAAAGGCACAGGGGCTGTGTGGGCAGCGGGATGGAGGCAGCAGGAGGAGGCAGCTCCTGGGGAAGGACCAGCAGCAGACACGGCCACGGGCACCGGCACCGTGCTGGGGCTGCTCCTGTGTCAAACACAGCCTGCCCCTGGCAGCTCCCAGCAAGTAAATACATTTTTATTGACAAAAGATCTCATCCTCTCGTCAGACAACTGCAGAGGGATATGGATGACAGTTGTTCTTCTCTGGCTGCTGCTGCCAACACCAAATAAAACACTCTCTTTTTCTGAGCAGCAGAAAAAAGCCAAGCTCAGCTGCTCTCCCAGAGCAGCATTTGCATCTCAACATCCTTCAGACACGTTTGGTAACTCACACATGCTTTGAGAGTCATTCTATTGCACCTCCAGGAGAGGGGGGCTCCCACAGCACCTTCCCTGCAGCCTCCAGGTGCTGGAACAGCACAGAGACCTCCAAAACACCTCCCTCCTACAGGCTCTCCACTGGTGCCACCCGGGTGGGCACAGGCTGCACCACCCACCTCATCACCTTCCCAGTGAGGGACAAACCCAGCTCAGCTCCAGCCCTGGGACTGCAGAGCCATGGGAAGGGCACGGACTCATCCAGCTGCTCCAGCCCCTCCTTCAGCCAGCAGCTGCATCTGAGCTGGGGTCACCAGATACCCCCTCCCACTCCTGAGACAATGAGAGAAAAGCTGCTCAATCACAGGGCTGAAGCCATGGCAGCCTGGCAGGAGAAAGAGCCGGGCTCCGGCGGGGCCGGGGAAGCACCAGAAGGTGCTGGGAGGGAGCAAGGCAGAGACATCTTCATCCCACGGGAACTGTCAGCGGCTGCCGGCGGAGCAGCGAGCAGGTGCCCTCGCTCCAGGGGCAGATGGCACAGCACGAGTGCTGGAGAAGTTAATTAGCAGGACAACAGAAAGCAGCAAGTTACAGGAAGGTTGTGAAGATTTGCCAAAGCACCGGCCAGGGCAGCCCAGAAGAACAGGAGCTGTGAGGAGGGATCGGGGTCCTGCGCTCAGAGGCAGCACCTCGGCGAGAGGGGGCCTGGGGCACAGCATGGAACCCTTTCCATGAAGAAATTCTTCCTGAAATTCTTCCTGAAATCCTCTCCCCAAGCACAAATGGGGACAAATTACATGCAAAATTGAAATGTAGCTACACTGGCCCGTTACCTTCCCAGAGCAACTCTGATATTTATGAACACATCCTGATTAGATGACCTTTAACAGGATCATGCAAAGAAGGTCATTTTAATGATTATTTTGTCTACAATTTAAATAATTATGCATTCTACTAATAGCTCCAGCTATAATTAGGTTTGCCAACTGGAATACATTACACAGACTGACTCTCGGTCCTGGAGACCTTGCTGTGGGTCAGACAGACACTGGCTGTGGGTCA
>NW_008238321.1:4963249-4978455 GCF_000691975.1 Corvus brachyrhynchos
AGGAATGCCAGAGCTGGGAATGGGGAACAGCAGAACTGGACAGGGAGGGGGGTTTGGGCTGCCAGCCCCTACAGAGTACTTCACCAGTTCTCCCTTCAGGAATGCTGGGACAGGCCCCAGGCAGACAGGACATCAATGTGGATCCAAAGTTCTGCCATGCCTACAGACCAGGGTAGCACAAACAGCTCTGTGTCTGCAGCACCAGCGGTTCCAGCTACACCTTTATTCCCTGCTGCAAGAAGCAATTAATCTTTCATTTTTTCCTGCTTGGAGACACTATCATGTGTAATTGTCCTCTCTCCCAGATGGAAGGCTCCTGTGCAGAAAGCTTGGCAAGGTTAAACACACAGCCACACTCTCACTCTCCTCAAGGAGGTTCAAACACAACCAGATCAAACAGAAACACCCCAAAGTGGGAGCACTCAACAGTGACAGAGACTCTGACATTTCACTGGTCTCCAGGGATTCTGCTCTGCTCCCCAAGCGTGCAACACCAGCTCCCCCCGGGTTGTCTCTGCATGCACCAACCTCCATCCCCTACAGCACTTCAGCACACCCTGAACTTCCAGCTGAAGAGTTTTAGTTCACTAATCAGAATTACCCAGTTGTTAAAATGTAAACATTCAGATAGACCATAAGCACTACACAGATGCAAACTGATTTTCTCCCTCAATTCTCCAGCGTTATGAAGACACAGAGATCAAGGAGCTAAGTTAGAAGATATTTTTCTTTTAACAGATTTTTTTTTCCCTGGGCTCCAGGTCTAGGCCACAGGAAAAAGCAGCTCTGGGATCCCAGCTGGCATCAAAGCCCCAGCCCAGGCTGCAGCATCCCTGCACTGCTGAGCTCCCTGCACAGCTCCCTTCCCTCTCCAGCTCAGCAGAACCACTGGCCCATTGTAAGGATGAGCCCACTGTGAGGTTTGACACATGCAATAAATTAAACTCCTTCTTTCTGCAGGATTCACTGGAGATTCGTATTTGTGGAAGAGTTCCCAGCTTGCTGCACCAACTGCAAAAACACATCCTTGTAACCAGCACAGGCTGATGCCACCAGATCTGCCACCAGTGCAGGTGGCTCTGGATTCACACCATGGTTATCAGCAACCATGGAGCAGAGGGAAACTCCAGCTTTCCATCATTCAAAGCAAAGCCCCTGTCCCCGGCTCATTCCTGAAGCCAATAAGGCATTACTGTATGTTGAAGGAGCTCTTCCTCTCCTGATTCAAAGCTCCTTAAGGATTATATGATTATATAATTATAAATATGATATATTATAATTATGCTGCTGTAAGAGTGCAAGAGGAGGGAAGCTTGCCCTGCCTGCATCCCCCAGTGACACCCCCATGTCAGAGGGGCAGGGGAGAGACCAGAGGGGCTCTGGTGCCCTTTGCTAAAGAGAAAAAAAAAAGAAAAAAAAGAAAGGAAAAAAAAGGGAAAAAAAAGAAAGAAAAAAAAAGCGCTATAAAAGGGCCATTTTCTCCCTGCTTTAGTCCCAAGAACTACATTCCCTCTTCATTTCCAGAAGTTAAGTATTAAAAGATTAATTGACAGTGCTGGGCAGCTGTTACCTGTCTGCTGCCTGTGCCATGCTGCTGATGCTCCCCCAGGGATAACAGTGAGTGACAGGGAATGTGACCAAGGGCCTTTACACCAGCCCTGGTATCGAGTGGGGTCTGTTAAATTTGTGACAATTTTATTTAGACCCTTCCCTTCCCAGGCAGAAGCTGCCCACAGTCACCCAGAGCTGCCGCAGAGACCAGCTGGGACCTGGCTGCCCGAGGGCCCCTCACTGTCCTCGTGTGCCACAGCTCGGGCAGGTCTGGTGGGAGGGAAGGCAAAACGTCCTGTGTGTGTTCCCCCAGCCAAAGCTCTGCGGGGACAGGTGGAGCGTCCCCCGGCACCTGCAGCCACCCGCTGCCGTCCAGGAGCTGCACGGGGCTGGGGCAGGGAAAAAACCCCCCGCCCCCCCCCCCGGCAAAGCCTCATCTGCCTCGAGCAAGGTGAAGGGATTTCAGCATTTCTGCCTCCCCGGGCACCCACCTGGCCGGTCCCAGGGCCACCCACAGCCGTGGGCCGGTGTCCCCTCGCCGGCACCCGCTCAGCTGGCGCGGGAGCTGGGGCTCTGCTCAGCCACCAGCTCCTTCCCCCTCACACTGCACCTAAAGCCTTACAAGCGAGATTCCACCTCGGCACGCTCAAGGAGCTCAATGCCTATCAAAGCAAGTGGATCCGGATGGGTGACATTCACCTCCCACAGCCCGAAGCGGGTCACAGCGTGCGACGCGCCGGGGCCCCGCTGCCTCTGTCTGCGCGTGTTTGAGATGACAGAGAACAAAGTGTGAGTGTCAGAGCTGCAGTCACACGGCCAGAGGGTACCTCGCAGTGCCACATCATGTCACAGCAAAGGGCTGTAAAACCCCCGGCACCGCCGGCTTTCCACGGAGGGAGCGCAGCACACGCGGGGACAGAGCTCGGCCACCTCCCACAGAGGGACACGGACACCTGCACTGCCTGGGTGGCCAGGCTCGACCCTCAGGGAACGGATCACCCCCCCACCACCATTCCCTCATCTTTTCGTGCCTTCTCAGCTCTCCTTGCCCTGTTTCAGCAGCGGCGGCAGCAGGGGGTGAAACTGCCCGGAAGAAGGGCAGAGACATGTCGGAAGCTGAGGAGTTCAAAGCCATCAATCACATCCCTCTCCTGCAGCTCCATCCCCTCCAGTGACCCGCTCCGGGCCAGGGCACTGGGACAGCGCTGTGCACACACACACAGACACCACTGCTCCCCTGCACAGATCCCGATAGTGCCACAGGCACCGGAGATGGAAGAGGGATGCTCCCAGTATCCCAGGCAAGCCTCTCCCCAGGCAGGCAGCAGCTCCTGCCCACGCCTCCCCTGGCAGTCCCTGCTTGTCCCCGGCACAGGAAGCCCTCAGGGGCTTCTGTCCTGTGGGCGACAGCAGTGCCACCCTGCCACCTCCTCCTGGGTTTGCTGCACCGGGGGTGGAGGAAGAGCCGTCGGTGCCGAAGCTGCTCTGTGGAGGCTGCTCAGACACCACAGCTCATGAGTGGGGGACAGCCACCACCCGAGCCCAGAACAAACCTCGCCAACTGCTGATGCCCCCTGAGAGCCTCATCCCTCCCCAAGCACCCTCTCTCCCCGTCACAGGGCACAGCCCCATTTTGGGAGGGCGACCGACAATGCGTGTTTAGCCTCCACCTTCCGCAGCCTGTTACGCCGCCTGCTCCCACCACTTCTATTTTTAAGGGTGAGAGTTGTGGTGCTCTGTCGTTTCCCCAATTTGAGCTCCTCTCTCCCAGCAGTTCCCCAAATTAGCCAGTTTCCACGGTAAAACACAGAACCTGCCAGACGGACCTGAATGGCGCTGGCAGAGCCGGGCTGGGGAGCCCAGCTCTGCTGCCCCCAAGCCAGGGGATCCACCAGGAAAGAAAATCCTCGGGGAAATAAGGATGGGGACTTAGCCAGCAAGCGTTTGGGTGGTTTTCTGGCACAAGGGATAGAAGGACATTGGGGCAAGGCTGCAGGCTCAGCCCCAAAGGGAAACCTCTGCCTCCCCACATATTCCCTCTGCTCTGCTGAGCACAAGTTATTGGGTACTTTGAGTGTTTTAGGTATCACAGAAATGTATGAGAGTCCCCAGAACTATGGAATCCCCATCCCTGAAGGGATTTAAAAGCCATGTGGGTGTGGCACGTGGGGATGTGGGGTAGCAGTGACCTTGGAAGTGCTGGGGAATGGTGATCTTAGACTCAATCATAGTGGCTTTTCCTACCTAAACCATCCCATAAATTAGAGATGCCTGTGAAACAACAACCCAGGCATGCCCTCAGCAAAGGAAGCTGGAGGAGCATCTTCTCCAAGTGCTGTGAAGCCCAGTGAGCCCCCGGCCCTGCTGTGCCCAGGGCTGTACTTACATCCGAGGCAGGGCCCTTGTCGGCACCAGGGCAGGAGAAGGTGACGAACTCATGGCACCGCTTGTGCACCACAAAGCAGCAAACTGCAAAGAGAACACAGGGACAGGGTCAGGGGCATGGCACAGGATTGGCACCACGAGAGCCAAGAGTTAACAAAACAAACCACGGTTACGTTGGATTTCCGAGCAGTCCCAGGAGGTTTTTTAAGCAAACCTGTGGCAGATTTTTAAACCTTATGGAACATCCCCAACCAGACCAGGCATTTTGGTAAAACTCAGCAGAACAAAGTGTTGAGTGAACGTCAGAGGAGGGCTGGGAACACTTCTGTTCCTCTGAGCTCATTGTCACTCGCGGCACACGCTCTGAGGTCACCGCCGGGAATAAAAAGAGGGAGAATCTGGCGTTCGCGGGTATCTGAGCTGAAAAGTGCATGTGGCCAAAAATGGAAGATTGTACTGAAGGGAACAGGTGGGCAATTTTCCTCCCACAGCTCTGCTTTTCTTCAGCATCTCCCCAGCCTCCGTTTGCCAGACCAGAAGACACGCACATCTTCCTCCCCTCACACACGTCAATGACAGCATTGCCCTTCTGGGAACGGCACAGGGAAATCAATCCCGACATGCCACTGCCCAGACTTCCAGGCAGAAGTATCCAGAGCTAAACCCCCACCCCCTAAACCACCAAACCCTTTCAGCACATGCCAGTCTGAAGTTGCCAGCACTATTTCTGCAGTTTGTGCAGACAAAGCACTGTATTTCAAGGCTGATTTTTTCCCCAAATGCCAAATAAGCACCTCACCTTCAGTGACAGATCTTAAAGAATCATTTGTCACTGTTGATAACTTCAATTGATGGGCCAGATCCTCCTCCAAGGGTCTCAGCCCCTCTGACCCTGCAGCTGGAGGTGGCAGCACTGCTGGGGCTCCCCAGGTCTGGGGAACAGTGGCACCACCTCGCAGCCCATGTCACCTCTGTCACCTCCTGGGTGCCAGGTCTGGCCTGGGTCCACCCATGCTCTGCATCCACACTACGCTCCAGAGATGCTCAGCTCCAAGCATCCATCCCATGCCCCGTCCCACAGGATGAGACCTCACCTCCAAGGGGCCCAAAGGGAGCCCAGGCAGGAATGGAGCAAATGGAACAAGTTCTGATTCTGAGGGAAGCCTGGGCACCACACTCTGCTCTGCCTCAGGGCTCTCCTATCTACCACATCCTTTTCCCAAGAGCTGTAGCTACGCTGAATGAAAGCCTGTGAAAGATGAGGAGCAGGGACTGAGGTTTGGAGACAGAGCACAGGAATCAAACTGAGCTGTGCAAGAATGGAGCAGGTTCCAGTTGCAGCAATATGGGACTTCTCCTAAGGAACAAGGAAAAGGCAAGTGACATTGGCCATGATCCTCACAATCCCCTCTTTGTGCCCTGCTACATCCAGCTGTAAATTTGTTTTTCTTTTCACATTTTCCATTGTGAAAAAAAACAAACCCAGAAGGTTTTAGAGACAGAACAGCTGCCAAGAACTCTCTCCTTGCAGGACCTCTCACTTGCTTTTCTGAGTCAAACAAACAAACATTTTCTTGAAAGCGTTGCTCACCATTTCTGTCATTTGTATATGGAGACAGAAGCATCTGGGAAGCAGGAAAGAAGAAATTAGAACTCTATTAGCAGGGATTTCTCCTGAAGTGTGTGTACAAACTCAGTAAGCTCCATGACACCCCGAGCACAGGTGCTGGCGGAGGGTGGGCGCTGCTGCCAGAGGCTGGGCTGTGGAGGGAGCTTCCCAATGGAGCTGGGATCATTCCAGCTCCACAGAGGATACCAGAGTCCCACAGAGCAGAACTTATGATGGAATGGTTTGGGTTGGAAGGGACCTTAAAGGCCATCCCTGGAAGTGTCCAAGGCCAAGTTGGGCAGGGCTTGGAACAACCTGGGATAGTGGAAGGTGTCCCTGCCTGTGCCAGAGGTGGGACTAGATGAGCTTTAAGGTCCCTTCCCACTCAAATCATTCCAGGATTCTGTGATTCTAATCTATGGTAAGGATAATCCATTCGAAGATGGGCCAGCAGAACACTCCCCTACACATCCAAGGCAAACCTGAGCTCTCTGCCCATGGCAGTGGTGGGGGCTTTGCATCTACTACTTCAAAGGAAGCTCCACAAGCCTCAGAAGGATCCACTGGAACACTTCCCACATGCTTAGGTGAGTGCTCCATCTACGCAAAAGGAAAACAGGGCCAAGAGAATGAATCAGGAGCAGGATCTCATGTCAGCAATCCTGTCTCAGCTCCTAAACGTGACCTGCCCAATGGATATGAGGAGGCTGCATAGATCTTTCCACTGCCGTGCCCTCCTGCTGTCATCACACTTCAGCAGTTTAAGCCCATGTCTTTGTCAGTTCAGAAACCCCAGCACGAGCAGCAGCTTTCCCAGGTTGCTAATTAGACAGTTAATTTGTAAATCTTATTATTTGGATAATAAAGTTATCAAATCCCACTGGTGAGCTACAAACATCCCAAGTCATTTGTACACAACAAGAATGAAAGATTAACCTTTCCCATTCCTTACTGCATAATGCAGGCGTGTTTCCTGGCCCTAAACTCTCCTTCAGAGCCAGCTCCATTACAGGGGGCTTGGGAGACATCCCTGTCCTGGGAGAAGTGAAGGATACAAACCCTATGGAAGGTAAGAGGCAGAGCCCTGAGCTCAGCAACTCTCTACAGCCTTAAGAGATTTGCTGGAATGCACATTTTTTACAGCAGCCCCAGCACAACACCTCAGGTCTGAAAAGATTTGCACTAAAACATCAGGGCAAGGTCACACACCTCTATTCCCTGGGATCCTGACACAGTCCTGGGAAGAAAGAGCTCCTGGAAGGTTGGGTTTGACAGCTAAGAAACCACACCAGCAACAGGGCATTCTCAAACCCTAGGAAACAGTCTTATTGTGGAGGATGAAAAAGAGAGAAAATGCTAGAAAATGCTAACACAGTATTGCTTAAATATATACATACACACACACACACAGAAAGGCGTTTTGGCTTAAACCACTGCTCAAAAACCCTCCAGAAAAACCATAAAGCAGTTTCCCTGCTGATTGCCTACTGATTCCAGAAGCTGCCAATCAGAAAAACCACAAAATGTGTTCCAGGCGTTTGAAGGTTGCAGAGCACGCGTCTGGCTGCAGCTCCAGCATGGGAAGGGTTATCCTGGGGAAGGGACCCGTGGGGCAGCTCAGCAGAGCATCCCCAGCTCCAGCTGCCGAAGGTTCAGGGTGTTCCCCGGGAGGCAGCAGGACAGGCTGCAGAATTCCAGCTTTAAGCACCAGCGTGGGGCTGGGAGCAGTTGGCTGCCTGCATGGTTTGGAACGATGCTGCAAATTCCTGCAGCAGCAGAAGCTGCAGCGAGTCCTCGGCAGCGGCTCTGACAGCTGCTGATCCCGGGAGCAGCATTCCCAGCCCAGCCCCGCACATGCTCCTTGCTCCTGCAGGATATTCCCTCCTCTCCTGTTTACACCATGTGAACAAGCTCAGAAGCGTTTCCCTGCCATCCCTCACCTCACACGCTCCCTCTCCCCTCACACGCTCGGGCACTTTGCCCAAAGATACGACAATGTCCAAAGATTTGCTCTCCGAATACAAAATCCTTCCTAGGCCAGAGTTTCTGCCCAGGAAAAGCCCTTTATCAAAGCTTTAAGCTCTTTACACTGGCACCAGGCTACCCTGGGAGCCAGCCCAACACAAGCAAAGGTATTCCCAGGAATATGAAATCCCAGGAAAGGCTCAGGTCAGTGTTTTATTGGCAAACACCTGAGACTGCTGAGCCCATCCTGGAGAGCCAAGGGAGAGCACAAACCTGTGGCATCCCTGGCACATGGAGGAGTGAGGCTGGCTCAGGGTGACAAATGCTCTCGTGCCCCTGCTCACTCCCAGCCTGGCACATGGGATCGGATTAGTCCCATCTCCCACATGGAACATCCTTAGCTGCAGGAAGGTATCCAGCCCTCTCCAGAGCCCAGCACCGTGACAAATGGCTTCCTGCAGGAATGAACCCTGCCTGGCAGTCCACGGAGCAGCCCTGCCTTCCACTTGAGCTCCATTTGTTGCTCTAATTTCATTGCATGAACTCCTTGTCCCAATGTTCTGAAGAAGGGAATAATCAATTTTTCCGAGTCCTTCATGAAATGAATAATTCAGGGCTGTCACCTCTTATGCCTCCTGAGTCCACCCCTTCCCAGAACACACATTCCCACTGAAGAGAAGCCTTTGTTCCCCTGTCAGGCCAGGGAGAGGTCTGGAAACACCAGGAACAGTCTTGGATACAGCATGTCAAGCAAGGGAGACAGATGGAGAGTTAACAGAGACAGAAGAAGGTTCAAGCAAGATTCATCTAAAAATCAAAGCCAGGGAGGAGTTCAACCATCCCCAGGGAGCTGACGGAGCTGAGCTTTGGCAGATGGCTCCAGTATCAGGGAAGCTCAAAGATTATTTCAAGCGTGTGTAGCTGTTCCCTTCCAACCTGTGGATATTCTCATTTGGATAACGTCTCCACTTCCCAACGAACAACAGCTTTAGGAAACAGCTTGGAATTCAGATTAGCAAAACTGAAGAAAACAGAATAACACCAAAAAAAAGACTTTTTAAAGGAGCTTTGTGCTGCTCCACCTACGCTGGGCAAACCCCTGGGGTCAGAGGTACCAGCCTGGCCCCGGTGAGAGACCAAAACACGCCCCAGACAGGGCTGCCCACGACTTTCCATTCCATGGTAAAAAATCAGACTCACGACATCAAACAGAGGCAGTGAAGCATGGTAATCATAAAATAAGGGGAAAGAAGGGCTCCAGGAGGGGAAGTCCTGAATTTCTGACAGCGCTTTACAGCTTTTAATCACTTAGAGCACACAGAGAGAGAAGCTGAGCTAAAATTTGTGCTCTTTGGATTTAATCCCCAGCTTTGGTTAAAAGCTTTCTGGGGTTCTTACAGCACAACAATCTTCAGCTCCTCAGACTTCAGTGGTTTTCCCAGCGTCAGCTCCAGAGAGACACACTAAGAACAGCCATGATCCACAGGGATTTTTGGACAGCACCGGGAACAGGGACGGGGATGTCGAGGGGCTACCACAGGTCCAGGCTCGTGTGCTGGGTGCTCCTTGGCTGCAGGACAAAGGGAGGGACACCAAGGGCCCTGCCCTCCCTCCCTGGGTCTGTGTCTGCTCCAGCACAGCACAGCAGCCCCAAGGAACAAGGAGAAACTTCTGTCCCCTGGAAGACACTGGAATTTTGCTGATTTGCTCCACCGGGCACACGGCCCCAGTACAGCGGCATCCCGGCATCGGGATGAGCAGGGAGGTTAAGGGAGAGGACAAAGGGAACCAGGAGAGGAGGAGAGGCCACTGACTTCAGGGGAAGGATGAAGGAGGGTGCAGGGGTAAGGAGGGTGAAAAGGCATTGCTGCCTGGTTTGGCTGTTTTACAGAAAGGAAGAGACATTTTCCTTAAGGAAAGGGGGGGAAATGGAGGCTCCTCTTCTGTGAGGTCTCCCCAGCTCGTTTCTCTAGAAGGCTCTGATTGCCTGAACAGCTACAAAGATTTCAATCCCAGGGAGTGATTCTTCCCCAGCTCAGTTAATCCTGCACCAGTGGGACACAGAAACCTCCGTCACAGCCCCAAGGGGGCCTAGCCTGGCAAACCAGTGCTGAGAGAGGTGTCATCGAGTTCCAGGAAGATAAAACTGCATTTCCTGGGGTTTCTGAAGCAAAAGCAGCAGGATGTATCTTTTTTAAGTTATACAATCTTCCAGCCATCACAAAAGCAATTGGCACAGTCTCTTCTGCTCTCCGGGAGATTCTGGCAGCGGTGCCTGGAGCAGGGACCACACAAGACCCTACACAACAGGCCCAGCACTCCTCATCCCAGGCTGGCTTCTGGAGACTGATGGAGCATGGACACAAACACGTGGGGGATCAGGGCCTCCCCAAGTCCCTTGGCCAATGCCATATCCCATTTTGAAGGGAGACAAGGATGTTCCAGCTCCTCCTGGCCCCCCCAAGGCCTTTCCAGTGAGGAGCTCAGTGACAGGAATTAGATGCCTGAAGAGCAGGAATCCTGTTCTGTGCAAATCCCTGTTAGGAAAAGGGCAGACTGAAATATCCTCATTTATTTAGGCTCCTCATCTGCCCAAAAACCCAGGTCCAGGCTTTTTGCTCACATGTCCCATTGACTCTACAAGGAAAACTCTCAGTTGTCCAGGAAAACTGATCCCTCACTCTTCTGCCCGTTTGCTCTTTGGGAGGGGAAGAGGGGCGACTTCAACTCTTGAGCAAGAGCCCCAGGATGCTGCAGAAGGGCCCTGTCTCCCCAGCCTGCACCCGCTGCCCCACGCCCCCACATGGGGCTGGAGCTATTTCCAGAGACACAAAGACATTAATTTTACATTAGAGAGCCTGTCCCGGCTGCAAGAAAATCAGCTCAGAATTTAAATACTTCATCAGCATTTCTGCCATCCTGAGCTGTAACAGAGATTCACTTTCAGGCTGAATAATTCAGCCCCGTGTGGCCCTGGGCAGCACGGGGACCGAGCGGCCGCCGCCGCTGTGCCAGGGGGAACCAGCTCAGGGGCCAGCAGGGCTGTGCCCTGACCCCCAGTGGGGACACCCCCAGGCCCTCGGGAGGGGCAGGATGTGCTGGCAGAGTGGCAGCTCAAAGCACACTCAGTTGTCCCCATATCCCCCTGCAGGCTCTGACCCCAGCACAGCCCCCAGACAGTCCCAGCAGCATCCACAGCTCCCCCAGGGAATCGCTTGAGCAGCTGATTTCTCCTCATGCTGCAGTGCCAGCCCCTGAAAGGCACTTGGGGTTCAGAGCCCCCAGCACAGCCCTGGGGAGCAGCAGGCTGCGTCTCCATGCAGCGTGAGCAGTACTCACGAGCTCCTATTTCCCTGTGAGATTTGGGGGCTTGGGAAAATGCAAAGAATACAAAGCAAATGGAGCTTTGCAGGAGGGGAAACAGGAGCCTTGGTGCTCCCTGTGCGTCTGGAGGGTGGAGAGACCCCAGAGATGCAGGGTCAGACACCTGCCCCCGGCTCCCGCAGTTCCAACCCAGCTTCCAGGGAATGCCACCATCCAACGCCAAGCTGCAGCAGCATTCTGCTATCAGAGCTGGGTACAACTGGCACCTGCAGCCTCCTGGGTAAGACCTTGTCAACAAAACTCCTGTGAATCCAGTGCCCACAGTGCCCAACAGCAGAACCAGCCCCAGCAGCTGGGGAGGAGGGGGAGGGAGGCTGCTCTCTGCCTGTGCTTCTGAAAGGGACATCTTTAACATTCCTCTTTTTTCATTGAAAGGGGTTGAGTATTTTGAGCCCAGCCACGTGCTTTTAGAAGGACTTCATGAACAAAACACCCAAAACCGCCTGCAGTTTTCCATGAAATACCATAATGAATTGACAACATCCCCTGCATGACAATGAATGTGCTGGAGCCAGGCGGGATGAGGAGCATCAATCATCCCCGGCAGTGGAAGAGGAGTGGGTGGGGACGGGGACGATGAGAGCAGCAGCGCTTGGATCAGGGAGAGATCTTCATTCTCCCACCGCATGTGCCAGAGCCACACCTAGAGCCACGTCCAGGCTCTAGGACAGGGCTGCCTGGGCAGAGGGGCTGCTCCAGGAAGCAGCACAAGTGATGCAGCTGGCCCAGATTTTGTGGCTCTTGCTGGCACAGGAACCTGTGCCACATTCAGATGCGGCAGAGGGTGAGTCTCTCCACCCAGGACATGGCAGAAGTCCAGCTCCTGCTTTCTCTTCAAATTGCAAAAAGCTGCTTGGGAGCAGCGGGCAGAGCATCCCAACATCCAAAGACACCCTGGGGGAACAGCTCTTCCCTGCCCTGTGCCTGTCCCTGGACCATGCAGGTGCACGGCCGAGTCCCACCACAAAACAAGCTGTGGAGAGACCAACAGCAGCTCCTGGAGAACTCTCAGAGGGACTCTTTGCAGCTTGGGGGTGGTTGCAGGGCATGCAGACACCACATTGCCCCACTCACCCACTCCCCAAATCCTGCTGCCCCAGGACACAGCAGGGAAGCTCAAAGCCAGGGAAAGGAAGCGGGCACTGTTCCCCTGCAGGCACCTTTGTCCCTGCACAGACCCACGCACAGGGCAGGGAAGCTCCAGCCGAGTGCTCCCACACTCCCACCCTGACAGGAGTCCTGCAGCAACGGGAGGGGAGCGTGCTTCCCCAAGTCCTTAATTACAGCCAGGTCACACACTGCAGCAACAATAACAGGTAATTTTTCAAGTTGGAATTTGGTTCTTTCCATGTTAACAATCCTCTATAACTTGTTTCTTAAAAGCCTGGATTATGAGCCCCATGCTCCCGCGTGGAGAGAAGGTTGGCACGGTGAGAAGGACACGCTGGGCTGCAGGGGACAGCCCCAGACCTGGGGCTACCATGGTCAAGGCAAGCAGAGACACTGATGATTTGGGGATCACAGGCATTGGAGAAGGAACAGCCAGGTGCTGGCCAAGGTCAGGAAGAGGAGAAGCTTCTGAGATGCAGAACTGATGGACAGCCTTGGTGTGTACCTTAGACAGATGGGGACAGGCACTGAGGACACTCTGCAGCCCCCTCTGACCCAGTGCCTTTGCAAGGGGCTGGGGCCTGGGTCCCTGGGGACATCCCTGAGGACATCCCTGGTGGCTGCATCCAGCCCCAGTCACAAACACCCACACACCATCTTGAGGACCAGCCCCAGCCCCCCAACGACACCCTCAGCATCTCCACCAGCGAGAGATGAAAAATAAGTGCTCTGTGATTAATCAAAGCCCCGAGGGAGCAGATTAAACAGTCTTGGCAATTAGTTCTGGATTTCTTACGAAGGCACTGGAAGACAGTGGAAAGCTGCTGCAGTCCCTGAGGATGAGCACTGAGTCCTCCTAAAACCCTGCACCAGTTACACAACTCGCCGCGCGCTGTGGCGATGTGTTAAATTACAGATGGTCTCAATTAAAAGTGCAGAGATGGAAAGGAGGCTTGGAAAAAAAAAACCTCCACACGAGAAGAAAGAGAAGATCATTAAAAACTTGGCAGCCTACTTTGACTCTGGTGACCTGGTAATTTAATATTGTAATTGAAACTCTGGGTCAGACTCTTGAGAGGAGGGAGAAATATGGAAAGGTATCCTGGCAGGATCAGTGCTGCCCAGACGAGAGGTCAGGCATTAGGAGAGGGCAGTCCCAGCACAGATAACCCACCACCAACCCAGCTTTGGCTCTTGCAGCTCCAAGCCCCAGAAGATGCCTGCTCGCCTGCTTTGAAGCCATTCCTTTTTGTCACAGCGTACTAATCCTGTTCAAGGCAGATAAAAACCCTGTCCGCAAAGTGCTAATAACGTAACTCAGTTAAAGCTGGATTTTGTAGCTTATCTCCAAGACAGAGAGGGGAACTTCACTCCCATTTTCTTCCTCACATCCCCCCCCCCTTCCCCCCTAATTTTTAATATTCTGAGCACTATCTTATTTCCAAAAGCAGAGACCAAGTGGCACTGCCCAGAGGACACTGCCCGCACCTCCAAACAGGTGAGGAGGCTCAGGACCATGAGGTTGGTGAAGAGTCTTTCAGCACCCAAAGGGTTCCAATTCCAGCTCTGCCTGCAGCTGGTGCCCACCCAGTTCTCCCAGCACTGGTGCCACAAACGCCCCAGCGGTGGCCAGAGCCAGAGTGAACAACCAGAGGTGGCTCCAGCCTGGGGACAGGGACACCCCGCTAAGGTGAGGGGATTAGGGAGCCCTTCCAAAGGGTTCTTTCCCTTCCAGAGCCCTCACCTTCCCTCCAGAAGCTTGTGACCAGTGAGCCAAGAGCTGGAGTTCAACACCAGCCCCACAAATGTCAACAATTTAAACTCTTTGAACAAAACACCATCAAGAGCAGACCATGAACGCAGAGTGACTGTGCAGCAAGGGCTGGGAGCCATTTATACACTGCTAGAGAGCACAGGCTGTAATCCTGCTCCCCTCTGCATTTCTAAAAAAAACCAGAACACTGCATGGTCCCTTTGCTTTCCAGGAAGTGCAGAAAACAAAAATAATCATGAATACAACAGAAACATTTTTTTTGTGTCCGATATGAAGAGTAATGACTTCCCTGCTGCTGCCTCAGGCTTATTTTGAGCTGGCAGCATCTTAGGAGGGTTTGTTCTCCATACACCAAGCGATGTTTGAAGGGTTTCTTGAACACCCAGGAACGTGAACAGCTCCATTTAACTACAAGTGAAAGCATCAATTAGCCAGGGCCCTGGTAAGGTGAGGCTGCCTACAGAGGATTTATTCAAAGTTCCAGTTGTGTTGTTGTGCACAGCCCTGGGTTTCCAATACCAACCACTGACCGTGTCCCCTCTGCGGCCACACCACCAGCACAGCACTTTTCTGGTGACCAGGAACAGGAACCCATGGCATGAACTTGAACCAGATAGTTTGAAAGATCCCTCCCAATCCATAAAGTGCCCTGGCAGCACTTTAAGCCCAGGCACAAACAGCTCCTGTCATAACACACCTCCTGTCCACATCACTGAGCAAATGGAGCGGTCAGACAATCTCAAGACACTTTTCTGTCCACCTCTGGCCTCTCTTCTGTTGCACACTAGGTTCTGTCCCAGCTGAGCAGTCACCAGGACACTGCTGGGCACCAGTGGCCACTGGAGGGCTGGAGCCCAGCACAGTGTGTCCTTCAGCACCTTCACTTCCACCTGGTCAACACACAGGAACCCCCCAACCAACAGAGTGCCCAGAGCAGGTGTGGCTGCCCCACGATCCCTGGAAGTGCCCAAGGCCAGGCTGGACAGGGCTTGGAGCAACCTGGGATAGTGGAAATGTCCCTGCCCATGGCAGGGGGGGCACCGGATGAGCTTTGAAGTCCCTTCCAACCCAAACCATTCTGGGATTCTGTGAACTTATCCAGACAAACATTATCCAGCATATTTCCTGCTCCTGCATGGTGGGAAGCCAGAAAACATCCAGGGAAGCTGGCTGCTGAAGCTGCTCCCCTGCCTCCAGCACAGGAGAGCGGCCAACTGGACTTGTCTTGTTATCTCAACCCCTTCCTCCCACTGCACAACACAGGCTCAGCACCACCCTGACACAGGACAGGGGTTCCCTTGGCTTTGCATTGTCCCAAGCCTCCCCATGAGAGCAGCGTGTCCCCAGACCTCTGCAGCTGAGGGGGTTCAGAGGGGCCGCAGGGGCTGGAGCCTGCTCCCCCCAGCACTCCCCAGCACCCCCCAACAC
>NW_008238321.1:4978630-4983662 GCF_000691975.1 Corvus brachyrhynchos
CATCTGCTCGGGCAGTGCTGACTCACAATCCCCACGCTCCACCCCGGCCCCCCACGCTCTGCACCCTCCCACAGCACCCAGCCTGGGGGCCTGAGCACCCAGCAGCCACCCCGGGAGCCACAGACTCAGCCATGGGCATTAAGGCTGTTTTAAAATAGATGAAGAATAAAATCAAGCATTATTTGGCCCTCGCTGTCTCTGCTTTGAAGAGCTCCCTGCTACCACTGTGGGAGGATCAAACACCCCAGGCTGCCGCAGGCAGGGGAGGGATGTTTCCGTCACCAGTTCTCCCCAAAGGACCCCCCTAAAAAGCCACCAGCAGCTCTCACGCCCCAGCACAGAGTCTCCGAACAAACACCCCTCAGTCAGCACCAGGAGCCAGGCGGCGCCCAGGGAAGCAGCAGCAGCCCAGGGCAAAGGGAGGGAAGGCTGGAGAGCCCCCTCCCACCACCGGGGCACGCCAGGGTGGGCAGTGGGTCAGATTATCAACAAGCACAACAGCAGAGCCATGGCCAGGGACTCCTGTGGCAGACGAGGCCCTGTCACACACCCACAGGATGTTTGTCTGGAGCCGGGATTTGTCCCGAGCACACACCAGGTGTGTGGCTGAGCACAGGACAGAGCTTGGCTGCCCCAGCCTGAGCAGACACGCCTGATCCCATGGAGGGCAGAGGCACAGACCCTGCTGAGGAATTGTTCAGGGGGCGCCCCTTAGGAACAAATTGTTCCTATTCTCCAAATCCTGTTCAAACCAGCAGCAGCCAGGTCGGTCACAGATCTGTCCTGGTGATGCACCTGGCAGGATCCAGCTGCTGAGCAGCATCCCCTGTGCATCCCTGCACCCCGGGGTCCCTCTGCCAGCACCGTCCCAGAGCCATCACCCGCAAGGGCACAGTGTGGAGCAGAGGTGGCACCAGGCAGTGCTTGCAGGAGCAGGGTGAGCTCCAGCTCCCTAAAGCAGCCAAAAGCTCCAGCTTTACGTAACAAACTGGATGCTAAGAGGGAAGGACATGCTGGGGTAGGAGATGCTGTGGCTGAGGCTCCCAGGGAAGGGCTCTGCTGAAGGCTCCCGAGCTGCAGCCCTACACAGGACATGCCAGGGGACAGGTCAGCAGCCCTGGCACAGTTTTCAGGGACAATGTGCTATTTTGTAAACACATTGCTATGCCAGGTGCTCTCTTAACCCCATCACCCAGGGCTGACCCTCCAGCACTTGTGCCAAAGTGTCAGGGAAAAGGAATGAGGGGAGGGACCCTGGGGATTACCAGGCACCTTCAAGACCCCCTTCCCAGCCAGCCTCCAACCAGCTCTTCATCCCTCAGGTGAAATCCTCCCAGAAGCACCACACTGGAAAATATTTCACACACTCGCCTAATTTCCCCATAAAAATGGGAAATGAGACCATCCCAACCCTTGCTGAAGTCACAGCCTCTCCCCACTGCTCCTTCCTCTCCCTCCTCCTGCAGTGCTCCAGTCCTTTTTTGTGTTGTGAAGAAACTCCCACGGGATTTGTCCTGGGACAGCCGATCCCTCGGAAAGCCTCGGAGCGCTGCCTCCCACCAGAAGACAAGACGAGAGCTGGTGAGGAGAGCAGGCAAAAACACATCACAGAAAAATCTCAATGATTTGGAAAACTTCCAATCAAGGAAAAAAACATTTATCAAGCAAAGGCCTTTTCACATGAGAACAAACAGCAGCGCTGGGGATCAAGGGCAGCCTGGGCAGAGCCAAAGTCCAAGGAAAAGATGGATGGATGCCTGCAGGGATCCTGGCGACAGCGAGGCTGAGCTCAGGGCAGCAGGGGCTCTCAGGGGGACACAGCAGCACCAGGCAGCCTCCCAGACAAGTCTCACCCCACAGACACTGCTGTGCCCACTTCAGGCATAAATCAGGAACGGACAGAGCTGGGCACAGAGCTGCAACCCCCTCCAGTTTTGTTCCAGCAACAACCCTGCCCCTCCCTGCTGTCAGACCTCTCCAAATTACAGCCCCTGCACAGGGGCTGTGGGGAGCAGGGGCTGGGTGATGGAGCACTCCAGTCATGACTAGAGCACCCATAACCTGCCTTCCACTTTATTTCAACCCTGCTCAGCCCTGAACTTTTGGGAGGGAGGGAGCTGCCAAGATAAGAAACGCTGCCACTTCCTCTGCAGGAAACAACAGCTCTGTGAAGAGAGGGCTGTAGCAGGGCAGCTCCAGCAGCAGCACATGGTGATGGGGCAGAAAGCCTTGGGCCACCCAGAGGATGCTCATTCCCAGCTCCTGGTGAGGGTTTAGCTTTCCTTGGCTTGGTTTATGCTCATCCTGCCGGTGAGGCAGATCCTGGCCAAGCCAGGGCAGCAGGGCCTGGCACACGGCTTACCCTCACTGCCAGCCCAGCCTGGCTGGACCTCGTGAGGCTTTGGGATCACCTGGCACCTTGCTGGGGCACGGAGAAGGGAGGGAAGGAGGGGAGGATTGCTTGCTGCTCTCCTGGGCCCCAGCCAGGAGAGGAATGCTCACTTCCCGGGAGAGGTTTGCCAGCAGCACCATGAACAGCAGAGCCCCTTGGCACTGGCCCTCGCAAGACGAGCGCTCCCACGCTGCAGCCCCCACAGCTGCAGCAAGGGCAGCGCCTTACACGGGGTCTGCTTGGCTTCCCCCCGGACAACAGGCCATTATCTCCTGACAGGCTGGAGCGCCGGGTGTTATTGCACAGCAACATCTCTGCCTTGAAGACATTCAAAGGGCTGCAGCTGGCAAGATGCTAGTGTACTTGGCACCGTGTTTGATGCTCCACGGATAAGATATTAAAATAACATTTCCAACATGCAGATTTACTGTGTCTGCTCCCTCCCCGCTCCAGCCAGAGCTGTTTAGAACAGGGTTTTATTGATGCTGCCAGACAGGCAGGAGGAGTCACCTTGCTACGGGAGGAGTGGGCAGCTCTGTCCCAGGGATCTGTCTGTCCCTGCCCCCAGCTTCCCCCAGGGAAGCTCTGGGATGCAGCAGCACGTGGGACGAGCTCAGGAACCTGCTCAAGGTGATGGCCATGGAGAGCTGGGACAGAGGAGCACCAGCCCTTGGCCAAGGTCAGTGGAGAAGGTGAAATCAGACACTACCTACAGGATCACATTAAGGGAAGTGTTTTAAAACACACTGCTGGGGAGCAGGAAGTCAAACCTGCTTCATGTTTTACCTTATTTTAAAAGAAATTGTTTAGGTGAATTTTATTTTAACAAAGTGGCTGAAGCACTTGTCTTCTGCTGTCCTAAAAAACTCCATCAACCCAGGGACTGAGTTTGCTGTTCGTGGGGAACAGTCCTGTGCAATTACACACCACTGGGTTCAATGAGAACATTATCTGGGCTGGCAGCTCGAGGAGGAGGAGGAGGAGGAGAGGAGGAAAGAGAGTGGCATTTACATGGAGGTCTGCAAAGAGCTTTCCTGGCTCACTTTGCCCGTCCACGTCCCTGCTGGCCAATACGACTTTATTAATGTTTACGATATGCCCTACTTTTTAATGTGGCTCTGTCCCGCTGAAAGAATCCATTTGCATTTTTAATGAAATTTGGATAAGCAATTTAGCTGGATCCCCAGCTCGCCAGGCTCCAGAAGCACCACCCAAAGCCCAGAGAACACAGCCTCCAGAGCTCCTGCCAGCCCTGGTGTCACCCGGAGTAGCCCCGGAGCCAAGAGGGGACATTTCATCCCAATTCTGTGCTGGCACAGCTGGCACAGCACCCACCCCGCCCCAGCCATCGTGCCCAGAGGCAGCTTTACATCCAGTCTATTTTAATAGAGGAATAAAGGGGAAAGCTCCATACATAAGAGACTAAGTGGGACAATAAAAATCTGTGAGCTCACCCAAAATGTCTCCCAGCTGTTCTGCAGCACTTCAGAGGAACAAAATAGGGCAGATTTCAGAAATACTGAGTTGTGCTTGTGTGTCTCCAGCCAGGATCTGCAGTTCACACCGGCCTCTTCCCGGGTGCCCTTTGCTAAGCAGGTGAGAAGAGAGGAACCTCTCTGCCGAGCCCTGAGGAGCTGTCAGCAGAGCCAGGACAAGAAGGAACAGAAGCTCCTGGTAACTCCTTGAAATTTGCAGCTCCGGCTCCCACAGTGAGCAGCAGCCCCCAGCTGCGTGCCCACCCTCGGCCACACCGGCTCCTCCACGCCAAGTTTTTCTATGCCACCAGTGTGATTTCTGGAATAAAAACCTGATCTTCAGCAGAAGAGACACTCACCCTTTTCCTGTGGCATGCTACAGGGCCAGGCCACCTCGCTAGGGCTGGAAAATCAGCTGCAGCAACTGGATCAAAAATTCCACCCCAATTCCCAGCAATTTCCCCACCTGGAGTTTCCCTTTCCCTTTGGAAGGGATCACAGTGCAGCATCGCCACAGCATCACCCCACTGAGGCACCTCACCCACCCTCCAGTGCCTCACAGCACCTGCAGAGCCCGGGGAATGCTGCAGAGATGGCCCCAACACTGCTCTGCACAGCAGCCTCGTGCACATCCCTGCAGGAAGAACAACGTTCCTGGGAGATTAAAGGCTGCCTGGAATTGCTGGGGTTGAACAAGGAGGCACGAACCCACCACCCCACCACCGCTGTGGGGATGCTCCCCCTCCATGCTGCCTCCAAAGCTCCCACAAAGCCGCTCAAAAGTTCTTGTCAACACAAACTTGCGTCTGTTTGAAGAGTCTGGGGTGAGAAAACCCCTAAAAGAGGTGCCTGTTCAACCAGATCTCATTGTAACCCCCTTCACGGTGCCCGTCCCTCGCACCCGAGCCCCGCTGACCGTCCCGGGGTCCCCCCAGCGCCGCTCCCGGCCCCCAGCTGCTGCCTCCTGCCCTTCCCTGCCAGCCACATCCCAGACCCAGCCTCAGCCCAGATTGGCAGCTGCTCGGGGGCGGTTTTCCATTTCTGAGCGCACGGCACCCGCTCCTCAGCACATGATCGAGTAATAAATATTTGGAAAGATCTGTTATTTTTACATAAACTGTCACAACACATTGCCGAGGCTGGGGAAAGAGCCGGCTCCTCGCTG
>NW_008238321.1:4983807-4986151 GCF_000691975.1 Corvus brachyrhynchos
GCCCCGGGTCCCTGCTGTCCCCTCCCGCCTGCCCAGCACCTGGAGAGGGAGCTCCGAGGGATGCGGGGCCCGGGGCTCGCTCCTCCCGAGCTGCAGAGGCTCCTGGTGCCTCACTCTGGATCTCCTCAGCCCCTCTGAAGCCCCACCAAAGTCTCGCTGGAGCGCAGCACATGAGCACAGTTCCATCACCTCTGCCAGCTCCCTTTCCATAAAGTCACGGAACGGCTGAGGCTGGGAGGGATTTCTGGAAGTCATCTTGTCCAAGCCCTCTGCTCAAGCAGGGCCACCTGCCCAGGACCATGCCCAGATGGCTTTTGAATATCTCCAAGAAGGGAGACTCCACAACCTGTGTGGGCAGCCTGTCCCAGCCTTCCCCTTGTCATGGGACTGCTGTAACACAGAAAACCTTGGGCTCATCTTCCCTTCCCCCTGCATCTCCTGGCTGCTCCCATCTCCAACACCATCAGCCTGGCAAATGGCCAAAGACTCCTGAGCCCCCACGCAGCTCTGAGCTGGAATATATTCGGTCCCACTGTAAATCACTGCCGCACCACAGGCAGCTTATACTGAGAATTATGGAGACAGGAGCTAAAGGAGAGGAAGCAGGTTCAGCCCAGGACTCAAACTCACTCGCCAGCCACCCTGAGGGAAGCTCTTCTCTGCCCTTCAGACTCTGGAACATCAAACACCCACCAAACGCAAACCAATTTTTGGGTGCCTCCCCAAAAATTCATGTTTTGCACTCTGCCAGGATGCTAATTCACAGCAAACTGGTTCTCAAATAAACTACATTTACAAGGCTGAATCTCCTCCTGGACTGCATGTTTTCCTGCCTTACATCATCCTTCCTCCTTCAGCAGCTCCAGGACCTTCCTCCCCTCCCACCCTCACCAGGCACCACTGCTGGGCCATGGCCCAATGTGACACCCGCCTGCGTCAGCTCTCTTCCAACCTGGGGGCCATTAATAACAATTACCTTGTAATTCTCTTTCATTATCATATTATTTTGGATGGCAAAGGCTGACCCCAGCATATTCAGCTCATTAATGGAATTACAGCTCCTTCCGCAGCCCTGAGAGGGGAGCAGGAGCTGCAGCCCGGGATGCTGGAGCTGCCCTGTCCCCTCTCCCTGAGCTGCTGGAGTTGCCCTGTCCCCTCTCCGTGAACTGCAGGGACAAGGACACAGCTCCAGGGCTTTGCCTTTGCCCAGGGAGCAGCTATTGCCACCCTCACCAGCTCTTTCTGGGCTCTCACACCAACCTGCAAACCCCTCCTGTGCCATGATCCCTCATGAGAGCATCCCTGCGGATCCTGCAGCACACAGCCTACAGCTGTGGAGAGCTACAGGCTCACCCGACACCCAGAAATGCTCAGAGTGATGAGGGGATGACTAAAGCAGGGCTTGGATGCTGCCCCAGCCATTTTCTCTCCATGGTGAGTGTTTGCAGACCCACAGCCCCTCCTCCCTGCCAGCCCTGGCTCCTGACTGCTGTCCCAGTTCCTGTCCCGGGATACAAGGGAAACATTAACATCTCATTTCAGAGCAGCTCTTTGCTATGAAGTTCAACTCAACACGAATGCTTTTTGCTGCTCCTTTCAGCATTGCAGTTTCCCAAAGGAGCAGGAGTGAGTGGTGGAGCCCTGGGGAGCGCAGGGGGCTCGGGAAGGGCTGTGGAGCTGTGGCCTCAACACACACCCCTGGTTCTCATCCCCACCTAAACAAGCCACTACCAAAAGCAAGAAAGGGTTTTCAGAAGCAAGAGAGGGTGAGCAAGCTCCCAGGAGCAGACACAACTTCTCATGGTGTTGTTTTGATTCTGCAGTGCCCGTTCAAGAGGGCCAACTTCACCGAGATAAATTTCAGCTGGGCTAATGGGACTGCAGAACAATTCCTCTGGAGCTGCTTGCTCCAAGTCCAGGATTTGGCCTACATAAGATCCCATCACTCCTCCAGCAGGCTGCTGACATCCCTCCAGTGAGGAAGGAACATTCTGGATTGTATTTCATAGAAAAACCAAATGTAAAGAAATACCAAGAGCATTGAGCATCTCCTCCATCCTGCAAATTACAGGCTGGTTAAGGCCTCCCCTTCTGTCCCTGCCTCTGGTGCACCTGACAAAGACAGCAGCCTCTGCACTGGCAATTTTATAGAAAAATATCCCAAATATAAATTGATGCAATATTAGAAGGCAAAATACTCTCTATGGCAACCTGAAAGGTCTTAATTATCCCTGCAGGTGGCAGAATGAGCAGCCCCACACACACCAAGCTGGTAAAGTGGGCTTTTGAGTGGGTATTGAGGGGAAAATCTCATTCAACCCCTTGAGAGTTCAGGCAGTTCCTT
>NW_008238321.1:4986177-4999939 GCF_000691975.1 Corvus brachyrhynchos
CTTGAACCCTCTGCACCACCCCAAAAACTATTGTATTTGTGATTTCAAATCCATCTGAGTGTCTTAACGAGCAGGGAGAAGGAATCAAATGAGGTTTCCAACTCCAGAACACCCGTTCCCGTAGCAACAGCAGCCCCGCGCTGGTGCGTTGGGATGGGAATGCCGTGGGATGGCAATGCTGTGCAGAGCCTGCCATAACCCGGCACCAGGGACACGGGAAACCCCAGATGGCACCAGCACAGCCAGCCTGGGGCTGGGGCACGTGGGGTGGCAGTAGAAAATCATCGAATCCCAGAATGGTTTGGGTTGGAAGGGACCTCAAAGCCCATTCAGTTCCAACCCCCTGCCATGGGCAGGGACACCTTCCACTATCCCAGGCTGCTCCAAGCCCTGTCCTGTCTGGCCTGGGACACTGTCAGGGATCCAGGGGCAGCCCCAGATTCCCTGGGCACCCTGTGCCATGGCCTCCCCACCCTCACAGGGAAGGATTTCTTCCCAATATCTAACCTAAGTCTCCCCTCTCAGTCTGAAACTGTTCCTTCTTGTTCCATCATCATCTGTCCACGTACAAGTCTACAACATAAAGCACATCCCGGTCCTGCAGGAATTCCAGTGCACAAACCAGCTGGTTTTTAAAGATGTGCTCTGATGGCTCAGAACAGAAGGGCCAGTGGCATCTGCAGGGAGGAGAAGGTGTTTAACCACCACTGGAACAGTAATTGACTCCAGGGAAAAAGCATCCAGGTGGGCACACACGAATTGGGAGTTACTGTTGTACGAATATTTCCTTTGGAAATTATCAATTCTCCAGTGAATTCCTGACCAGCTGGTAAGACAGTGCTTAGACATCATTATTTCTACAAATACAACAACCAGGAAAAAAACCCAAAAAAACCCAACAATCAATCTTCAGCAGAATCAGCCTGAAGTCAACTTCCAGGAGAAATTTGCTGATTAACCTTGGAGCAGAAAAAGCTCCTTTTCAATTATTCCCTGTGAGGGTGGGGAGGCCCTGGTACAGGATGCCCACAGAAGCTGTGGCTGCCCCTGGATCCCTGGAAGTGTCCAAGGCCAGGTTGGACAGGGCTTGGAGCAATCTGGGACATTGGAAGGTGTCCCTGCCCATGGCAGGGGTTTGAACTGGATGGGCTTTAAGGTTCCTTCCAACCCAAACCATTCCATGACTTGGCAGCTTTCCTCCCCCAGCACTCCTGCTCCTTGCAAACGCTTTCCACACAATCACGGATAGAGCACGTTGAGAAAGATCCAAAGTTTGTGTCATTGTGCACATCTGACTGCAAAGAGACAGGAACACAGTTCTGCTGAGCTCTGCAAAGGCACCTGGGGAGAACACCACCTCAGCATCCACCTTCAGCTGCCAACAGGGCCACTGAAACCTGGTTGCGGGGACCAGTGTTAGCAGGTCCCAGACTCCAGGCTCCTACAGAAGCAGGGAAGTGCCAGCCAGCCCACCACACCGGGCAGGGGAGAAGCAGCAGAATTTCAGAGCTCCAAGCAGGTTAGTGATGCTGGTTTGGAAGGCACTGACCCACCCCTGCAGGCAGCAGCATCACAGTAACCTTGGCCCAGCCTCCAGAGAACAGTTCCTTTGGCAGGAGCACGACATGCTGAGGGACAGCCCCGACTCCATTGTGCCCAGGGAAAGCCCTGGCTCATCCTGTCCATCTCTGGCATCTGACAAGCCTCAGCACTAGCAGAGCCTGCCTGGGATCACACACTGGCACACAGCTTCATTACAGGAAATCCCTGAACCACCATCTCCATGAAATCTGGGCGCCCACCTCAAAGCCTGGCCTCGGGGCTGTTGCTTTATACAATCCCAGACCATGTTGAGCAGATCAGGGGAGCTCCTCCTGCACTCCTCCACACTTTCCATCAGAAAAAACCTCCCACAAATTTTATTATCAGCTTCTAGTAACAAGTCTGGAGCAAGGAATTCTTTAGGCAAAGGCTGGGGATTGAGCCCTGCTCCCACACCTTCCCGTGGCTCCGCAGCGCCCATGGGAACCGTCCCAAGCGCTCTCGCCCCCGCTCAGGTTTCACCACAGCCCTTGCATCCTCCACCATATCAAGAGGCAGATGGATCATTCTCACGTCAAGGGAAAGACGGACCGAGTCAAAACAGAGAAGGATTCCTTTTAAAGGGCCCCACTGTGGGGAGGGTGCTGGTGCAGCTGCCGGGGATGACGGAACCAGGCAGCGTCCCCAGGGACACAGCTCAAGACAGCTCCTCGCTCACTCGAGTACAAAAGTGGGAGAGCAATTAGGAGGAACAGCAACGAGCTGCTCCCCCTTCCAGCCTTCCCACTCACACACTCCCTCCGTGGTGCCGCAGTGCTGGGGACAGCCCCCCACAAATCCCAGCACAGCCAGACCCTCCAGCCAACCCCCCACTTGGGAGGGCCTGGTCCTTTGGACATCATGAGATGACAGCCAAAGGCTTCCTGAGGGTGCAGAAGGCGCTTGGCACTGTGTATGTGACCACCAGTATAGGCACTGCTCCTGCCCCAAAATCTCCTTGGAGCAAGGACGAGCAGGACCCTGCACAGGACTCACTGTCACACCACGGAATTGGTGCTCAGGCCCCACCAGACACGAAACAAGACAAGTTCAGGCTGGGTAGTGAGAACCTCCCGGTGTCAGAAATAGCTTTGGGGAAGTGATACCACAGACAACGCTCCGGCGCACACATGGGGACTTCTCGGGGCACAGCGCCTGGCACTGCCCTGCTGCTGCACCTTCCTGCTCTCCCATGAGCCCGGCAGCACCACAGACCCAGCACCAGCAGTGCCAGGGCTCAAAGGGTGGCTCAGAGCCCACAGCCCTCACTGAGCAGCAGTGCTGCAGGAAAACCAGAAGAAAGCTGAAGGTGTTATTGCTGCATCTCCTGCACCTCCCACCCAGCACCCTTGTTGGTGCTCTGAGTGCAGCCTGACCACAGATTTCCTTTGGCTTCCCCCCAAACCAAGCCCCCAGCACAGCCTGCCCCACGCCCAGGCATGGTCACCTTCCCTCCTTTGGATTCCTGTTCCTCTGCCTTGACATGAAGTCATGTGTTGAAGATATCAGAAAGCTGGAAGTGAGTCAGCACAGTAAAGACAGCCTAAGAATGAAACTAATTAAAACTGCTCATTCAAGCCAGCATGTTCCAACAAACCCAGGACCCCAAACAGAGCCAGTTGCATCAGTGGGATGCAGGACACAATCCCAGTGCTTTGGCTCCCATCTCCTGCAGCAGACTGAGGAAAGGGTCCCTTCATCACACAGAAGCCAAGGGCTGTGCTCCTCACCAGACACAGGTGGGCTTTGAGGAGCTTTTCTTCAGCCTGATGGCTGCAGAAGTCACGCTGCAGCTGGGGAACACCTGAAGCCATCACTAACCCACCAAGGGGTGGTTGGACAAATTGGTGACTTGGAGGCAGCAAGTGAAACCAGCGACAGAAACGAGCTGGGACTCACCCTCAGGCCCTGCAGGAGGAGCAGGTCAGGCAAACACTTCCCTGCCCTTACCCTGTATGTATCCTCCCCTTCTCTTTTCCAGGGGTAAGAGTGGGATTTCCTGACTGAGACTAAAAGATCCCAAGGTTGAAGAGGGATCTGAACCCTCAGCATTCCACAGCTCCAAAAGCAATGCTTTAACCAGATCTGAGCAACTCCCAGGGACTGGGCAGGACCTAAACACTTCCCCGGCACTGGCTGCTGTCGCTGGTGTTATGGAAATGCTGTGCCAACACATTCTGGGACATCCATTTGCAGGGTGATACCCACAGGGCCTGGAAAGCTGGCAGAGGAGAGGTGTTGGTGTAAGGGTTTGTGGGCATCCCATGGGCACAGCTGCAATAGACTGCCTTGTTCCCCCTCCATCAGACAAATACAACAGGGAGACCCCTCACCATGAACACAGAATCCCTGGGGTTGGAAATGCCCTCTGAGCCCACCTCAGACCCCAAACCCACCTGCTCTGGAGCTCAGGAGCATGGCAGAGCAAAAGCATTTTAACCACTGGCTTACATGACTAAAAAGCAGTTAGTTAAACCCTCTCTGCTGCTGAGAGTATGTCCTTTATGCAGCCGAGATGGAAAATGAGCATGAAACCAAATCCAGTCCGTGCAGTGGGCAGGGAGGGCAGCAGAGCCCAGCCATGAGCAGCAGCTGGGGCTGGTCCTGGTCCTGGGTGAGCAGCGATGCCCCCTGAACCCAGTGACAGACCCACCATAGTGGGAGAGAAGACAGACTGACAACAATTCTGTAGCAGTTTCTGGAATTAAAGCACAGAGATGCCAAGTGCTTTATCCCTTGTCACCCTCCCAGCCAAGTAAGACAAAGCAGATCCGAGCCCCTCTCATGGATTTATTATTTAATATCAGTGTGCTACCAGAGCTGCCTCATGCTAACCAACTCTGACAGGAGATAAGTAACCATCCAGCCACGAGCACTGCAAGAATCACACCAGACAATTAAACAGCCCTTCCAGAAATAGCCTACCTGACCTGCTACCACTCCTGACTATCAATCCAGCTCTCCCTACAGAGAAGCTGCTACAGCTGAGTCAAACCCCAAAATACTCCCCCAAAATAGAGCCAAACCAGTGCCGTGTCTGTAAGCGATCCTCCCCTTCCTCAATTTAGATTGCTCAGGAACCTTCACAGAGAGAAAAATCACTACGTGTCAGGCAGAGCAGAGGCAGATATTGATGGCAAACACGGCAGCAGTGGGGGAAGGCTGCAAGCTCAGTGCAGCCAGCTGGGGTGGCACAGTGACAGGGAGCTGACGGGGAAGGGGCATCGGGACACCACACTGGGGAGCTCAACTTGCTCACAGGGAGATCTGGTAAGAAATTCGGAGTCTGAAGCCTTCAGAGGTCACTGTCCGGTGTTTTCCATGATCTCCAGTGCACAGGAATGCTGTGCAGCACAAACAGGCTGCCTGTGCAGGCAAGTGAGGCTCTGCCTGAAGCCCATGGGGTTTCCAGAACCCCCCCTCTGCCTCCCCCACACCCCTCCCCCGGGCTTTGCTGATTCCCAGCCCCTTTACAGAGCCTTGTTTCCCACCAAGGAGCTGCACCCTCAGCTGCTGAGGACAAGGAGGGTTCTATGCCTGGGCTCTCCCATCTCGGGTTTTGTAACCCCACACTGCCTCGTTTCACCCCAAAGCCTGCACACAGCCACACCTGCCTTCCACCTGCTTTGGGAATGGGAGAAGGCTGTGCCCGAGGAATCACGGTGCTCCTGGTTCTACAATCACAGAAGGGTTTGGGTTGGAAAGGACCTGTAAGACCATTCCATGCCATGGGCAGGGACACCCTCCACTGTCCCAGGCTGCCCAGAGCTCCATCCAGCCTGGCCTTGGACACTTCCAGGAAGGACCTTGCAGTGCCATGTGAAGGCATCACAGGCTCATACCCAGCTGGCACAGCCTGTTGCGAGCAGCATTCCTGGGAGAAGGCAGGGCAGTAAGCTAAACCACGCAGGGAAAGTTTCTGTCTGGGTATGGTGACACCAGGGAGGCTGGATGTCACCTCCCCCAGACAGGCAGCTGAGTTAACCCATGCCCTGACAGAGCAGGCTTCCCCATCAGCCACACAGATGCAAATAAACTTTAAAAAGATGACCCTTCCTCACACATTACACAAAGACCTGAAATGCACCCTTTGATTCTTCATTGAAGCCTTTTTAAAAAGGCTGTATAATTTTAATTCCTCTGCCAGTGGAAGTCACTCACAGGAAGTTACTGCATGGTTTCCGTGTTACTTCAGCACAGCCCTGCTTACCAAACCTGGGCCCTGCACAGAAAGCTCCACAATGCACCCCAGGAAGGCACTGAGGACACTAGAACTGTCCTGCCAGGATGTGCCTCCTCCTGTCCAGCTCCCCAGGGTTTGGGGGACACCAGAGCTGGTTCCCAAAGGACAGACAGCACGGCAGCAGCACGGGAGCCAGAGGCTCTGCAGGAGACGAGCAGCATCCTCATCAGGCAGTTCCACAGGGATCAGGGTAATTATCCTGTCCATCCTTCCCCTCCAATAACAGCTCTGAGGCAGTGGTGGGCTGTTATCTCAGAGCACAGCTGAGCTCTGCTCCTCGGGAGGGGACACGTCAGGGGACCCCCCAGCATCGCCAAGGAGCTCCAGTTGGGCCACGCAGAGGCCAAAGGTTCCTGCCAGCACTCACCATCACTGAGTGCAACCATGTGGATTTTCGTGTCTAACTCCATCAGATCCACCATCGGATCCAACTGTCCCTACAGACTGCCCTGGTCACTCCTGCTGCAGCTCCTTCCCCACACTGCCATGGAGGGAAGGGGCTGCTCGCTGCACACCCCAACAGCTTCAAGAGCAGAGGAAAAGGAGGTTTTTATGCAAGACATTACAAACTGCCACTTTTCTGAGCTATTGCAGCATAGGTTTGTTCAGTCTCTCTGGGTACCAGCGTCGCTCCTAGATTAGCAGCACCAGCACCAGTGCTCCCAGCTGGCAGTGCTGGGGGAGCAGCACAGCTCCCACTCCCAGCACGGGAGATGCTGAGCCACAAGGTGATGCTGAGCCACAAGCCCTTGCAATTAAGCCACTCGTTTCAGTGTAATGGCTTGGCAAGGCCTGGACAGCAAATAAAACCTGAGCAGGACAAGACCTGAATGTGCAATAGCCCGATCAAAGGAACAGCTGTCCTGACAGGCAGCCACCTCCCACGGCCACTGCAGAGCAATTAGAGGAGCCCAACAGTCCCCACAGCGGAGGAAGATGAGATACGAGCTCTTTATTAGACATCCATCGGCCCAGCTCGTTACAGGAAAAGGACATCAAAACCAAAGGCCAATAAAGTGGGACTGGAACGTGAGCAGCAGCATCCACACACAGACACCTCTGGTACTCAAACACCACGGGATTCCACAGCTCCTGCCTTCCCAGCACCTCCCTGTCAGCACTTCCACACGCCAGGGTCACACACCTGCCCCAGAAATTCTATGTCTAAAACAAAGTGCTTGACCCCAGTTCAGTTTAGCCTTGTGATAAATGGATGGGTGGTAACAGCCCCCCAAAATCTGTGGGATATTCCACCAGCAGGAGCTGATGGTCCTGAGCATGCCCATCCCAACACAGGTGGGGCCAAGCCACCGGCACCTCCGGTCTGGCTCCAGCCCACCAGCATTTCTGTTTCCTAAATTGTCATTCCTAAAGCCAAAAGCTTTAGCACCCCGTGCAAGTCAGCAGGGAGCTGACAGCTATTATTTTAGGAGTCTCCATATGGACCCATTGCAGCATCTTGCTGCTCTAATTTAGGGCATAGGCTGACAGGGAGGGGATGCTGCTTCCACCCCCGGGGGATGTTGGACTTGGAGCACCTTCCAGTCCCTAAAGGGATTCCAAGAGAGCTGGGGCTGCCCCATTCCTGGAAGTGTCCCAGGCCAGGTTGGGCAGGGCTTGGAGCAACCTGGGACAGTGGAAGGCGTCCCTGCCCATGGCAGGCACTGGATGGGCTTTAAAGTCCCTTCCAATCCAGCCAGCACCACCATCCAACTGGTGCCACAGAGTTTCCTGGGTGCCCCAGCACAGGGCAAGGAGGGAAGCCCCAGCTGGGAGCCCTTTGCTTCCCCTTTCGGAATGGACCAGATGGGCCACGTTATTTTGAACCCTCTGTAAATGCTGACACAACACTGCTCCCTCACATGACTTTCCTCTTGCTTTTTAAAGAAGTTTTCTTGTTTCACTCTGACAGAGTGGAAGTAGAATTACAGCCAAGGCAGGAGTGATAAGGGAAGAACTTGCTGCAGAGCCTGAGGCACCTGATCCAGGAATAAGATAAGGCCCCACAGCAAGGAAGGGGCCCCCAGTCCTGGGGGGATGAAGGGCAGCCCCTCCACCCACAGCACAGAGCAGGAAGAGGTCCAGCAAAGGGCAAGATGACCAAAATTATGGAGTTGGTTGCATATGGAGAATGATGGAGAAGGCTGCAAACTCCAGCCTGGAGGTGGGAGAGATGATGGGGGACACCACAAAGCCACAAAGTCCTGGCTGGAGTGAGGACTGGGTGTTGGGCCTCTTCCAGGACCATCACACAACAGAGCTGCTTCCAACCCCAACAAACCACACCAGCAACAGCGAGAGCAAACCAGAGCATGGTCAAGGGGACCCTCGCTTGTGCAGGTGCCCCCCCAGCCCCTGGGTGGGGTATGCAGTCACAGGGTGATGCTCCCTTTGGCAGCCCTGGAGTGAAGCACCCAAAGCAGCCAGCAGGTACCCGCTGGAGCCAGTATTCCTTTACAAGAATCCCAGCCTTATAATTTCTGCAATTAAAAAGGGAGTTCTTCTACTGCGAGTTAAAATAGAAGTTTTTGTCACAAATTACCGGCTTTCACTCCCCTCATACCTGAGCTTAAACTGAAACTTAAATGGAAATTTACAGGAGAATGAGAAAGTGAGTCAGCCTGCCCTTCCCAACAGGCATTTATTTTCATCTTTTCGGACTCAGTTAATAGTAACAGCAGAGAAACTAAGTTTATTCCAAATTTACAAAGCCCAGAAGAGGGGAGATGGTTTTGGAGGGAACTCCACTGCACTGGGAACCATGGGCAGCACCGGGATTTGCTGCTGGCCAGGGATGTTGTGCTGTGGCTCCTGTCCCATCCCAGCAAGCACCACTAGATACAGGGATCCTTCCTGCTCTGTGGGACCCGTCCCCACGGCAGGAGGTGCCGCAGTGCGTTATGTCACCCACGTAATCCCACTTTTCCCACCCACGCAAGCAGGCGACGCTCACACCACCCCGGGGAAACGGCTAAAATGACCTAAAAGATAAGTCAGCCTCTTGCCTTGTAACCTGTTGGGCCAAACTGCAGCCAGGTGAAAGCAGAGGGACTTTACCTTCCAAAGCAAGGCACAGAGGCCAAAACAGGTGGGAATTTCCAGCTCTTTTTTGGGAAAGGAGCAGCAACCATTCACAGCAAAAACAAAGATGAAATCAAAGCAATCCTCCCACGGGGAGGAGCAGGACCCAGGCAGGGCCAGAAGCTGCTCCCAAGGAGAGCCAGCTCAGGTTCTCCATGGCCCAGGTGAGCAGGGGACCAGGACAGCCTGTGAGGGCCCTGCCATGGCACATCACTGAGACATGGTCACTCCTGCCCAACACAAGCCCTGGCGACAGAGCCACTGCCCTCAAACACCCAGCCTGTGACACCAGCTGTCGCTCTCACCTCGTGGGCAACACTGAGGCACAGTCTGGAGCAGGAGCCAGCCCAAGGGTGTGGAGGTTTGCTCTTACTTTGCACTTGTGCAAGCTGACAACACAGGAGAAACCCAAAAAGTTTCCAAAATACATTTCAAAGCATTTAGAACGCATCTCAAAGCACCTTGTTCTCCAGCAGCAGAGCTGAGGTTCAGGAGATGCACTGCAAAGCTTCCTACCCTACTACATGTCTCCTGGGTATTCAGGTCAGCAGAGGGGTTCCTGGTAGAGCAGAAAAATCCTTTTAGGTATATAATAGGGGAGAATTGAATTCTGCTCCAAGGTGGAGAGACAAAAGCCATTTGTCATGCAGCATTCACTGATAGGACATGTCCACAGCCCAGCCCTCACCTCCCTCCCTGCAGAACAAGCGCTGCAAACAAAGGAATTCACACCCAAAGTGTTTGGGACCAAGACAGACATCCACCCAGTTGCAGAGAGGGAAGGAATCTGAACTACAGTTTGAAGTTATTTTAGAAAAATTCTCTACAAGGGTTCACCACCTGACCAAAATGCAAATCACCATCATGGCTTCCTGAGCAAATGAGCTATTGCTGCATTTTTTCCAGTCCGGCAGCATCTTGCTCTGAAGATCTAATAGCAGCCCTACTGAGCAGCAGCTAATTAAAGCCTTTCCTCCTGCCAAAACCCCAGATTCAATCTCTAAATGACCCAGTAAGTGAGACTTTTTCCACCTCAGAAGCCCTGGGAGACACCAGGTCGGCAGCTCTGCCCTTGTCACCGCTGTGGCTGTGCCCTCCCTGCCCACGGCAGAGGCACCATGGACTGATCTCTGCTCCTCACAAGGGGATGGGTTCAAAGGCACCTCTCCAAGCAGCATCCCACCTTCTGCACCTTTCCCTCCAAGCCCAGGAAAGGCTGTGGAGGGCAGCAGCTCTCCCAGTGCTGAGCTCGCTGCCAGCACAGCTCATCCCGCTGTGTCCGGACCTTGCCATGGGGCCAAGGGGCAGCTCCGAAGGTGGCCAGTCTCAAAACCCTGCCACTGCCTGCACCCCAAGCCAGCTCTGCTCTCCAGCCCGTTCCCCTGGCCCCTACCCAGCAGCAGCCCCCAGACTCTGTCCCCAGGCTGATGTGCATCCCTCAGCCCACCCCACACACGGCGGCATGGAGCAGCTCCAGGCAGCTGGAGGGTGAGGGGCAGCCCCAGTAGACTCGATGGTGAAGCCTGAAGTTGTCTGTTCCAGCACAGAGTTTGTCTTCCAGAAGCTACACGGGCTGTGCCCTGCACCCAAGAGGAGATTGCATCAAGGAGGTGATGAAGGAGGAACGAAGGCTTCTGAGACAGGGCTGTGGCAGCCTCCAAGGAGGGTGGCTGACAGCACGAGCTGCCAGGTCATGAGCACGGAGATACCATGTCCAAGGCAGGGAAAACCCCCAGAAGCAAAGTCCAAATCAGGTCCACCATCACCACAAAGGTCACTTTGTCCCACCCAGGAGAACTCGCACAGTTACAGACTCACAAGCTTCCTTTCCAGAAGATTCTTGCCCCTAGGCTCCTTTCCATCAAAGACAAGTGAGCAAGACAAATTTGGATTAATGGACTGAGCTATTGGAGATGGTCCTTAGACACATGATCACACAAATGTGAATTAGTCCTGTTTTAGAGCCATTCCTGGGGCAGAAATCTCCCGTGACAGGCTGGGGAGGGGACGCACGGATCTGCTCATCCTTTCTGCCCCTTGCATACAGGGATGTTCCTTGTGGCAGCTCCTACCATCCTCAGAACCCTCCTGGCAATTACAGCTGCTGCATGAAGGAGCACTTGGCTCCAATCAAACCCCCCAAAAGCAAGGTATTCCATCCAATTCTTCAGACACCAAGTGAACATGGAGATGTTGATCCCTCCCCCAACAAGGCTGGTTGCCCAAGGAGCCCATACAAAAGCTGGGGCAGACAACAAAAACAAAGCCTCTCCCAAAGCCCATCTCCATCATCACGACCAAGCAAAGGCATCTCCATAGCAAAAATGGTGTCAAGCCACAGAAAGTTATAAATAACCATTTTGGGGATTATTTCCAGCTGCACAGAAATCTTCTGGGTGACAGTGACTTATCCCGAGTGAAAGCGACTGCTGGGGACAGAGGGGCTCTGGTGCTGTCCCAGCCAGCACGGCACAGCATGGCACAGCACACCTCCTGCAGCATGGGGACAGTGCATTTGCCCCAGCCAGCGGGGACACAGATGCACCACTTCTGTCCCTTAGGCAGCCTTCCCCCTCTTGGCTACTCTCGGTTAAGGCTGAGCTATGGATTATTGCCAGGGATTTTTCCTAAGCCAAGCTCAAGTTGAAATATTTCAGTGTAATGAATGCAGAGGAAGAAAAGACCTAAACCCAAATTACTCAGGCTCTTGGGGCGAACACAACACTCAGAGCCTTGACAAGCACCATCCTTTTGCTTACACGGCAAGTGCTGGGCCCCGCCAGCAAGGCAGGAGCTGCACCCAGCTCTGAATCAGCCTCTCCACAGCAGCACTGGGAAAGGCACCGGAGCTGGAGACACAGTAAATAATGACTTTGCACTGCGTCAGGAGCTAATCCACTCAGTGATGCAAATGAAATTCGTGGGCCACTTCCCCCTCACTCCGGCTCCTCAGTGATATTATAAAACAATCCCCGCTCCCAGCCTGACTTCATCGCGATGTCACCGCGCGGCTGCAGGAAGCCATTCAGGGGAGCCAGGACGACTTTCACTCCTCTTCACCACCTCACTTTCTCATTCTTCTGCTATAATTGGAAATCATGAAAATGCATTTGTTCATGTGCTCTGAGTGTCAGCTATTCAATGTGCTTGTGCTCTCTTCAGACCATCAGAATAAAGGTATTTAACTGTTCCCCACAAAGGTGAAGCTATTCCTGTTGCATCCTTTCACATGGCAACATAAGATAGGGAGGAATCCACCAGCAGGATCAGCTGGAACACACTGGCAACACAGCATGAGGAAGAGGAAGAACAGCTGAAGGCTGAGATTTAGATATCTGAATCTTTTTTAGCTTCCTTGCTGCTGACTAAATATCAAATGTAGGAAGACGAGAGCAGAACTACAAGAGACTGAAGATTTTAAACATAGAATCATAGAATTCTGGAATAGTTTGGGTTGGAAAGGACCTTAAAGCCCATCTTGTTCCCCCCCCTGCCATGGGGAGGGACATTTCCACTGTCCCAGGCTGCTTCAAGCCCTGTCCAACCTGGCCTTGGACACTGCCAGGGATCCAGGGGCAGCCACAGTTTCTCTGGGCAACCTGTGCCAGGGCCTGCCCACCCTCCCAGGGAACAATTCCTTCTCAATAACCCATCCACCCCCGCCCTCTGGCAGTAGGAAGCCATTCCCTGCGTCCTGTCACTCCAGGCTTTTGTCCTCAGTCCCTCTCCAGCTCTCCTGGAGCCCCTTTAGGCCCTGGAAGGGGCTCTGAGGTCTCATTGGAGCCTTCCAGGTGAACACCCCCAGCTCTCCCAGCCTGGCTCCAGGGCAGAGGGGTTCCAGCCCTGGGAGCAGCTCTGTGGCCTCCTCTGGACCCACTCCAGCAGCTCCACGTCCTCAAACATGAGTCCTGACCAACAGCACATGCAGAGCCATCCGAGCACACGGCTCCTGCTCCAGACCAGCTGCTCCCAGGATCTCCCTGCACAGACACCAGTTATCCCCCATTTTCCCAACCACACCCCAAAAAATAAGCAATTCATCTCCTGCTTAGAGCTGGAAAGCTTCCCTTGTTCCAAAGACTGAGCTGGGGAGGGAGCTCCCACCCAAAGAGGGAAGCTCACAGACTGACTCTGGAAAAACCCAGATTTAAGTAGATGCAAAAAAGCCAATTTTCAGGGAGCTGTGCCATAACAAGCGTCAAGTTTGCAAATCCAGTAACTTCCATGTACTGGAGCTTATTAATATTGGATTTTTTGGCAGGCACTGCCTTGTCCAGCTCAGATTAGCAGCAAGTATATTCTGCTTGTCAGATTTAAACAAGATGTATAAATCTGGCACAAAAGCAAGACCAAATATGGAAGCAAATTATTTAAATTGACAAGATGTAGCTCACAAGCATTAAGCACTCAGCAGTCAGTGCCCATCGGCTGGGGCAGGAAGGCTCCTGCTCTGGGCCACAGGAGTTAAATTCTGAAAGCAAGAGGCTAACGAGGTTACCCACCCCTAACGCTTACTGATTCCAGTATCAGGATGGATTGGAATTTCTTTTTTTTTTTATCAGATGATGGGAAGAGCAGGATGGCTATAAACAGCAGAGGAAGTCAGCCCGAAATCCCTCAAAAGCAAACAGCTTGAGCAGAGCTAGAACAGTGCCTGAGGTCAGTGCCTGGGCACAGAGCCTGGGCTGGGCAGCACCTGGGTCCTGCCAGCCCCTGCCCAACACCTGCACTGTGCAGGGAGCCCAGGAGGGCAGGAGCCACACCTTGGCCTAGAGAGAATTACCAGCACTTGGAGCAGAGCTGGGAGTGCCCAGCCCGGGCAGCTCCCAGGCAAGAGGCGCTCCACAGACAGGGAGG
>NW_008238321.1:5000419-5003362 GCF_000691975.1 Corvus brachyrhynchos
GAGCAGAGCTGTCACTCTCATGAAACGCATTTCCCTTCACAGGGAACTGGCCTCAGCTGTCGGGAGCGATGGCGAGGGCTCACTGCTGCAGCAAGAGGGGCCTGGGAGGGCTCCTCGAGCTCCTCCCCACCCATGAACAGGAGTCATTCCGAGCAGGAGAAAAGCAGGTGTTGCTGGCAAGCTATTGATTACACCGAGTTCAGGTGCCTTCTCACAGGGAGAACATTTAAATTAGTTTCATTTTTCCAGTGGAGGCCAGTCTAAAACCAGGATGGATAAGTCCCTCAGAGCCTGCATCAAAGTGGTCCCAACAGCCCAGGACCGACCACGGCAAAGGCAAAGAAGCCACCTCCACACAGCAGGAAGCTGTTTGGCAGAGCCATCCCTTTGGCTGGTCTAGCCGAGCCTTGGCCACCCTCTCTCCAGGGGAGACACATTTGGGGTGCTGAGAGAAGGAGCTCCCAGGGCACAGCTCCGTCCCCCCACAGGCACCCTGGGAGCTGAGGTCCCTCACCACAGTCAAAGCCTTTTGTTGCCCACAGCCCTCGGCTCCTTGGGATGAGACACAGCAGGAGGGAACAGAGCATTCCCGGGGAGAGACCCCACAGCTGCTCCTCCACATGGTGCCCATCGGGATCCCGATCACCTGGGTAAATCCAGCCTGCCCTGCACGGCTCTGGGTACAGCCCAGCAGGAGCAGGTTGTGGTTTGGACAAGTGCCTTCCCTTCCCGGGAAGAGCTACAGCCAGCACAGCTACTTCTGGGAATTGCTTCTGCTTAACACAAAATTTGGCTGCTACCAACCACCACCGGAGCTTTCTTCCTGTCTCCCCCATCCCTTCTGTGGCTCTTGTGGAAAAACTGACTTCCTGGTGCTGGCTCCTGTGGGATGGCAGGACAGGGCCAACCGGGGTCACGTCTCTCCCCTTCTCTGCTGGGGCAGCAGCCCCTGACACCAGCCCTGATGGGGCTCAAGAGCTCCAGAGAGATTTTTCACCTTCATCCATTGGGCCACTGCAAAACTAAGGCAGTTACTGTGTCATTTTACATCCTTGATGTTCATATCACCTTTCTGCCTCCAGGGACTCCTGGCCAAGGCACAGAGGCCACCAACACCAGCCCAGCCCGGGATGAATGGACAGATGGATGGATGGGTTCAGAGGTGGGGAACAGCAGCTCACAGCTGTCCTTTCCCTGAAAAAAGGGACATCCGAGGGACAGCTCTTGTCTCTGTCACACCCAAGTCCAGATGCCCCAGCCCCACATCTCTGTTCGGGTACCAGGTGCGAGGGGACTGCATCACCCCAAGGAGCACAGGGCCTGTGGTTTCTGCTAAATCTCAAAGTATGGGACAAGGCCATTCCAGGGGATGGACAAGTCCTTGGCCAGGCTTTTTTTCCTACAGCATCACCTGAAAGGTCTGGAGGGGCTCTGGAGCTCTCCATGCTCTCTCTGTCCCCTGCCCTCACCCAGCTGTGGGACAGGACACCCATCACCCAGGGCTGTGGGGCAGCACACAGGGCAACCCCAGAACACAGTGCTGGCAACCCAAGGCTGCACTCAGGACTCCACAAAAGGACTCCTGCTTCCCTGGTTTTGTTTTATTGCCTTTTCCAAAGAGCTCGTTTTTGGCAGCCGGCAGCCCTCAAAGAGCACAAAGAACACGCAGCCCAAGCACCTGTGGTTACTCTTCCCCTACAGGGAGCTCCTTACTCACCCTTCTCTGAGTGGCTCTAATTTATGGATTTGCAGAATAATGACTCATGAAGCCACACTGGAGGGATTAATCTCACCAGCACTCTCCACCACACTCCATGCTGCCCTTGGGGCCTGAGCTGGACCACAGGCACACAAAGGCCACCAGCCCACGGTGGAGTCTGGCAGCTGTGTCCCTGTGCAGCACTAATCCTTTCACAACTGGCTGCTGCAGGAAAATCCACCCAAATGCTTCTCCTGGGCACAATCCCATCCCACCTACTATTGTGAACATCCCTTCTCATTACCACACACCTTCAATCCAGGCCAGGGGAAAGCACTTCCACCTTACATTTCTGATCACACCCCTTATAACAACGCGTTTCAGGCAATCCTGCCCTCGCTAAATTATGGGCACAGCCAGAAGTTAATTTCTTAGTCATTGTGATCATGCCACTTATTTGCTGATAGATCTGATGGGGGCCTGGATGGCACAGAGGAGCCTCTCCAGCGTTTTCCGATTTTTGCCTGTTGAGCTGCAGGAGGAGGAGGAGCTGTGCTGGCTGGGAAGGAGGGAGGGCAGCAGCCCACAGCAAGGGCTTGCGCAACTCCCCTCCCTCCAGTTCCTACAGAAACCCCAGCAGTTAACAGAATTCACACCAAGTTTTGAGAGCAGGTTCAAACCCACCTCCTGTTCCACAGCAGACACCAAACCCTCAAGGTCTTGCTCTGTTTCACAGCATCTTCTGCTGGTGACAAGACAGGTGAGCACCCGCCCACACCTTGCTGCCAGTAAAGGATGCCCTACACACCCTGCCAGGGACCCGTGTGCTGCAGGAATTTGTAGGATCACATGTGTGAGCGAGCAGGCGTGCAGAACTGCCTGCACTGTTTGCTGAGAAGTCTCCTTAGAGACAGCCCAGGCATTAAATTCCCCAGGAAGACTCAATAGCTGGAGAACCATCAAGGCAGAGGCTCGAGACTGGGGTTGTTTAACCTCTGCAGTGGTGTCAGAACCAACAGGCACCTGGCAGATGTGCTGCAAACTCTCCTGCCACCCCAAGGCACCCAAATGCCCACGGGCCAGCTCCAAAGCCCGCAGCCAGCATCCTATGGCTGGCACCAGTCAGCAACGGATACCCCGGGAAGGAAACGGACCACCTCATTATCCGGGCCCAAGATCATTTTAGGATGACAGCTATCTCCAGAGATAAGAAAGAAAAATCCACCCTGCAACTGCAGGGGGGA
>NW_008238321.1:5003512-5008460 GCF_000691975.1 Corvus brachyrhynchos
GGTGACAGGATTTAAACCCAGCCCGGGAAGCAGCCCTGCCAAGGGGCACACGTTCCCAGCTCCCACCAGCTCTGTGTTCACTCGGCTGTGCAGAACCACAGCCCATCTGTGCAGCGCAGGAGCCCAGACCCACTTCCCTTTTCTATTTGTACCTGCTCTGCAGCACTGCCCTGGTGCCGGGGACAGGCTCCCCACGGGCTCTGCTGCCCCAGGCTCTGCGTGGGGACACGGCTCCTCCTGCGCCGGGGACACGGCGACGGCTCCTGCTGCCCCGGGGACACGGCTCCAGCATCGAGACTTGCGTTACCACCGCAAGGCACACACAAAAAACCCTCCGAAATCATGTTTCCAATTTCTGCAGCATTATATAATTAGCATCATTTGTGTTGCAAAAGTAATTGCAGTAACATTTTTAATTAGTCTATTTGAACACTAACATTTCTCCAGTGTGCATAATATGTTGACACGAAATTACTGGGTTTGAGGCAACTCCGAATGATTGGAGTTTGTTTTGCTTTTGTTTCTTACTTGTTTAATACAGTCAATAAGAGCCGGCGCTGAACGGTGCCGAGCCCAGCCCGCAGAGTGGCTCGAGCTGCAGTGGAGAGCAAAGTGTGATGGGTTTCACTTCCGTCTGGGGGGAGGAAGGGTGGCTTGTGAAGGCACAGAACAAGAGAGAAATACTTGCTTGAGAGGTAGGGCCTGGGTGACATTTTCCAGCTGCTCAGTTCTGGTCTCAGATGTTGACTCGTGAAAACACAAAACAGAACAAGAGCACTGGCCTTGGAGGACAGGGAGAGGAAAACCTGGAGGGAGGAATTCTGTGTGGCATGAAGTTTGGAAGGAGATCTAATCTAAAGAGTTTCTTTGCTTACTGAGTCATAAGCAGGGACAAGAAGTAAACATTCTCCCCAGAAAAGTTACTGCATGAGATCCAAGCACCCGTTACCAAAGGATGCTTTTTTTTCCCCCCTTTCTCTTCAGGAAGAATCAAGATTCTCCTTTCCAAGATCTTTTCTACATTGTACACATGAAAGCAGTAACAGATGCAGGTTATTTTTTGCTCCCAAGTGTGAATCACGTTCCACTGCTCCTCACCTCTGCCCAGGCCCCCAGGGCGGGAGCCCAGCCCAGCCACAGTGACTCCAGGTTGAGCAAATCCAGTTCCTGGACACACGTCCCCCTCAGCACTCTGATCCACAAAGGGACCAAGGGCTGCTGGACAACAGGAGAAATGGCCCCCAAGGATGCCAAGGCGGGGGAAACATGAGCAGGAAAGAGAAAGCTGCCAGTTCCCAGAAGCAGCACATTCCCAGAAGGCGACCAAGAACTTCACTCCCAAAAACTTTCAAACCAATTCCCTCTCCTTTACCATCCTACAGCACTTCCTGCAGCAGGAGAACCAAGACTTGGCCACTTGTTTCTTCCCCAGCCTGCAGACATCAAGGGGCTGCTCCCTCCCTCCTAATGCATTCCTGGTGTTGATACTGCTTGGATGAATCCCCAAACCCAGGAAGGGGAGAGAACACACACTTCCCTTTCTCTATTCCTGAGAAGTTTCTACACCTTCCAGCTACAACAGGTCGTTAGAGCAGGGCCAGAAAGCCCCTCTGTACCACGGGCTGAGAGGCAGCCAGAGGCCATCGAGCTTCCCTCGGGAAGAGTTCATCTTCCTGGCAGCTCCAGGCACATCCTCAGCACTTCAGCTTCCAACACCCACAAGATATTGATTTCTTTTTGCTGACCTGCCAGAAGCAGCCCTGCTCCTGGACCGGCTGTGCACAGACCTCCCCTGCCCACACTCAGACACTTTCTGGCTCACAAGAGAGACGTTGGCCCAGGAAGTCTTCAGATGCGTACAAGGATAAGGAGGAGATTGTATACGAGGATAAGAAGCAGATTAGCAGGCAATTAAGTGGCATTTGTGGTATCCATTAGTATTTCAAGCTACAAAGAGTCAGTTTCTGCTAACTTCCTGCCAAAAGTCACAAGTAATGAGCTAATTAACAATCTAATTATTGCAAATGCCCTAGAAAGAAATCAGGGCACAGGTGAAAACCTACTTAAAGCGAGCACAGCAGTAGGAACAGCTGAGAGCAGACAGACATGTGCCCCAGCTGCATTTCCAGCCATCCCACAAAACAACGGGATAAAACACTCGGGGAAGTTGTTAAAGTTGAATTAAAGCCGCATTCAGTAAAGGGAGAGGAAGACCCTCACTCCAGAGCTTCCTGGCAGCCCTATGGGGCTGAAGAACCCCTAAACAAAAGCCAGCCCTGGGATTTTCTGCCTCCATGTCAATATTTACCAAGTTCAACAGCAGCTGCAGCACAGCGTGTGGGCCACAAACCCAAAGCTGGCGGTACCTGCACAACCCAGCATGAGCACGGCCCCCCTGGCACAGCCAAAGCAGGAGCTAATTAACAATCTAATTATTGCAAATGCCCTAGAAAGAAATCAGGGCACAGGTGAAAACCTACTTAAAGCGAGCACAGCAGTAGGAACAGCTGAGAGCAGACAGACATGTGCCCCAGCTGCATTTCCAGCCATCCCACAAAACAACGGGATAAAACACTCGGGGAAGTTGTTAAAGTTGAATTAAAGCCGCATTCAGTAAAGGGAGAGGAAGACCCTCACTCCAGAGCTTCCTGGCAGCCCTATGGGGCTGAAGAACCCCTAAACAAAAGCCAGCCCTGGGATTTTCTGCCTCCATGTCAATATTTACCAAGTTCAACAGCAGCTGCAGCACAGCGTGTGGGCCACATACCCAAAGCTGGCGGTACCTGCACAACCCAGCATGAGCACGGCCCCCCGGCACAGCCAAAGCAGGGCAGTGCCAGCCCTAGCACCTCCAGTTCCGCCTCCCACCAGGACAAGCCCCAGGGCAGCTGTGATTCCAGCGCAAATGGCAGTGGGAGAGACTTCTGTGTTGATTTCCCAAGCTGGAAGCATCCTGCAGGGAGACACGGCATGTCCTCCACCCCAGGGCACAGCCGCTCCTGCCCTGGCCGTGATGGGCATTGCCCCACAGCTGCCTCACCCACGGGAGCACCTTCACCTGGGCACCCCAGCACCTCACAGGTGGGATCTGGGGAAATCCACAGCTCACTGATTTTAGGAAAGTAAAGACTGGGCTGGTCTGCAGACCTCAATCTGTGAAATTCCCTGTTGCACAGTAAAGATTCCCTATTGCACATTCCCGTCTGTAACACCAGAGTAACCTGGAAAGGGTTTCTGAAGGCAGAAAGGGATGTCACAGAGCAGTTACACACCCTCGGGGATGTCACTGAGCACAGCAGGCTCCTGGCAGTGCTACTGGTGTCACTGCAGCTCACAAGGGCTCCTGCCCCACGACCCAGGGCCAGGACTGCACTGCTCGACACCTCCAAGACACCTCCACAGGCCCACCCACTGTCCTCACACTGAGGGCTGATTCAACACTGGCTAAAAACATCTAAGGATAAACCTTGGAGCAAGAGCACAGTTACAGGTTTGGATAACAGTTCCTGACAGCTGGAAGAGACTTGGAGAGGTGCCAGTTAACCAGCCCTGGATGCGATAGGTAGAACTCAGCAGAGCTCTAGAAATAACGCAGGCAAACCCTGTCGGGCCAGTACATGGTCCCCACCAGCTCCCCAACACAGTCCAGATTTCATGGACATTGTGTTTGCACAAATACACCGTCACTGTAAGGAAAGTCAGGGAATTAACAGCCAGGTAAGCCTGGGAAGACCCACAACAGATTTGAGGTGCGCAGAATTTCTCTCAGTGATGTGACTGAACTGCCCATGTGTGAAACCTCAGGTACCAGGGGAAGCTGTGACCTTGAGAAACAGCCCTAGGACACGCTTTAATCTCCACATCCACTTTTCTCTGCTTGCCAACACCTGTCCAGGCCTTCAGGCTGGGGTTGGGGAGGTGGCAGGGAGACGGTTTTGGTATTTTAAGGTTATACTCGTGTGGTAAGTGTTAAGGATGAGTAGCAGCATCATTTAAATTGGATTAGACTTACACTGCTTGTACAGGCAGCTGCAGAGGTGCTCCTGAGAACAGCCAAGGCAAAGCCCCTCTGCCCACAGCTACAGGAACCCCCCAAGACCCCCACCCACCGCAGCACCTCGCACCCTGAGTGTGCCGCACCAAAACCCCAAGGACAGCTGTCAGGAGCAGTCTTTTAGAGCTCTAAAGTGGGTTTGTTTTCATGCCAAATACCTCAGCTTGGGAGTCAGCCACCCACCAAAATAAAACTCTGTCCCAAATATTCACAAAAGCAAAATTTCACTGCCAGCAGCTGCGAGCACCGGCCCCATTTGAACCCCACGCCCAGAGGTGAACCCCACACAGGTGGGACCCACAGGACAGGGCGAGCTGCGAGCAGGAGCAGCCCCCAGCTGGGCTGGCTACAACAGCAACCAGATAACGCCTGGGTAATTCAGCCCAATTTCCCGAGGGGACATCCTAAAGATGTCCCTGAAGAGCCCCTCCAGAATCTCAGCATCATCAGAACAAAGAATTATGGTCACAGTAACCTGGCTACTGCAACGTATTTTGTTATAAAGCCTCATTTTTTTTTCCCCAGCAACACAACCAAGCCATTCAAGTCCTCGCCGGCTGCGCAGTTGCAGCCCCGGAGCAGCCCTCGCCCAGCCTGTTTGCCACCCAAACACATGTTTTGGTGTTAAGTACATTAAAAACAAACTCCCCTCAGTCTTTTTCGGGGGATTTAGCTGAAGTCCTGGGCGCTTATCTCTGCTAACGAGACCCGACCGGCTTAAAGGCACGACTAGTTGCTCGGTTGATTAAAAAAATGACTAAGCTGCTTCCCGGTGCCACGGGGATGCCGCCCGCAGGGAGATGCGGGGCCGGTCCCGGGGGGCGGACACGGAGTGAGGGTCCCCTCGGCCCCCCCGGCAGCGCAACACTCACCTTGACACTGGAAGCCCTGCTC
>NW_008238321.1:5009144-5011549 GCF_000691975.1 Corvus brachyrhynchos
CAGAGCTCGGCTGGTGGCCCGCGTGAGACGGGGCTGTGGGCAGGGTCACCAAGGCAGGGACATCGTCCTGTCCCACTGCCCGAGCAGGCGGGCGGGGCAACAAGCAGGACTCAGTAGGACATAGATATGGATGTGCCAGCCGTGGGGACACCTGCACTGCCCCATGGCCACTGCAGGACTGGCAGTGACAGTGCTGTCTCCTTGAGAGTCCCAGACTTCCCACTGTTAAGGCCAGAATAATTTTTCTCTACCCTGATTTTCTGCACAACATGAGTCAGGTCGAGAGGGGATCCAGGCAGGAGCTCAGGCACAGCAGCTGTGCCGGGCCGGGCACTGGGGTCACTGTGCTGTGCCTTGGGGAGCAGCCCACGCAAGGCCACAACCCCAGGGCTCACGCACAGACACAGGGGCACAAACCAGCAGCTCAGTGGTCCTCTCGGAATGATTTTTTAAATTTCCTGTTGGAATAATGACCTTTTTTTACCAACCCACTGCAAACACCTCAGCTGGCTGGCACAGAAGAGTCTTCCATCCACATCCACCATTCATCTCCCCTGCTCCCTGACGGCACTCACGGACACTGAAAATCAGATCCATCAGCCCCCTCCTCCTACATCCAGGTCTCCCTGGGCCCACCTAATCCTGCATTGTCCTGGTCTGGGTGCTGAGGAGATGAGAAATCAAATCAAAACATGAGAAAACTTCAAGCGAAACATAACCATATTTCCATGAACAAGTTTTTCTAAATTCTCATTTCTGGGATTTAATTCTGTCTCAGCATCCACATGATCCTTCCCCTTTTGAGGCCTGGGACCATCCCTGCTCTGCTGTGATCCAACCCTCCATCCTACATGCTCTTTCTCTGAAGAAAGCCCCGCTCACTCCATGGAATTAAACACCCAGGAGACTTTCCCGAAATAGGCCCAGGGCTGTTATTATGCAGCTGCTTTAAAAGGTTCATTGCAGTAATAAAGCGGGGCTGACCTGTCCTGCTGATGTCACCCTCCCAGGAACAGAGGGCTGGCACCATCTCACAGCACCATCTGATTTTCCTGCTAAGAAGGAGAAATAAATTGCAGCCATCCCTGCTCGTGCTGTGCTGTGCTGGGAGGGGATGAGGGAACATCCCCGGGGTGTGTGGGGGCCACACGTGGGGCTTTCTGTGCCCGACACATCATTGGCCACACTGTGGAGTCCCCTCTGCCCTGGGAGCCCCACTCACTGCGGGCTCACACAGGAATCTGTGCAGCAGAAATAACTCCTCCTGCATGGAAAGGAACGGAGCAATAATGGAAATAATAACAGAGCATTTTGACTCCTTCCCTCTGCACTGTTGGAGGGGAGTGGTGTGTTCCCCTCAGCGCTGCTGCACTGCACGTGGAGCCACACCAGGCTGAATTCTGCTCGTTTTAACTCTAAATTCTGGGCTTTGCCTGTTTCTGCCTTGTTGCTTTTTACTGTACATTCCCATTTTCCAAGGACAGCCCCCATAACTGCTGCATGTGGAACACAGAGAATATGGCTTTAATTTCCCCCTACGAGTATTGATAATCACAATAATCACACACAAACTTTTGTCACTGCTGGGCCAAGGTACAAAAGTACAAAAGCCAGGTACAGTTCTTGCTCTCAGGGGATTGCTTTCTTCTTTCCATAGTTTATATAATTTTACCTTATTTTACTTTTTTCATTATTTAGTGCACTCTGAGTCACTTCATATTAAAGGCAGGATCTTCATGACCATGTTAATTTTCACAAAAGCTAAGGATCCAGATCCCCCCAGCACTTTGAAATGTCGGGATGAACATCCCAGCAGCTCCTTCCTCTAAGGAAGCTGTTATATTTATTAACGCAAGTGCAGCCCCCAGGTGTGAGGAGGGACTAACACACACAAACAACCCTGACCCATCGTTCTCAGGGGAGCACAGTGGTGGAGCAGAGGGGAAACCAGCCCAGTTCATTCCTGTTTCCATAAAAGTGTGGGTTCTAATGCTATTTTCCTCTCCATCAGTTCCTGCTGCAGAGAAGGCACCAAAACCCAGCCAGTGATGTGGGAAGTTGTGTCTCCACTCCTCGCCACACAGGGGATCTCCATGGAGCTGGCAAATCCAAGCTCCCTTTGCCGGCGGCTCCTTGGCCTCCGTGCGCTGCCGGGGGCGGGGGAGCAGCCCCTCTGCAGAGGAGACAGAGGGAGCAGGGGCAGCCTCCCCTGGAGGCGTGATTCACATCCTCAGGAAGGGACCTCATCCTCCCACCAGGCAGGCGCAGGAGCTGCTCTGGGAAGGGGGAGCAGGGAGCAGCCACAGGACTCGTGCTGGGAAGCGTGGAGCAGCGAGCCCGGCATGAGCCTTCAGGGTCAGGGGCAAGGAGACCAGGATCACGAGCCCTTCCCAGCAAAATCCTCC
>NW_008238321.1:5011571-5016668 GCF_000691975.1 Corvus brachyrhynchos
AGAGGGGCTCAGGTCAGGGAGCCGCTGCCATCGCATGATCCTCTGTGTTGGACAGCTCCAGCCCCGCAGCCTCACCCCACACCGCAGCCAGCCCCAAAATCCGGCAAAGAGACACAATCCCCAAACCTAGGATGAATTCTCCCCATTTCCTAGGAAAGCTCTGCCTCCACACGTGCGGGAGCCCCTGAGTGAGTGGGAACTGCGGTCCTGGAGCAGCGGCTCATGTGGGGGCACCCGGCAAGGGCCTGCAGCCTGCAGCCTCGTGCTGATGTGGGGATGCTGCTCCCCTGGTGCCCACACCGGCTTCCTCTGAAGAATTCAAAAAAGCTGGAGAACAGATTTGTCTCTTTTTTTTAATCTCTTTTTTTCTTCAGGACCCAAATCCGCCACAGGAAACAGGTGGAGGAAAAGTCCAGCTCTAATTAGATATAAAGGTGCCTCAGCAGGACTCGGCAGCCTCCACATCCGTTTGTCGTCTTGCCCTCACCCGGCATGCCAGGAGGTCCAAGGCAGGGACAGGGATCCTGGAGCAGGGACAGAGATCTTCTTAGGCGAAAAATCCTGATCCCTCCAAGCTTTGGAGGATCTTGGCGCTGTTCACAGCAGTTGATTCTTCAGCCCCCGCTCAGAGGCTGCCCGGGGAGGTCCCCGGGGGCAGCACAGCGCCGGTAAAACCCCACGGGACAAAGGGCCCCGGGGCAGAGCTGCAGCTGGAGCCGCAGGCTGGGGCATCCCCGGCTCGGGGCAGCGCTGGGGAGAGGGGTCTGCCCCGGGTTCCGTGGGGACACTGGGGACGGACGGGGTGACAGGCCCCCCCCCGCAGCGGGGTGGCATCAGCTGCTCTGGTTTTTCCCTTTCTGCTTTCACAGTTTTCACATGTTCCACGTCCTCCGTGCAGAGAGGATGGAGCGGGGAGAGAGATGCTGCGTTCATGCGAGGAGACCCAGTTCCCCACCCACCGGCGGCAGGAGATCCTTGACAGCAGCCGCTGGGCGAGAAAAAGCCCAAATGTTGGCGCCTGAGTTTACATAAACCTCCGGAGTGGCCGGAGCGAGGGGACAGCCGCAGGGACACGGGGACAGCCGCAGAGGCACGGCCACAGCGCCGCCCGGCTGGAACAGCCCCTGCTCCCTTCCTGGCTGTGAAAATCCATCATTTCCTTTTACCTCCTCCCGCCTTCTCCAGCAGCCTTGCCTTACCCAGCAGTGCGGATATGGAATGTCCGGCTGCTCTGGGATGCAGGGATGTGATGGACAGGACTCAGACAGGGCTGTCGCTGAGGACATCGGGACACTGCCGGCAGTGACAAGGCTGCCGGGGGGCACAGAGGGCTCCAGCTGGCAGTGGCCCCCCAGACCACCTCTGCTCACCCAGAGGGGGTCAAACACGGGGGTCAGAGACACCCAAGTGTGTTGGGCAGAGAGGAAAGAACCCGGGTAAAGCAGACAAGGAACTGCCTTCCCTCATGGACCCCTGAGCGCAAGGGGTGCAGCAGTTGGCAGGGAGCTGGCACAGGCTGATCCTCCCCGGGCAGGCGCAGGTGAGGCACTGCAGTAAGGAGTTAAACCGGGCTCCATCCCCCAGCCTGTCCCCAGGGTCGAAGCTTGCCCGGGACTCCCAGGGTGCAAGGGTGGCGTGGGGGTGCAGTTCCCAGGCTGTGAGGGGCAGTAGGGCCATGCCAGAGGAGTCAAACCACTCCCAGCTCAGAGCTGCTGTGCCTGGTGTTCAGGGTCTGTGCAAATACATCCTCATTTCTCAGACCCAAGAGCACTTCTCCATCCCTCCTCGAGGCAGAGCGCGCTGCAGATGGATCAATGAGATGAGGAGCCCGTGTTGTTCACTGCCTGGTGGCTGGGCGCCCTCTGCTCCCTGCAGTGAGGGACACGGCCACCACGCCTGCCCAACAGCTGCTCCAGCCCCGTGTGCACGGGAGGCTCAGGCACTTCTGGTGCTCGCATGGCTCAGCACATGCAAACATGGTTAGGCTATTTAAATATTTCATATTCCTGGCTTCTGGCTTTCAGGGAGAACAAATTAATTCTGTTTCATGTACCCAGAAACGGCCCACATCAAACCGCCTTCCTGCACAGTTGGTTAAGCAAAGTTTGTGGTGAAATCCTTGGGGTTTTGTTGCTTGGTTCCCAAACCATCTGATCAATAATTGGCTTCCATGTCCTATAACTCTATGGGAAGATCTCATTGTTCCTTGCTATTGATCCAAATTTTGATTTCCCTCTGTGTTCCACGCTGGGTTAGTGCACAGCGGGGTCAGCATGGTGGCAGGGGCAGAGTGGCACTGCCACCTTCACATGTCTCACTGGGGTGCAAAGGGGAGCCTCGGGCTTGGGACAGTCAGGCAACAGCGTGAAGATTCAAGGACATCATTAAATGTTTATGCTGGATAAAAAAGCAAGACTCAAACTCAACAGCAACAAGGCCGAGCTGTGAGTGATGGGCTCGAGCTGGTGCAAGATGAAGAGAAACCTCCAGGGAGACCTTAGAGAACCGTAAAGTGCCTAAGAGATTTCCAGGAGAGTTGGAGAGGGGCTTGGGATAAGGGATGGAGGGACAGGACACAGGGAATGGCTTCCCACTGCCAGAGGGCAGGGATAGATGGGATATTGGGAAGGAATTGTTCCCTGGGAGGGTGGGGAGGCCAAAGGTTGTCCAGAGAAGCCGTGGCTGCCCCTGGATCCCTGGAAGTGTCCAAGGCCAGGCTGGACAGGGCTTGGAGCAGCCTGGTGACACAGCCCAGCTCTGGAGGAAGAGCGAAGGGGAAGCAGGAGAGCAGCAGAGCCACCAAGCCTCTGCCATCCCTGGGCCGGGCTGCAGCACCTGCCCCTTCTGGGCTGAACAATAATTCTGCTTGTGCCATGGCAAAGTCCAGCTGCTCTCCCCCAGGAGTTGCATTTCTCTGCAGCTTCCTTCTCCCGAGGGATGCCTGGTTTTATATCCATCGTTCATCACATTGCTCAGAAAAATCGTCTCGTAATGAATTCTTCACCCAGCCCTTCCAGGAGCCTAATTTAAATAACAACGAGGCTCATTAACGGCGCAGGGCTGATCCCTGCACAATGATTTCTTCATTAAGCTTTGCCTGGGAGGGTTTTCCTCCCAGCCGAGCCAGTCATCCCTTCCCTCACAGCCACTCTCTGCTGCTCCACACTCACGGATTCCATCGGGTCCAGTTGTGAGGCAGGGATGTGCCGGGGGTGCCCGGTTTTTCAAGGATCCTATTACCGGGGTGCCTCAAATCCCGAGATATGGAAATCCCCAGATGGATATTCCTGTGATGGCTTTGGCCTTTGGCCACCCCCAGCTTATCCCAGCCTGCCCGGGGGCCTGCCCTCGGTGCATAAATCCCTGCACGCAAATGCTCCACAGAAAATCGGGCTTCAAGTGAGCACAGGGCTCATTCGGTTTGTGCCCCTGTGGCACCGTGCTCTGCTCCCGATCCCCAGGGGCTCCAGCCCAGCTGCCCCGGTCATTTCCCAGCACAAACAAGCCTGGGATGAAGCGCAGACCCCGTTAGAGCCGGGTGGGGTTCGCTGTTTCTCACCGCCTTTATCTCATGTTATTTTCCACTGGAGATTATTCCCGCTTGAGAGAGAGCAGGCAGGCGGGAGCCGCGGGGCCGGGGGGGCCAGAGTCCCGCCCCGCGAGTCCTGCCTCGCTGTTCCCTGGTGTCTCCCTGGTCACCCTCCCCAGTGCCACAGCACATCGGGTCCCTTCAGCTCCTCTCTGGGAGGAAAAAATATGAAAAAAGTATTGCAGACAGAGGACAACCCGTTTGATGAATTTCCAGAAATATTTGAAAAAGTTTCATTAAAAAAAAAAAAAAAAAAAAAAAGTCCCCCAGAAAGACTTGGGGCTTCACCAGTCTAGAAACCAAAAGAATTTTGGAATGGAAAACATTTGCATGAGGCTTTCACTGCGCTCTGATGAAATGACTCGGGCTGGTTTTGCCCAGCGGTGCCTCGGCTGCTCCTGGGTTCGTTGGCCCCGAGGGCACCCCTGGGGCAGCAGGTGGGAGGATGCCGTGTCCCCCGGTCCCCTGGGTGTGTCCCCTGGGTGCCACGGCCCTGCCGCAGCGCCTCACACCGCCCGCCCCAGCGCAGGAACGGGGAGCCCGGCGCTGGCCGAGTGGGAATTTTCTGCAGTAAATCCCAGCAGGTTGCTTTACTCCACGAGCTGCGAGGTTTATTTATCCCTCCCTCATGCTTGCTCATCTGTGTTTGTCAGCCAGATCGTACCGGTTGCCATCTGCAGGAAGCTGTAAATTGTTTTCTGGCTTTTCCCTCTCTACTGCAGCTCCTGCATCTCCTTCCTGTTCCTCTTGGAGCTGGGGGTCAGCAGCACCCGGGAGCAGGCAGCGCATGACCCCTGCCCATGGAGTCCCTCCCCTGCTGCGGTCCTGCAGGTCCAGGGGGGCAGAAAACCCCCGAGAAGCTCCTGTCTCCGTGGGGTTTTTCCTTAGGCACCAGGCCATGGCCACCCCCTGGCTGTGCCCAGCCCGGGGCTGCTGTGGTGTGCTCAAGCGAAGCCCCTGTCACTCGCGGGTCATGCTGGCAGTGACACGGGAGGGGCTCGGAGCCCACCGCATTCCCAGCTCTCCCTCTTTTTTCTTTTTCCCAACCTCCCCATAAAACCCAGTTGCTTCTACACCCCCAGGGGACAACCCTGGTTTCCCAGGAGTCCTCTCTGCTCCAGGAATAAGGAGGATGAGTTCTCCGTAATCCCAAATTATCCTGGATCACATCCATCAGGTCCTGCGAGCTCTTTTATCAACAAACATTTGGATATTAAGGGCCATCCTGCCTTTCCCCCCCCACACCACCCCGATTCATTCCAGATGGAATTTCCTCCTCTGAAAGGACTCGCTGGACTGGCAGCAGGTATTCGAATGTAATTAAATCACGCTGCTCTTTCCGCTGGAAAAGGAGAGCTCCAGGGGAATTCCCTACCCGTGGGGACCCCCAGTCCGTGGGATCCCGCACCCGTGGGACCCCCGCCCGTGTCCGAGTGGCCCCGGGCAGCCGCCCTCTCTCCGCTCCGCCCGGCTCGGGATGTCACCGTTCCCACGGCAACGGGAGGGCT
>NW_008238321.1:5016870-5018878 GCF_000691975.1 Corvus brachyrhynchos
GAAACCGATCCCGCGGGGGAGAGCGGCCTTGGCAGCTCATCATCCCCTGCCCAACCTTTCCAGGTCTCCTTTTAGCTGAGCCTCGCCACGGCCGAGCTGCCAAACCCAGCTGGTCGTGCTGGGCACCTCGGCACTGCGGTCACAGAGGAGCAGAGGCGGCCCCGGCAGCACAAAGGTGCCAATTCCTCCTCCATTAGCAGCCCATGGATTCCTTTATCAGCCCTGTGCTTCTCTGTACAATGTTGATCATTTTGATGGAGCATTTGTTTTAATTTCCCAAATGAGGAAGCAATCTTGTAAATATTGTGCAGTAATTAAAATGGCTATTTATTGTGCAGCATTCTGGCTGCTGCCAGCACAGAACATGATTAGCATTCCCCTTCCGAGCCCTCGCTCCAGCCGTCCCGCGGCTCCAGACGGCTCCGCCGCCCGCATGCCTCTGGCTCTGGCATTGGCACAGCGGTGACACGGAGCTCCCCACCCCTTTGTCCCGTGCTCGGCTTCCTCGCTGCTGACAAACAACGGGAGGTCTGATACCCTCCAAAAGCTGAGGAACACAGCAAGGAGCGAGAGAAACCCAGGCTGCCGCTGAGGATTACCTGTGTGACCCTGGACTGTCACTCTCGCCATATTTGCATGAGCACAAACAAGTTCTCTGAGGTTTTCCCTGCTGTGGTTTCTGTCTGTTATTTCTTCTCCACAAACATTCAAAGTGGCAAAAGCTGAAAAAATAAAACTTGCAAATAAGTGTCTGTCCAAATCCATTCTAAAACCCCTTTAAAATGCAAATCCTTCAGCTCGAGCAGTGCTGGGCACAGAAAGTCTTTGGTGCTGGGGGAAGTGAGGCTGGATGTCAGCATGGAGGAGGCACAGCCCCCGCTGCCACCGGGAGCTCGGCTCCCCCTCCAGCTGGGGGGAACAGAGCTCCAGGGATCCAGGGATCTGAGGGTCCCCATGGGGGACACCTCTGTGCCAGCTCCTCTCCAGGCAGCCTGGGTGGGTGGCCGATGCCAATGAGAAGAAATTAAAGATCAGTGGAATGAGTAGAAGGAGAAATGGGGTAGAATGGGGGAAAAAACCCTCTCTTCCCACATTTCCTTTCCACCAGCCCTGGGGTCTTGCTCTGGGGGGCAGAGTAAACACAGCAGGGCACAGTGAGGACAGTGCTCCGGGGCTGCACGGTGGGCAGGGAGGTGGCACAGTGCTGGGGGACATGGTGGAGTAACGAGGGGTTTGGCATGGGAGCGAGGGACATGGCACAGTAGCGAGGGATGTGGCATGGTGATGAGAGACATGGCACCACAGCGAGGGACATGTCACAGTGTTGAGGGCCATGGCACATCACCAGGGGATGTGGCACAGTGGCAAGGGATGATGCCCAGCCTCGGGGCCCAGTCCCCAACCCCACGGGCACACCCAAGCCCAGCAGGGCAGGAATCCATCCCCACCCCTGTGCTGCAGCGGCCGCCGATGGCGCGGCTGCAGAAGCTTCCCCAGAATTCCATCCCCACTCCCACTCCTCCATCGCCTCACTCCCAGCTCCTACATGCAGATGCCAGCTCACGCGCAGAGCTGGCTCCGCACGTCATCGCCCACCTCCGCTGTCCCCCGTGCCATGCCCACGCAGCCACCCAGCCCTGCCCAGCCCGTGGAGCACCCATGGGAGCCCCATGGCACCGGCACCGGGGCGTGGGTCGGGAGTTCCCAGGGCTGGCGCAGACACCAGAGATGAGCTCAGGGTTTGCCCTCTGCAGCCACTGCAGGTCTGCCCGATGGGCAAAGTGAGCTAAAAGGATTCATTCACCTTTTTTTTCAGGCTGTGATTTCTCCAGCTGCAGAAAACCTTTGGAGCCGAGCAACGAGAGAATTTCCAGATGCTCTCACGGGGCACGTTCTAAAAGTGTTCATCCATCCTACCCACCCCAGCCACGCTCCTGGCACCTCTCAATGTGCTGCCTTTGCTCGCGGGGCTGCTATTTTAAGAACAGGCTTTGAGGGAGCATACTGC
>NW_008238321.1:5018900-5051355 GCF_000691975.1 Corvus brachyrhynchos
TTGGAAGGCAAAACTCTGGGAGCCGATCCGTCCCCAGATGGCAGGTGAGGGCTGGTGAGCAGCAGGCACAGGGAAGAGCCGGGCATTCTTCTGCAACACCCTGACTGTTTTCCCTGTGTCCCCAAAGTGCTGGCACCAGGCACAGCTGGTGGCACCTGGGCCAGCATGTGCCTGATGCCTGTGCAGCCTTTGGCATCTCTCCCAAGTGCTCTGAGCTCATCCCAGCTTTCCATCATGCAGGGGGTGAGTGTTGGTGCCTCACCAGCCCCTCATCTCAGCAATGACCATCCTGTTACTACCCCTGGCATGAGGACCCTGCACCCACCCTACTCCCCAGCATCATCTCCATCCCTGCAGGAGCCCTTTCCTTCCCAACAGGCACCAAGAACCTGGAAAACACCAGGCAACATCCCAGCAGATCCATGTGCCGATAAAAGCACGGTGCAGACCCATGTCCAGGCCTGATGCAAATTTAATTGAATGGGAATGAGATGTATTTTATGTCCTTAAAGCACATTAAGTGCTTGGAAGTTAATTGGTATTTAATTAGCATAAATCAAGCACTTTAATAATACTCAAGGAAAAACAACGTGGTGTTACAGATGCTTTATCAAAAGTCACCCTGACAAATTAAAGTTGAATGTGCCCAACACATCAGCACACGAGGCCATGCACGGGCTGTCCCCCCTCCTGTCCCCTGCACCCGGGGACTGTGGCCAATGGCACCACTGCCCTGGAGGGACCTGTTGAGCCCCCCTCACCTGCACCTGCTGGGAGAGGGGCCTTGAAACCGGGGTGCAGCAGGGACATGGAGTGCAGGAGAGAGCTGGGGTGTGGGATGGAGCTGGGATGCAGGAGGAAATTGGGATGCAGGATGGAGCTGGGATGCAGGAGGGAGCTGGAGTGCCGGACGGATTTGGGATGCAGGAGGGATCCGGGATGCGGGCAGCACCCGGGGTGCAGGAGGCTGCCCGGTGCAGAGGCAGCCGCAGCCAAGCGCGTTTCCTGCGGGGCCGAGCATCCTCTCGAAAGGGGAAGGTGGGAGCCCGTCACACGCCCGGGGCCCCAGCCCCGCTCCCACCGAGAGCTGTGCCCCGAGCAGAGGCGGGGACACGTTGGGGTCCCCACAGCACCAGGTCGCACCGACCTCCGCTCCCCACAGGCTCATTTTGGGGAGGAAACAGCGATTCTGCTCCCTGTTTGGTTCGGCATTTTTTGTGGCGTTGCCATGACAACCGTCCCAGTGACATCTTCATGCTATTTGCCTCCTTCTGGGGGTTGCATCATTGTCCTCCCTGAATGAGCAGCTGCCGGGTTCCCGGCTCACCTGGAGCGCACGGTGCTCCCGGGGCTCACGGCTCCTTCCCGGCCCCGGGAGCTGCCCAGGGAGGGGTGCAGCAAACCCCCCGAGCCATGGATGCTCCATTCCCGGCGTTCCCTCACTCCAGCATTTCTGCAGCATTGTCCTTCTCTAAAAGCACATCTTTGTGCGTGTCTGTGCCCCTGCGTGGGTCACCTCCCGGCATGGGAAAGTAGAAAACAAGCTGAAAATAGAGAGGTGACATTGGCAGTGCCCTGTCAGCCCCACGGGGACAGCGGAAAGCTGGGACCTGCCCTGTCACAGCAACTGCGAGAGCCACCAGCAGAGACAGGGAGGAGGCATCTGCCTTACCCGGGGGGTTCCTCCAGACCGGAGATGGGGCACAGCCGGAGCCAACACACAGCTCCTGCACGGGGAGGGTGGTCTGACCCCGCTCAGGGGAGCCGGGCCCTTTCCCACTCCTGCCTCCTCCTGCCTTCCAACCCCATTCCTGCACTGGTGCCCTGGAGCTGGGCAGGGTGGGCAGCCCAGTGTGGGGACACAGCTCTCCCAGCACAGCCCCTGCCCCAGGGGCACCTCTGAGCCACGCTGCTGGGGGACCTGGGAAAGCAACAGGCATTTCCCAAGTTAAAATTTCACAAAATTCGGAATAACTTAACCCAGGGAACACGAGGGGTTCCTGTCTGGGACTGGGAATGCTCGAAGTGACACCCGTGTGCCAGCCCAGCCCCCGGGCGTGGGGGGACGGTCCCCATGAATCCCCCCAGGTGAGGTTTGGATGAGTCAGGGCAGCGCTGCCGGAGGGGACGGATGCCGGGCTGACGCAAAGCTGCTGCGCTGGCTCCTCTCCCCCTGCCCACACAGCTCCATCCTCTCCTTCTGCTCACTCTCCTGCCTCTGGCAGCACCCCCTCTGCCAAGCAGCCCCCCCTTCACTCCCGGCCTGCAGCACTCCTCCTCTGGCAGGGAAGGATGACCCATGCTGGCATCTGGCTGAGTGCCTCACCTCCTTGTCCTCCTGATGTTTGTAAGGGCCAGACACAGAACTGTCCCCAAAGGTCCCTTCTCCCGTCACCCTCTGTGGCAGCATCCATGGGGCGGGAGCTGCTTGGCATTGTCCTGGCCAATTTGAGTGGGGGGCAGTGGTGCCCACGCAGAGGGCACAGGGCTCCCTGGCTCTGTGGATGCCTGAGAACTGCTCTGGGGGGTTGGACGCTGTGCATGGGCAGTGCCAGAGGAGCCTGGGGCACCCTGGACACCGGTGCTGGTCAGGAGATGCTCCCAGTGGGCCAATGCCATGGCAGGGGCTGGCAGAGCCCTGGGGACCGTGGTTTGGCTGGGAAGTTTCCATCCTTCCTCCAGCAGCAGGGGAACCATGACCGGCCCACAGGTGCCAGGGAGATGCCAAGGGGGGCAGGATGAAGAGGAAGGAGCAGGGGCAGGAGGTTCCATCCTGGCTGTGCTGGGCTGCGCCCGCTGCCCACAGATGGGGCTCTGTGCTGGTGTCACTTCAGGAGAAGGCGGGTGGCCTGGTCACCCATCAGGAGCCTTTGGGGAGGTAAAAGAGACAGAAATTCAGGGTCAGTATTCCTGCCATGGCAAGGATGCAACAAGGACATGGGGACAGCACCAGCCCAGCACCAGCCTGAGGCTGATTCACCACATGAGACAAGGATGAAGCAAAGGCACATGTGGACACAGGCTGGATCTTTGCTCTCATCCTGTCCTCATGGGAATGAGAAAGGAAAAGGAGTCTCCAGCCCTTGGAGACCTCTCTGCAAAAGCATCTGCTTGGAGTCTTGCCCGATGGAGGAGGGCAGCAGCACAGGGGGCAAAGGGAGGGTCAGCCAGCAGGGTCCCACTCCCAGTGTCACCGCGGGTGTCACGTACCTCACCAGCACCCCAACGAGGAGGGCAGCCACCATGGGCCCTACCCAGTACACCCAGTGGTAGTCCCAGCAGTTTGCCACCAGAGCTGGCCCAAAGGCTCGGGCTGGGTTCATGCAGGCTCCTGACACGCCACCCCTGGAAGGGGAACAGAGTGGCTGTGTCATCATAGCGGGACACGGGAGCATCCCCTCAGTGCTGGGACGGGGCAATGAAGGGGGTGGGGGCAGCAGCATCCCCCTCCCAGGGCTCCTTCCCAGGGCTCTGGTGGGCAGTGGGCTTGGACCACTCTCGCCCACATCCTGGCATGGCTGCTCGGTGATGAGGATGGTTTTCCATGGGGGTTGGTTTCCCACAGCAGCTCAGACCAGCCTGGCCCCAACAGCAGCTGCTGACCAGCACTGGCCTTCATTCACAGGTTGGCGAGTTCCTGGGGCAAACCCAGCCTGGGATGGAGGCGCCAGTGCTGACTTATTCTGGGGCACACCAGGAACCAGGCTTTACACAAGGAAGGCTCCATGCCACACACAGGTCACACACAGGAGCGGGGCAGGAGGGACGGGAGCAATTACAGGTTAAAGGGGTAAATATTTGCTGAGGGGTTTGTGCCGTGTGTAAACACGGCCCGGGGTCCTGCCAGAGTGGGTGGGCACTACTTTAACCCAACACTCCATTAGCTCCATGTTAATTCCTAATTGCATGTGCTCATTATCCCATCACGGTGGCACCAGAGCCAGGCTGAGCTTGGCAGAACTTCCAGCAGCCACGGGAGCACAAGGGACACAAACCCCTGCTGTTTGCTCAGGGTTTCCCATGGCAAACACAGCCCGGGCAGGCCCGGGGTTTATCACCCACGGCGGGTGCTCGGGGAGGCTGCACCGGCTCCGGTGCCACGTGCCGAGATGAGCCTGCGGCTGCTCCTGCTCCAGGCTGAGCCCCTGCTGCTCCTGCAACCAGCCCATCAGCTCTCCCAAAACTGCCAGAGCGCCTCCTGGGCTCATTTGATGGCCCTCCTGGTGTGCTCAGCTTGCAGGGCCTGTGCTGTGCTGCAGGAGGGCAGGTCCCATCCCAGTCTGTCCCATCCCACCCCATTCCATTCCACTCAGGACCCAGGCGCTGTGTCCTCCCTGGTGCAGGGTGCAGCTGGTTGGGGTGGGATTTGGGGTACCCCAATGTTGGGTGCTCAGAGCACCAGCTCCATCCCACAGCCGATGGTCCCATCCTGAGCTCCTCCTGGGGACAGCAGCCCCTGGAGTGACGGCGCTGTGTGGCACTGTCTGTCCCACGGGGACACGGGCAGAGGGGACGGTGAGCTCACCCTGCCAGGATGTTGGCGGTGATGGTGAGGCCGATGCAGAACGGGGCCAGCGGGGTCCTGGTCCTGCCGTTGATGGCTCCCATGCAGACCACCAGGAGCAGGAAGGAGCTCATGACAATCTCACCCACGAGGACACCGGGGATCTGCTCGTCAGCCGTGATGCCGCCGCCGAAGGCTCCTCCGCTGGCGTTCCCGAAACGCTCGCTCGGTGCCACAGCCTGCGGGGAGAGCCGTCGGTGCCCACCACGCTCCAGACTGTGGCCTGTGCCAGCAGATGGGCTCACTGTCGGGGCAGCGTGGGCGGCGGGCGGGTTAAAGAGGAGCTAAATTCAGCACTTGCGGGAGGAAAGCCGGCCCCAAGTGCCTGGCAAACACAGACTCGTTAGAGAAGGCTTTCGGCATCTCCTGGAATAATGACCAGGCACCGGTCCCGGCGGGGTGAGACTCCCTGGGTTGCCCAGGGGGTCGTGGTGGCCAAAGCACACGGTGCTGGCAGTGCCGGGAATGGGCAGCACCGAACCTGAATGGCCCTTAGGGTGCCGTGCTGGGGGAACGAGTGCAGGGGAACTGTGTGTGTGAACATGGCAGTGCTGCAGAGGCACCGAGAGTCCTTCTGTGCCTCATGAGTGTGGCACAGCAAACCTCTGGAGGGCAGCTTTGGTTAATCAGCCTGGCCCCAGAGCCCGGGGCCGCAGCAGGCTGGGGAGGCCAGGCCAGCTCTGGCAGAGCAGGGGCAGTCCCTGTGCCCCAGCCCTGGGTGGAGAGACCCCCCCGGGTCCGTACCTTTGCCAGGCCAGCTCCGATCATCCCTCCACAGAGCTGGGAGAGCCAGTAAGGGATGAGCATGGTCATGTTGAGCCCCCCGACCAGCCACACGCCCAGGGACACGGCGGGGTTGAAGTGGCCTCCGCTGCCAAGGAGAGAGGAGCATCAGCAGGGGGTTCACCCCCAGCGTGGGGTTCCCTCCTAGGGGCTCGCCATGGCCTGGAACCACAGATGCTTTCCAGTCCTTCCATGCTCCAGGAGAGCAGGATCCAGCTGTTTCCTCTCTCTGCAGTCACTTCTTCACAGCAACAGCAGCAGCACCAGGCTGGACACCCAGCCCCTCCTGCAGCGCTGGCAGGGGCACTTTGAGGGACAGGACTTGGGGATGTATCCCTGAGGCCCCCCAGGTGCTTCCAGGAACTGCTGCAGCACTGCCAGGGCAGGTGTGGGCAGCAGAGCTCTTGCAGAGAAAACTGTGGTGGGTCGGGCTCCCAGCCTGGCAGGACACAGAGCCCCCAGGGAGGCAGGGACCAGAGCAGGCCTGTTGTGCTGGGCCCTCAGTAGCAGACCTGAATCCTTCACCTCGAAAAGCACAAGCAAGACAGACGCAGAGACCCTCTAATTAAAACTGATTACCATGAGACACAGGCTAATGAACAGGTTTCATAACTGATCAGCCTGATAATTGCTGGTGATGAGTCAGAGAGTCTGGGAACGATAACCACATCTTGCTCTTTAGCTGGGATTAAGCCCAACCAGGAGAGCAGGAGGTTGTATTGTTCAGGGATGATGCCTCGGCTGGACAGGGCTTCACTGCGAACACGCTGGGTTTAGAGGGAGCCTGGGGGCTGAGGAAGGACCTGGCTGCAGACAAATCCCACCTGGGGGAGCAGCCTGGCTGGAGAACCCCTCCCGGGATAGGTAGGATATTGGGAAGGAATTCTTCCCTGGGAGGCTGGGGAAGCCCTGGCACAGGTTGCCCAGAGAAGCTGTGGCTGCTCCTGGATTCCTGGAAGTGTCCAAAGCCAGGCTGGATGGGGCTTGGAGCACCCTGGGACAGGGCAGGGGGTGGGACTTGGTGGGATTTAAGGTCCTTTCTAATCCAAACCATTTCAGGATTCTGTGTGAATCTGACTTTAGGCTAAAATATCCCCCTGTGCAGGATCCTGATCTGGTTCCTCCTGGCTTCAGAATAAATAGGGGACCCCCAGGACCCCTCTGCAGCCCCTCACCATAAATTTCCTTGTCCTGCTCCCCTGGTTTCACCATGCCAGGATTTGGGGTGAAGAGGGACTGGGCACAGGCACCGCGGGTCAGGAGTCCCCAACGCACAAACCTCAGCCTGGGCCATTTTCCCTCCTAATCAGGCACTGATAAATTATCAGTCCCATTGCTCTGGACTCTGGGGTTTGTCCATGATCCTGCCCAAGCCACCCGGGACAGCCTGGAGCAATCCCATCCCTGGGCTGTGTGGAGCCAACACAAGGGAAGGGAATGAAACTCCCCAGGGACTGTTCCAACTTCTTCTTTGGGGATAAATCTACATCTTAGCGCCAAACAACATCTTTTTCAATGAGCACATTTGTCTAAATGTTGCTTTTGAGTAATTGAAACCGCTTTTTTTTCACCTGAAAATACCCAGAGGAGGAGACTGTTGGGTTAAAATGTTTTGCTCTGACATCCTTATGAAAGGAATCGTCTCAGCTTCCCAGAGAATCATAAAATCATAGAATGGTTTGGGTTGGAAGGGCCCTTAAATATCTCCTAGTTCCAACTCCCAGAAGAGAATGTTCCTGTTTCAGCTTGATCATTTTCATTAAAAGGGCTGAACATTGAAACATGGCAATCCAAAGCCAGGTGAACACCCTCAAACCCACAGTGTTACAGGTGCCACCAAAGATGCCACCACAAATGGCACCATCACCCCCCAGTTGGCCACACTGCCAGTCAGGGGCTCCATGGCAAGGCAGGGGTGCTGCAGGCACCGGGATCTGGGCAGGGAAGAGCCTGAAGGCAGCGAGTGGGCGCCCTGGGCATCTCCCCTGTCCAGGCACGAGCATGTGCAGCGCCAGGCGCTGGTGTCCCTTACCTGATGTCCCCCAGGATGGCGATGGTGACCCCCAGGGCAAGCCCATGTGCCAGGGCGGGCTGCAGCCGCCCCGTGCCCCCCAGGTCCTCCACCACGGACAGGCAGCCAATGAAGATGAAGAGGGCACTGCCCAGCAGCTCGGCCACGCAGGGCTGGATGTGGCGCTCGTACCAGTGCGGCCGCGGGGGCTTGGGCTTGACCTCGATGTCCATCATGTCCTGCACCGGGCAGGGACCGCGCCCGGCACCAGCCATGGGCAGCTGGAGCACGGCAGGGCCCGGGGAGCCACGCCAGGGGCACAGCTGGGGGTGCTGGAAGGCAGAGCCTGGATGTGCAGGGCCCAGGGCTCCCAGTGCAGGGACAGGGACCCCAGGAGGCTGCCAGGCTCCCCGTGACTGTTTGAAGAGGCAGCTCTGGATGGGAGGCTCTAAATACAGATCGGATTTGCATTGCTAAGAAAAAAAAGGGGTCATAAAAGCTGTTGGGCCGGCCCCCAGGGATATCAAAGCTCGTTATCACTGCCAAGCCTTGGTTCAAAGCTTGGGGTTTCTTCCTGGGTTTTTCGTTGCTGTTGATGGTGCAGTTTTAATGGGTTCTGCCAAGATTCAGGATGTGGTTTCTGCCATGCAGAGACCCAGAGTGTGGCACCTGTGCTCAGCCCTGGGGCCTCTGTGCCTGTTTGAGCTGCCGAGGGGCAGCACCCTGGGAAACAGTTGATGCTGCTCTCCCAGAATCTCAGACTGGTTCAAGTGGGAAGGGACCCCTAAGAAACTGGACCATCCAGTGCCACCCCCTGCCATGGGTAGGGACATCTTCCACTATCCCAGGGTGCTCCAAGCCCCGTCCAGCCTGGCCTTGGACACTTCCAGGGATCCAGGGGCAGGCACAGCTTGTCTGGGCAACCTGTGCCAGGCCCTCCCCACCCTGTCAATGAAGACCATCATTCAAAGTTCCTCTAAACCTCAGCCTACATCCTGCCCAGAGCTCCCAAAGCTGGGGGTTCATATCCCTCTTGCACTGCTCTCAAATAAAGATGTGGGCAAAAGGGCCAAGGGATCCAGCAGCTACTCCAAAAGCTGCCATTGATCAGACATTGATTAAACCCTGTCTAAATCCTCCTCATCTCAGCAAGGATTGCTGCCTGGAATGCCAGATTCAGGCAGGGCAGAGGGAATAAGGGGGAGCCCCAGGTACCAGCATCTCACAACCCACAGCTCCCAGCACGACCAGACGAGGGTTCCATTGGGAGGAGTTTTAACTCGGGCTGAAGGAACCCAGGTTCAACTGATCTTTGGAGTATTTATTACGAGGGATGAATGTAACACATACCCAGTGATGGGCACGGCCGCCACTGCCCAGGTGATCCCAGTGCAGCTCCCTCCCTGCAGCAGCAGGGATGTGCCCACAGTCCAGGCAGGGATCAGCCCAGCCCTCCAGGGATGGGCCCTGCAGCCTTGAGCAACCTCCTGCAGCCCCGTGTTTGTGGTGGGTGATTAAGGATTGGGGTTCATAGGGACTTTTCTCTCTTGTAAGCAGGGTAAAGAACGCCACGGTGGTTTATGGTGTTGTCACAAGGCACTGGGGATGGGAAGGAAATTTCCACTTGCCTGTCCCTGTGGCCATACCACATACAAGGGTCAGGCAGGAGAATCCCAGTCCAGGCACCTCTAAATGAGCTCCATCAACCCATTTCCCCTCCCAACAGCTTGCTTCCTACAGCCAAGGGGTCTTGGCATCAGCTTATAGAAATCACTGGGATGTGGAGAGTGAGAGCTGGGTTTGCCTGGTCTTTGGGGCCCCCATGAACCCCCTGCATGGACCTGTGGGACAGGGAAATGCCCGATTCAATCCTGTCAGCTCACAGAGCACCATCTCCCAGGGCCAGCTTCCAGCAGGTCCATGGAATCCATCCGTCCCCACGGCTCCCAGCACGACCAGCCGAGTCTTCCTTTGGGAAGAATTTTAACTTGGGCAGAAGGAATCCAGATTTCGTTTATTTTGGGGTACTTATTATGAGAGATTAATGTAACACATATCCAGATTTCAGCTGGTCCTTCCTTCCAGCAGCTCCCACGGCGCCGCACAGGCGCTGCTGGTGCTGACAGGAGCTGAGCTGTCCCAGATCCCACATCCCAGATCCCACATCCTCAGCGGCACCAGCAGCATGGACAAGTCCCAGGAGCACCAGGACACCTCCCTTGCCAGGGAAAAGGCAGCAAAGTGGCCGATCCAGGGTGCTGCTGCCACACAGCTGGCTCAGGAACGCTGCTGAGGGCGGTGCCACCGTGTCCATGCTCTGTCTCCCAACAGTGGTGGCTTCAGAGCACGGCAAGGTCACAGCCCAAACGCAAGGATTAACCCCCTGTCCTTGGCTTTTAAACATTTACCACTCCTGAGGGAGTGGGGATGTTTGCCTGAGCCTTGCAGAGGAAATGCTCCACATTCAGGCAACAAAGGAATTAATTATTGCTGAGCACAGGCCTGAAACAGGACAAAAAAAAGCACAGCCTCGAGGGAAGGGTTTTCCTTTGGTGGGAGCTTCAGCCTCAGCACCTACCTTGTGTTCAGAGGTGCCACGAACATGCAAAGACAAGAGCCCTGCTCTGAGCAGCCTTTGCCCCTCACGGAGGAGATGGAATCCTTGGCACCAAGGTTTGCTCAATAAGATACACGGAAAGTCTGCCCGTGGGAAAAGGCGTGGGGATGAGAACAGATAAATCTGTTCATATCAGCAGACACTTATTTTTGTCCTTGTTTGGGCTTGCACCGATTTGTTAAATAAGTGACAATAGCAACTGTGTCAATTAGTACAGGAAGTGGTGGCACCAAACAAGCCAAGGCTTCCAAAAATCCTTTTTAGGAATCACAGAGAACGTTTCCCATGTTCATCTATCTGGGCAGGAAAGCCAGAATACCCCTACTTTATCCACCCCCTGTGTTTCATTCTTCTCCTCCTTCACCGAGCAGATCTGCCACCTTTCATTTGCTTTTCTATACAAACCAAAGCACCCAAATGAGGGTCTGTGTAGAAAAGCAGATTTGAGGATTGGATGATCTTTAAGGTCCCTTCCAACCCAAATCATTCTGGGATTCTAAACCCAAACCACCCAAACTCCAAAAAACACTTAAGAGACACTAAAGAATCATCAAGTACTGTTAACACTTAATCACAGAACTCCAGACTGGTTTGGGTTAAAGCCCACCTGTGCCCAGGCCTCACCACCCTCACAGGGAAGAATTCCCTCCTAAAATCTAACCTAAACCTCCTCTGTGTCAGTTTGAAACCGTTCCCCTTTGTCCTGTCACTCCATGCTCTTGAAATGCTTCAAGTGCTCTCTGTGAATCAGTGCTGGTACATTTTAAAGACCAGAATTCTGACTGGATAGCTATAAAAAAGTTATTACAAAGTATTCTGTGCTGCACAGCGTGGTGCTGCAAGGAAAGACCCCAGCAAATCCAGCATCAGGGTCAGCTCTCTTAAGGAGCCATAAAGAAGCAAAGCAGCTCCTCTGACACTGCCTTATCTTTCCATATTTATCTCGGAGACTGAGAGTCCTCAGGATTACACAACTGGGGCTGAAAGAGAACTTGCAGAATGATTTGCAGCTCATAGCTGTGGCACAGGTGAGGTGACCTCTGCCCCTTCACAGAGCCCACGTTGTGTAAGAGTTTTCCTTCCAGTTGCTGCTGTGGTGCCTCAGTGCAGATGGAAATTTCCAGGGATCCTTGATGCAGACAGCATTGCCTGCTGGAAAACAGGGATGGATTTGTGTCAGTTCTGCATGCACAGACTGGTGTTTGAGGGGGAAAAATAACCATCCAAGCAGGATGAAGCCATTTAGACCTTAATTCTGGTATTTCCCATTCTTAATTCTGGTATTTAGTATTAAAATCCACCAAGCTCCCACGGAAGGGATGGATGCTCCTGGTCACACACACCCCTGCACATCTTCCCTGCAATGACCTGGCCCCTGGCTCCCTGACTGTCCTGTCAGCCCACCCACATTCCCATCCTCAATAACCACATTTTCCTGTGCCCCAGCAGCCCAGAGACCTGAAAAATTGTGTAAACTTGAAATGGGGAGCTGCTAACTCTGAAACACTGTGCACTGAGCCAACCACTGCTTTTCATTCAGTTCCTAAAGCTGGGCAAGCCCTGTCAGGAATGAAATAATTTGATTTCCTGGAAGGGAACTTCTTTTATTCATGCTTTAAGAGTGAGCAGGCAATGTTCAGGGCTGGGTAACATGGCTGGAACACAGATGCAGGGAAGGGCCATCACCCAAAGCAAGGATCAACAGCCCGGACCGAGCATGGACAGCCAGGAGGATTTCCTGGCTCCCGGTGGAACGGTGACAGCAGCTCAGGCAGGGACCACTGGAGAGTGCCTTGCTTTGCCATGGAAACGGGACCCAGCCTCCTCCTGAGCAAAACTTCCCATTCCCAGCCTGGGGGAGCAGAGAGGGCTGGGAGCACCCAGGGACAGGACAGTGACCAGACACAGCCCCTGGCCACGACCAGACACAGGCCACCACTGAGCATGGTCCCAGGTGCCACATCTACATGGCTTTTCAATCCCTCCAGGGATGGGGACTCCACCCCTGCCCTGGGCAGCTCTGCCAGGCCTGGACAGCCCTTTCCATGGAGAAATTTTCCCAATGTCCCAACTAAAGCAACACAGCAAGGAACAACATCTCAGGCTCCCCATCACTGGAGACATTCAGAAGAACTTTTCCTCTTGATGACATCTCCTGCTGTTACCACATCCACACATGTAGAAATGACATTCAGTAGGAAAGAGGAGACTTTCCTAGTTAAGTACCTTTTAGCTTAAACAGGTTTTTTTTTCGCCCTTCAAAGAGGAGGCCATGGAGATACTCCAAAGGCTGGAGCCCCTCTGCTCTGGAGCCAGGCTGGGAGAGCTGGGGGTGTTCACCTGGAGAAGAGAAGGCTCCAGGGAGGTGGAGTCCCTTCTGGGGCCTAAAGGGAGCTCATAAAAAACAGGGAGAGCAACTTTTTACACGGGCAGATAGTGACAGGACAAGGGGGAACAGTTTTAAATTGAAAGAGGAGAGATTCAGGTAAGATGTTAGGAAAAAATCCTTCCCTGTGAGGGTGGGGAGGCCCTGGCACAGGGTGCCCAGAGCAGCTGTGGCTGTCCCTGGATCCCCCTGGCAGTGTCCAAGGCCAGGCTGGATGGGGCTTGGAGCAACCTGGGATAGTGGAAGGTGTCCCTGCCCATGGCAGGGGTGGGGATGAGCTTTAAAGGCTCCTTCCAGTCTAAACCATTGTATGACTATTCGGGATGAATTCTGTTGCCCCACCAGTACCAATCCCCCAGGAAAAAGGCCCGGCTGGAGCAGGAGGGAGAGGCAGAGATCCAGGGGCAGCTCTGGGGAGCCCTGGCCAATACCAGAGTCACACATCCCACAGGAAGCAGCAGCAGAAGGCAGAGGCCACCTCTCCTGCCTGGAAAACCTTCCTGAGCCAGCAGCTTCCCAGCAAAGCAGCGCTGCTCCAGCAGCACCCTCCACATCCAAATGTTCCCTGGAGAGAGGTGAAAGATTTATTTATCTATCTCAGTTAGCACAACCCTGAGCACTGGGCTGCCCACCCCCATCCTCCCCCCACGAGCTCCCAGCGATCCCAGTTCCTTTGATCCTGCTCTAACCCAGGAGCACACGGTGACCCAATTTCCTCACCACTGTCAGCAACAGCGAGGAGAGGCTCTGGAAGAGTTTTTGCAGGAGTGATTTCCCTTCTCCCAGCTGGATGCTGAACACTGTGGTACCATTCATCCCACGGCAGCAGCTCCGCTCCGGGGCCGCATTCTCCAGGGCTCCCCTTGGGTGAGCAAATTATACAGGCACCCAAAATAGAACTGATGAGCACCAGTATCTGCCTCATGCTAGCAGAGACATTATTCCCAAACACAAAGGGATTAAATTATGACAAAAAAGACACAAAAGACTGATGGAGCCCAGGACATCTCCACAATGAGCCGTGCTCAAACCTGCTGAGATGAAAATGCAGCAGCTCAGGGGGTGTTTCCCAGGTGGGACCAGCTCCAAGGGAACACATTTGGATGTTCCAGGGCAGGTACGACTCCAGCTTGGCTCCCACTCAGAAAGATGCTACTGGAGGCTCAGGGAATGTGGTCCCAAAGGGTGTCTGGCCAAAATTAAATTGACAGTAGAGATGGGCTTTTATGCAACTCTGAATCCTTCACTTAATGAAGAAATGAGCATGAGTCTTGCGGCCACTGGGCACTAGTGACAGCTCAGGAAGGCTCCTGCAGTGCAGAGGGGTTGTAGGGCTGTGGTTAGGTGGTGGGGTTTGAGTTCATTTTTAATCCCTGAAGGAAAGGTGATTTCACAGCATCACAGAATGGTTTGGGTTGAAGGGACCCCAAAGCCCATCCAGTGCCACCCCTGCCATGGGCAGGGACACCTTCCACTATCCCAGTGCTCCAAGCCCTGTCCAACCTGGCCTTGGACATTTCCAGGGATCCAGGGGCAGTCACAGCCTTCCTGGGCCTGCCAGCTGCCTTAAAAAAATACTCCTGGTGAGACATTTGGTGAGAGGAATGTCACTAAACCAGATAGAAATCAGTCATTTCTAACAAGTAAGACAGGAGACAAATTATAAATACTAAACATTTATTATTTTTCTCATAGGAAGGTTGCAAGATTCAATTTCAAACAACAGGACAAGGGTTTTCATTGCTGTTGGGATTTTGTTTTGCTTCTTTTAAGGGGAAAGAGAGAAGGAGGAACTGGTGTAAAGATACTACCAGAAGCAGTGCAAATTGAGATTAATTTCTTTCTTCACCATCCCAGTGCTGAAACCACAAGCTAAGCCCTTCCCAGTTAAATCGAGTCTGCTTTCCAGTTTCTTGTACATCACTGAACACAGCCAGGGCCCTCCTTCTCCTTTACCCTTCCCCTCCAAGAACACCCAGCACAGTGGCAGCCTTGCACAACAGTGAAGCCTGGAGAAGCCAACACGGTGACACTTCATCAAAATTAGACCTGAACAGAATGAAAATGCCCAGAATTCCCCTCCTGCTCAGCCATGCACAGTGCAGGCACCCTCTGCTGCAGCTGCCCAGCGCTGCTTTCCCAGCTTCCTGTCACAAACACGTGTTACACATCCACAAAAACACAGAAGAGGGAAATCAAAGAATCCATGTACACTTTACTTTCAGTTTTAAACTAAGGAAGGCAAGCTTTAAACAGGAATCACTGACACCTTGTCAAAGTCCCCCGTTAGATAGCTGGGAATGGGAGGCAAGTCTTGCTCACAGAAAATGTTCCTTGAAACCACCCAAGGGCACCAGGCCTGTCCCCAGCAGCACCAGGAGCTGTCCCAGCCACAGCCCGGGGTTGGCACGTGCAAATCCCATCCTTTCCATGTCCTGGCCTGAGCCAAGGCAGTCACGGGGGCTCCCCAAGGCTCCCCTCCCTGCAGCCCTCAGAAGTCAATGTTTGCCAGACCTGTGTGAAGAGAAAGAGGGATTTGGGGGGGAGAAACAAGGGTTTATTCTCACCCTACCTGCCCTTCACTGCAACCAGGTCAGTTATATACAGGAAGAAAGATGCTTTGAGAGTTATTTCATTTTTTTTAAACTGAGACATAAAGGATTTGGTGTGAGGAAAGCAGGAAACAGGTTGGGCTGTACTTTTTAAACCATTTTTTGATTGTGATGCAGCAATTAATTTGATGAAGCCAATCTGCAGGAGCACTGGAATTATTCATGGCAGAAGGAACAACACAGAATGTTCAGGAACCTCAGGGCTTGCCCATGAAATTAGGAAGAGAAAGCTGGGGAAAGCACCATTAATGAGAGCAGTAAATTCACACTGGATAAAACTCCCCTGCCTTAGATTAAGGCATATCCATGCCATGTCCATTGGACACTTCATTATCTCCTTTGAGATAACTGTCTTTTGTAACTTCTAAGATACCCTGCACCCCTTAATCTCAGTACCCCAAACTGCCCTCAGCCTTTCTCTAATCACAGCAAAGAACAATGCTGAGATCCCCAAAATAGCAGCTGCTAAGAACAGGTGAACTTTTGGGCCTTAGCTCCTCTAAAAAAAAGTTGTGTATTACAGTCACCACTTCTCAGCCTGAAGAAATACAATAGAAAACATGGATTTTTGAGCTCAGAAGTATGGAGGATTCAGGAGGGCACAACAAGGCAGCAGCCCTGTCACAGCAGCAGCAACAGGGTGTTGAAGAACTCCTTTTACCAGTTTTTATCTGAAGATCTCCTTTTACCAGCTCTCTCAGAGGCTTTGCTGCTCAGCCAGGCTGAAGAGACCAAATCTATACCCGTTTGCTAAGGAACAGTCAATAAAATCTGTTCATGGATACTCTGTCAGGAGCAAGGAAAGGGCAGAGAGGATGAAGGGGAGGAAATTATATAAGTGGCAGGCAAAGGTTTTCTGGAAAGACTGAAGTCCCTGAAATTGCAGCCAGAAGTAGAGACAAACTGTGACTGCAACAGAGTTGTCTTTTTAATTTGGACAAATACAGGCTGTGGCCATCCATCCTTCCCCCAAACAACAATTCCCCTCATTTTATCATTTCTTGAGCAGCAGCAACATCCAAATACTATAGAAAGCCTAAATCAAGTCTCTCACAGAAATTCCAGTCTAGGAGAGACAGAATTTTAAGAAGAAAAGGAACATGTGAAAGAGCTGATTTCAGAGGGAATTTTTTCCCCGGGGAGAAAGCAGCATGGAAAACTTCAGTGTCAGATGGCTGCAAATGGGGACAGTGCAGAGAAGCCTGGGATAAGTAATACAAATTTATTTTTGTGTTGTCAGGACACTGTGCCTTCATATACCGTGTGCCCATATGGCACTTCCCATGCATGGGATTTGTAAACCTTTCAATTAGCACTGATGGGATAAAGCAGGCAGTTATTTAAAGTAACCCATACGGCATCTTCTGGTGGAAAAATTCCAACTCCCCTGTACTGGCCAGACTCCCCGCTTGGATGCCCATAAACCCTCCAAAGGCTGTGGAGAAACATCCACCTGGGAGGTGCTCCCACCCCAAGGACGGAGCAGCAAAGCCCAGTCCTGGAACAGCAGGGGGGGTCTGTGGTACACCGGGTGTAACATCCCAACCCCAGCCTTCCCACAGGAGATTTCCATGGTGAGGATCACCCCCAGCTGCTGGGGAACATTACCCAGATTGCTGCTGTCCTTTGAAGCCCAGCAGATGCAGTAGTGCTGCATCAGTTGTTCAAACAGTTCCTTTTCATCCAGGAATTCAAGGGCTTCTATTCTGTAGGAATAAAATAAAAGTCAGGATTTGAACTGGACTCTGAGCAGAATTTCTACTGAACTGTTCAATCCATGAGAGTGAAAACTATGGCCAGAAAGGCAGTCACCTCTCCAGGGAACAACTGTAGGTATTTGTCCATGATGCCACCACTGCTCTCGCCCTTGTCAATGTATGAAACAAGTGACCCACAGGGTGCCTTCTACTCCTCATCCCTGGAATTCCATATTCCAGGACTCATCCATGTAACTCCTCACAAATACCAGGGCTGCTACTGAGGATCTAAAGAGGCTGAGGGGCAAAAGTTCCTAAATGCACTCCCAGGCGTGAAGTGCTCTCTGGTGAAGATTTTCCTAAAGAAAAAGCATTATTTGCCTCACTAATACTGGACGACAGAGTTTACATAACCTATTTCCTGGCATGTGGAACAAGTGCAAGGAGCTGAACAGATCCAAGGTAGCCAAAAATGCTACAAAGAAAGCATGAGCTCTGTGTCTCCACCAGTGCCATATGGTCCCACCACACATCCCTGTTCCTATTTAAACCACCTCTGATTTCCACTCTCACCTGTTCAGTTCCAGGCTTTGAGAAACCCCCATATGGAATATTTTGACCAAGGTAACTTGCTCAGCTAATTCCAACTATGAATGACTCATAGCAATTCACATTTCACATTATATCCCTAAGAAGTTACTCCTTAAAGTTTCCCAGTGTTTAGCAATTAATGCAGAAATATTAACAGAATCCAGGCAGATCAGTGACTGTTAAACAGCCTTTAGTCCCCCCCTCTGTGCTCTGATTTCTGCAGACCCAGCAGTCTCCCCCTCATGAAGACAATTTCAATGTGCCATGGTTTAACCCCAGCCAAAATCTTCACAAGGAACATCTTGGGGACTGCAAAAAGCCAACACAGCATTTCTGTGGCATCTTCTATCTGCAAATTTCTGCCATGAGATGCCTTATGTCACACCCAAATAAGACATCACTACCGCCAGTCTGCTCCTGGCAGCGTAAACGCTCTGGATCATCAATCCAGGCATTATCCTGGAGGCTCTGCAGAGCTTCAGACTCAGAAATGTTGTCTCCCTGGGCGGCACCTGCCTGCAGCCTCCTCTCTGTTATGATCCCACGCTACACATGGATGGGAAGGACCTTGGAAATGGCATCTGAAGATGACTTTTGGGACAAAAAGTGGTACCTTTTGACATCAGCCTGTGGCAGGAAGCTGTACACCTTCATCATATCGATGGCACGGGCATTTTCCCAGCCATTTAACAGCAGTCGTTCCCTCTGGAAAACAAAGGGCAGCACATCTTTCACAGGATTCAAGGGAAAGTACCAGAGGACAGCTTCTTCCCCTAAGGATTTCACAGGGCAGCTGCTTGACCTGTCCTTTGAAGAGCTCCCAAACTCTTCCCTAATCATGTGCTGCTGATCCATGCAGAGAGGGCAGGGCTGGGCTCTGACCAGGAAGTTTTGTGCAACCACTGACATTCAGCTATCAAAGAGGAGCTCTGGGGTGATCTATCTGTGGCCTTCCAGGACCTGAACGAGCCAACAAGAAACATGGAGAGAGACTGTGTACAAGAGATGGAGGGACAGGACACAGGGAATGGCTTCCCAGTGCCAGAGGGCAGGGATCAATGGGATATTGGGAAGGAATTGTTCCCTGGGAGGGTGAGGAGGCCCTGGCACAGGGTGCCCAGAGAAGCTGTGGCTGCTCCTGCCAGGGTGGACAGGGCGTGGAACATCCTGGGATGGTGGAAGATGTCCCTGCCCATGGCAGGGGGTGGCACCAAGCCAAACCATGCCCTGATTCCACGGTAACGTAGCCAGCAAAGGGCTCAGTAACTGCCTCCCCCCCCCGGTCACTGCTGAGCCCCACAGGGCACACTCAAGAGGCAGAACTCACAGCCAGGTTAATAAAGCTCAGTGTCAGCCCCTCAGAGTTCCATGCCCCTCACCTGGGAGTCCAGGGAGCTGCAGAGCTCCACCCCAGCCAGGTTGCACTGCCGGCGCTGCAAGTTCTCGATCATGATCTGCCCGAAGCGGTCCCTCATGTTCACCTCAGGTAGAGAAGGAGACAAAAGTGTTCCCCCTTCCCAACACAACGGAACAGCTTAACCCTTGGACTGCCTACGTCACAAACGTACAGGACACCAGTGAGTGGCACATCCTCGCCCTGGCTCTCATTCCCCACCACCACCTTCTCCTCAGCAGCACAGCCCCAGTGCCAGCGGCAGGGGGACAGTGCCACTGTCAGTGCCTCACAGGCACCGGGGCTGGCAGGAGAACTGCCTCTGCTTTCAGCTGTCAGCAACTTGGTTCAGCTCTCCAGCAGTGATTTACAGCTTGGAAGATCCTGTTACTAATTCCTGGAGCCACCTAGTTCCCCCGAGGCAGTGTTTGACTTCCACAGGGAGACGCAGAGTTCATACTGATGTGATTTTTGCTCCACTTTGCCAAAGAACACAGAGGTAATTATGTAATGTTATACACCCAGAGCCAGCACTCAGCATCATTTCTTTTTCTTCTGCTTAAGCTAAATCAATATTCTATGGTTTTTTCCACATATGGATTAAGTCTCAATCATTTTGCTTCAACATATTGTCTTTCAGAATAGCTGTATTTTCTCTACAATGAGCTAACCAAGCTACAAGTTAAAACACATTACTACAGAAATTCAGCAGAAACTGATGTTTCTACAAAAGGACATGGCCCACTCTTATTTCTCAATAACTCCCACATACGAGAGCAATTTTTATTACAACAATGCAGGTCTAAAAATGCCCTTTTGGTTTTACCTGCTCATAATTGATAACCATGGCCACGGGGAAGGTGCTTGCTGCCCACTTGAGCAGGTTTGCAGACTGCTGGGGGGTCATGTAAACCAGCACACACTCGGCCACCAGCAGCGTTGGCAAACTGCAAAACAAAACCAAAGGAGAACATGACTTCCAGCAAAAGAACAAGAAAAAGCTACTAAGAATTGTGAGCAAGCAAGTCATTTCATGTCCCCAGAATTTCTGAAAGAGCTCAATTTTTTATGAACTAGACACTGAAGACTGAATGAAATCTCTTCATCACGTTGACTAAAACTGGGCTTTCTGGCAGCTGTGAATTAATTAACCACAGGAGACTCCTGTGGCTGCGAACCAGAGAGTTTAGGAAACAATCTCCCCAAAGTCAGCCCTGAGCACAGAACAATGTGCATTCTCTAAGTCCTCTCTGACAGCATGAACTGAGGTGTGTTAAAATTCCCTCTGCAGGACAATTGTGCCCTGTACACACAGTTCACACTCTTGTAGAGATCAGTGAAATCAGGAACTAATTACAAATTGAAAAAAAGTTTCCTCTTTAAAAAAAGTTCTAAGAAGAATTTTAATTAGAGAAATTTGTTCAGTATCTGTAAAACAATCTTCACATACTATTATCTAACAAAATGTAATCTATAGTTTGCACATTGCCTCTTCCCCCTCCATCCACAAAACAACAAAAATAGACATCTACACAAGTGATTTTCTTCACAATTATTGAGTTTGCTCTTAATTGCTGGAATGAAAGGGGGAAAAAAGTCACTAGAAGCAGGAGAAATTCCACAAGGAGCAGCAATGTAGGCAAGCAAGGCAACATTTCAGAGGATGGAAGTGTAAAGAATTAAATGGCAATTTGATGCATTCTGCTTTCCCCATATGCTCTCTCCCACCCAGCCAGATCGTTGCTATTTATAATGCTTAGATTTGAAAGGTCTGTCCATCATCCACTCAAAAACTCAACTCCTGCCCCCTGAAAGCCTCATGTTGAACAATAAAACCCCAAAGGAGCTGTGGGATTCAGATCCATTGCAGTCCCATCAAAAGGTTTAGGGAACAACAGGGGTTTAACAAGAGGCCACAGAAAATAATTACAGAGATAAAACTCTGAAATCAGAGAATCCTGGTATGGTTTGGAAGGGACCTCAAAGCCCATCCAGTGCCACCCCTGTCCTGGGCAGGGACACCTTCCACTATCCCAGGCTGCTCCAAGGCCTGTCCAGCCTGGCCTTGGACAGGGACTTCCACAAGCCCTCATTAAAAAATCCAAAAACACAATTAAAACCCTATGATCTTACTGTATATCCAAGCTATGTTTCTTCAGCTTTTCCTCCAGATCTGATGAGAAACGGAGATCTGCTCCTACTATGGAATATCGACTGGAGTCCAGGCTGTGGGAATCTGCAAGGCAAAAATTTGGAGAGGCTAATGTTACAAATGAGAGGGATGCTGGAGTTATGAACTAAAAAATCTACACAGGAACACATGAATTGGGAGCCAAAGATTGGCCTGTTATACCGAACTATGAGCAGCAAACTCTTCTTTTTCTAACATTAATTCCCTTCCTACTTGTGTTTTACAGTGCTCCATCACCATCAGACCCTGCACCGAGCCTCCTCTCTCCCTCTGCAGCCACGCTGAAGCAGAGAGGTTATCCCAGCCGTTACCATGGCTGCCAGGAATGCAGAGAGAAGAAAAATGTGAAGATTAAAGGCAGGATTTTTGTTTTGTTTGGAGAGTCTTCTTAGATGGCCCAATGTATGTACATAGGAACTACATAAAAGTAGATCAATTTCTGAAAAACTAAGCTAAGAGTGACAATATTTCAAATATTAACAACAGATATAGCTATATAAATTAACTATATTATATAGTTATATAATAAATATGGGGAGCAGACACAGATTGGGGCCAAAAAAAAGTTACCATCTAGCCTTTTGGTGTGATTTAGTGGTGGCATTTAAGGAAAGAGTCAAATTGGAGAAGGTATTCTGAGCAACAGATATTCCCCTGGGATGTAATAGGCAGCAAATTCCTGTGGATGCTTCCCAGAAAGAAGGAGGGACAAATCCCAGAGTCCAAGGAGCCCCTGCCCATCCTGGCACAGCTGTGAGGAAGCAGCAACAGCAGAGCCTCTTGCCATCAATAATTCTGACACCCAGCACCAATGAATGCACCCAGAGGAGCCCAGGGCCCACAGGAGGCACTTCCCAAGTGCCCCATCAAATCCCCTGAGAGCCAAATACAGGGATGGCTCTGGAATGCCTCAGCTTTTCTGGAGCAAAGGGACCAGGACAGAAGAGCCCAGCATTTCCCCCTTGTACCACAGGAGTGAGACAGATCAAGCAGTAAAATAATAAACCAGTGAAAAAATAGCCAGAGCTGAAAGTGGCTCTGGAAGGGGTGGTCAGTGTGTGGCTGCAGGAACAGGTCTGGCACAGCTCCCTGGGGGATATGCTGCAGGCACAGCTCCTCAGCATCACATGGGAACAGATGTCACAGAATCCCAGAGGCTGGAAAATATTCTCAAGACCACCAAGTCCAGCTGTGCCCCATTCCCACCTTGTCCCCAGCCCAGAGCACTGACTGCCACATCCAGGCCTTCCTTGGACACCTCCAGGGATGGGGACTCCAAACCTCCCTGGGCAGCCCCTTCCAGTGCCTGACCACCCTTTCCATGAAGAAATTCCTCCTAATGTCCAACCTGAGCCTCCCCTGGCACAGCTTGAGTGAGGAGAGAAGCCAAGTGGCTGAAGAGGCAGGATGAAAGGGGCTTCCATTCCAGGAGAGGGGAACAAAAACTGGGGACGAGTGTGGGTTTTCCCAATGATTACATCAAGCAGTGATCGAACATTCCAGAGGATGCACCTCTGTTTAGTTTTCAAATTACCAACTCCCTGAAAGCGGCACTAGCAAGTGACAATAGCTGCCATTCCAGCAACACTTGGGAGCAGATCCAGGAATCAGAACAGTTCAGAAAGAGAGTTACAAGGGAAGAAAAGAGAAAAAAAGTTGTGCAGCAAATGATTCAACATTTTGAGTCAAGGCTTTTTCCATGTGCATGTTCTGTAATAGCTTTACTACTTCCCACACCCTTCTATTTAAGTGATTACATCAAGGCCATGATAATGGCATCAAAAAAAGCCACCCAAAAACCCCACCACACACAGGGAAGTATTTAAATAGGGATTGGTTTCTGTCCATGGATACGGCACAGCGAGCGTCAGCCACCACAATTAGTAGGGAATTAATGCCAGCTCCCTGTCCAGCTTCAGAGGCTTGGACACATAAGTACATGAATAAAGAACAGAAATAAAAGCCAGAAATAAACCACAAAATGTTTTAAGGGATCCAGAAGAGAAGGAGCACAAACACTCCAAGGTGGAAGTAAACGTGCCTTGCCCACACCACACTGATCAGAGCATCTTTATCACGGAATCAGGGAATGGTTTGGCTGGGAAGGGACCTTAGAGACCATCCAGTGCCATCCCCTGCCACGGACAGGGACACCTTCCACTATCCCAGGCTGCCCCAAGCCCTGTCCAACCTGGCCTTGGACACTTGCAGGGATCCAGAGACAGCCACAGCTTCCCTGGGCACCCTGTGCCAGGGCCTCCCCACCCTCACAGGGAAGGAATTCTCCTCAATACCTAACCTAAATTTCCCCCGTTTTAGTCTGATCATACTTAACTAGGCAAACTTCAACCACTCCATCACCTGCCACTTAGGGAGCAAACACTCACTGACTGCAGGGCAATGGCAGCTGTGGGGGACCTGCTGCCCCGCCCACTGTCCCCAGCCTGGAGGCCAGAAATCCATCCACGAACATCCCAAAAACTGCTGTACTGCTGGTATATGCTCTGGCACCAACTCCTGCTTTATTGCAGAGCTGGAGATTCTTGGGGCTGCGCTGTGCAGGGCCAGGGTTGGACTGGATGTTCCCTGTGGGTCCCTTCCCACTCAGGATATTCTGCGAAGTATCAAAGTGAGCAACCTGCTGCCCATGACTGAGCAGGCCTGCTGCAAATGGATTTTCCAATTCCTGCCCATCCATAGGGCAGCTGGAAAAGAAAAACCAAGTTCCAGCTTGGCAGCACAGTCACATGGCCCCCATTGATTTCTTCTGAGGAACAAGAGTTTGTTTTAACTGAATTGATTTGGAGTGTGTGTTAAAACCCCTCTGTTCATTCTTACTGCAATGCTGTGACTCAGGCCAGCTGCCCTAATGCTGGCACAGCCAGTGACATTTGCTGGCTTAAACAACTGAAAATCCCATATTCCAGGCACTAATTCCTACCCAGGCACCAACACCTTGTGTTGTTTTTTAGTGAGGTTGTTTGGTTGGATGATCTCCTCTAGAGCTGTCCTGGGGATTTGTGTGATGCTCACACAGCATACTCAGCCATGCACAAAGATTCTCTCTGTACTTGGCTGAAATGAAGGTTTTAGAAACATCAAACTCAGATTTAATTTGAGAAATACAAGGGAGGGGAGAGAGAAGGGGAGAAAGACGAGCCCCACCACCCCAGGCCACCCCATCTAGGCCCTCCTGGTCCAGGCACAGGGTTCAGCTCTCCAGGGATAATCAACAGAGAATGCTTTCCTCTGGGCACACACTTGTATGTTTATTTTCCATGACTTCTGGCACAGAGGTAACAACACAACTGGTTCAAATTTCACAGCCATAGAACAAGACATGCTTGTAGTAACTGAGTAGTAGCAGGAGCTACTTATAGTCACCTTTTGACCTCACCACATTGCATTTTTTCTCCACAGAAATGTTAGGAGAAGTTACTGCTTCTGTTGGAGGGTGGCCTCAGGCCCTCCCTGCTGCCCTACACCGGCTTCTGGGGCAGCATTGGCAGCCTCCAGGCACACCAAGCTCTTCCTCTGCCACAAGAATTCAGCTTTCTTCTCTTACTCTCTTCTCACATTAGTGCAACAATTTCCTGGAGGTTTTCCAAGAGACAGCATGCAGGATACTATTGACTCAAACTGATTTCATTAGGATTTTCATGCTAAGGTATCTTTGGCAGCTTTACAAAGCAGCAGCCCCTGCAGCCTGTTCTGCAGGAGAGCATGCTGCTCTCCCCCAGCTCAGGTTTCACTACACCAGCCCAGCAGGGCCCTGCCACACTCATCTTGTCCTGGAAGCACAGGGTCAGCCCCACACAAGGCCTGCAAGTCCCCCTGACACCTACACTGGGTCACAAAAAAGTCTGGGGACGGAGGGAAGCTGAAACAACCAAGTGCCCAAGCTGGCCTAGACAGGGCAGAAGGCGTGAGAGGCACACAAAGCCAACAGTTCACGAGGTGCAGTTTGCACTTGCCAAGGTAACAAAGGTGCAGCACTGACCTCCCAGCAAGAGCAACATCCATCAGATAGTGCCACTGAACTTTGGAAACAATCTGCTGGGGCATTGCCACAGGGACATCATTGCTTTCCCTGGAGCTCCAGCATTCCCCAGGAAAGCACGGAGCTGTTCAGTGACAGGGCTCATGTCACTGCATTCCTGGGCACCAGTTCTGTACCAGATGTGCACACCATGCTGCCCCTGCTTCGGCCACAGGCAGCCCAGCACGTGCTGCCCTGAAGCCAATGAAGTTGTGTATTAGCAGCAGCTTTGTGGCATGAGAACTTTCAGGGTGAGCAGAAAAGCAGTGAGAGAACCTGAATCATGGCAACCCATATTAGCACAACTCAAAACCAGAATTCCAAACAATCTAAACAAATCATTCCTGGTATACCAGAGACAGGAGTGTGAACTGATGTGGGGAAGCAGGCACAGGGAGGGACAACCTCCTCCCCAAGATTCTAAAATCCTGGTCCACATCTGCACAAAAACAAGCAGCATTTCCCTACCTGGCAGTGCTGTTCCCCTGTGCCCCCTACACCCCTGTACCAGGTGGTACTCCCAGAATATTCCACAGTTCTAACAGCTGTGCCAGGTCAGACCTAAGGTCTCCCTAGGATGATACCCAGCCTTCCAGAGGCCAACAGCAGCTCCAAAGGGAAAAGTCAAAGAGCGTAAACACCTACCAACACTGGCACCTAAGTTGTTTTCTAGCTTTTCCTCAAAAATGCTTAAAATTCCTTTGTATTTCTGGACCATTACTGAGCTCATGCTTTCATCCATTTAGTTATTCTAATACTCAGATCCTGCAGGAAGGCAGCAATAATCATTTACATGTGAGGCACAAACTGTTTTCTCCCCCCATGTGCATCACTTTCTATTAATCCACATTGAAATCATCATCAAGTCACTAATTTCACAAGATACTTCTACAGTTCTTTACCACTCTTCAGAGTTTGGATTTGCCAACAAGCTGCCACTTACTAATCACTCTATTTTCCCAATTTTTTCTTAGTGTTGAACAACAACATATCCTTAAGCACAGATCTCCATCTCCTCCATAATGAAAATTAACAACATATGCTCGCCCTCCATCCCAGCTCCTCATCCATATGAGAACCATTCATTCCCCATAACCACTGTGCCACTTCTTTGGCACACTTTGGCAAGGGACACAGTCAAAACACATTTTTGAAATCCAAGCACTATACTGATGTCCTTTTCCAACAGATATGTTGACTTAAAAGAACTCCAACAGATTTGCGAAGCACAGCTTACCTTTCCAAAAGCCACAGTGACTCTTTCTCAACACCTCCTATTATTCCTGTGTTTTCCTAAGTCTGTCTCTTAGAGCTCCTATGATTTGTTCAGTAGAGACATCAGTCCTACTGGCATGGGGTTCCCTGGATTTCCCCTGGAGCCCATCCGAGTCACAGCCATAACCTTGCAGCTGGAGACAGTTGTAAATGAGAGGGCACAGACCAATCAGTAGCTGAGTAAACTGATTGTCAAGTTCCTTTAGATCTGTAAGAACTCTCTGCTCATCTGTTTGATTTATCTACTTATTCCAGCACCTCTTCTCGTGGCACTTCCCTATGAAGCAGTTCCATTAATTGATCCTTAAACCAGAGTTCACAGGGATCTCTCTGGATCTGACCTGTGACTGGGGGTCAGTTCAAACTGGAGTTCCACAACACTTCCACCACCTCTACATGTTCTGGACACGCTGCTACATCCCAAAGATCTTGGTGCAACAGAGCCTACACCAGCCTGGGAACAGCAAAGTTGTTAGTCTGAGGTTTTAACACCCAGCACTGAGAAGGAACCAGAGAAGCAGCTTCAGAGAAACCAGTCTCACCAGTACATCCCAGTGCTATGGGAACTGGCTATTAATAGCCCTAGATTACAACAGTGCAGGCTGATAAGTCTGCAGGTGTTTTGCTGTTCCAGATGTACTGCAGCTCTTCAGGAACACGAACCCCACCCAGCCCTTGGGACAGAGCCAATGGGTGCCTCTGGGATGGTGCTTGTGCAGCAGATCTCCCTGGCGTCAGATATGCCCCAGGAGGGCCTGCCCAGCGTCCCCAGGAGCCCTTTTTCTGAGCTGGGGCACTAGGCTTTCATCTTTGGAGGCCTGAGGGTACAAGGGAGAACTCTGCCCTTCAAAGGATATTTGCAGGGTTGGGAAGTGAAGACCGTCTCATGTGCAGCAAAAAAAACTGCAGAATGTGCCCAGAGCCTGGGCTAGAACTGTGCTCATGTAAGGGGCCACAGGGGATCACAGCAGGGAGCACCAAACACTGCAGGCTCTGCGTTAGGGTCACACCTGCTCACACACAGCAGTTGCTATGGTGGATGCAGGTAATTACTGCCCCTCCTAAATTGTCCAAAGCAGCTACTACAGCTCAGCATCTGCACGGAGAACATGAACTCAGTGGAACCCAGGGAGTTTTCCACAAGTAAAAAAGGTTTTCAAGTGCAGTCCTGACACAAACATACAATTATAGAATGCTTGGGTTGGGGGGGACCTTAGAGATCATCCAGTCCCACCCCCTGCCCTGGGCAGGGACACCTTCCACTATCCCAGGGTGCTCTAAGCCCTGTCCAACCCCACCTTAGACACTTCCAGGGATGGGGAGTCCACAACCTTCTGTTCCATGAGGTTAGAAACTAAGAGAGTACAACCACATTACACCACCTGAAATTAGTATCCTTCTGATACCAAAATGTAACAAACAGCACTGGCTCCTGAGCCTGGACTGGGTAGGCTGTGTTTCTGCTGTGAAAACTCTGCTGAGTGTAAAGACTTGTGCTCTTAATGAGACAGAAAGCAGATAAACACTCAACAGATATTTTAATCCAGTATCTATGCTCTCTGTAGCACTTTTTCCTTTCCTGTGACAGAAAACAAGCTACATATGAGAGAAAAAGAAAAAAACCCAACTTTCTGCCAGAATAAAACCACTTAAAGAGAAGACATTTCTAACACAACACGGAACAAATGGGCAGGAGTCTGTAAGAGAAGAAAAAAGCCTCTTTTCCCTCCCAATTCTCTGTCCAAACAGCATTTCAAACATTAAAAGCCTGCCCACATAGCAGAACAAAATGATCAGAAAAGTTTTAAAAGTGCTGCAGTACATCACTGACTGAGTTTGAGGATGACTCACCTATTAGAAGAGAGTCCCCTGAATGGGATTCCATAATTGGTTTTGACAGGGGAGGTTTTGATCTGTGGGAAGAAGGAAGAAGCATCTCAGAGCAGTTAAGCCTGCTTAACAGTGTGCTTACAGCTTTTTTCTTAACATATATATGTGTGTGTGTGTGCGTGTGTGTGTGTGAAAAGCAGCCAAGAGAATATCTCTGCCCTCTGCTGGAAAGGAAAACCTTTGCAAGTTGTAGAAGTTGGAGCTGAGTTTTTTACCAAATTACTCATAAGTTTTGAGGGAATCTTTCAAGAGAAATCCAGGTACTCCGTAATGTGTCCTCAATAAGCCTTAATGGATTCATTCAAACAGGATATTCCCCTACAGCAGCAGCTATCCTGCCTCCAACTGAACAGGCACATCTGGGAAGCCAGTGCTGTCTTCAACAGTAAGAGAAGACTTATCACCTCTAATGGTCAGGAGATTTTCCCTGCCACAGAGCAAGCTCTGCTTGGCTCCCTAAAACTTTCACACATCACCTTCTCCAACCTGGAACAGTGGCTGCAGAGTCACATGTGGCACCTGCCTGCACAATGAACCTGTATTCTATATTGAATCCTGGAATGGTTTGGGTTGGAAGGGACCTTTAAAGCCCATCCAGTGCCACTCCTCCCATGGGCAGGGACACCTTCCACTATTCCAAGCTGCTCCAAGCCCTGGCCACCCTGGCCTGGGACACTTCCAGGGATTATGGGGCAGCCACAGCTTCTCTGGGAACCCTGTGCCAGAGCCTCACCTCCCTCACAACGCAGAACATGAAGAGTCTCTCAGCAGAGAGATGAAATAATGACACTGACTTACAGTCAGTCTCCCACAGCTGAACACAGGCCTCAGACTTACTTGATATTATGTATTTTTCTTGCAACGATCATCGGAAAATCCACTTCAAAATATTTTCTAGGGAGAAGATTTTCATCCTGGGAATTGGAGGAAGACACTAGAATTAGGGACACTCAAGTTTCACATGGCACAGGACAAGACAGAACCTCAAATCCTGAACAGTTCTGGTTTGGGTTACACTGGCATTTTTAATAGTGGTATAACAACGTCCCACAAATTAAAACCCCCTAAAATTCAACAAAAACTGGCTGAGAGTCATTAGAATGTCCTCTAAGAATTAAAGAAATTATTTAACATTTTATGTAATCACAGAATCCCACGATAGCTGGGGTTGGAAGGGAGGTCATCCAGTCCAAGCCCCGCCTAGGCAGGATCACCCAGAGCAGGTGACACAGGAACGTGTCCAGGTGGGTTTGGGATGTCTCCAGAGAGAAGAAGGACTCTAATCGCAGACACCAGATACTGAAACACACTCTCCAACCAAGGATCTGGGAGAGCACAGCAACAGGAAACTACCACAGCATTTACCACGACTTTCAGCACAGCCTTCCAAGGAAAGAACCAGGAATGCTTTGCACAGGTTCACCCAGACAGTGACCACATTCCAGTTCTCCTCCAGCCCACAGCCAGAGCACAAGCAGACCAGTCTGCCTGGACTACAAAAGAGGGGGAAAGCTCTTCATTCCATGTTGGCACCATTTCCCAGCCTGATGGAGAAGCTGTGCCAAGTCTCTCCCTGCGCAGCAATTCCTTTGTGTTGGATGTTGCTGCTCTTTCTGGCTGTCGACCCATGGATTTCTGAGATGAAACTAGAACTCAGAACACTGAACACTCCAGTAACTGGCTCCCAGCTTCTGTACATTCATTACACCACACTTGCTCTCCACAAGGACAGAGAACTGGAATTACAGGCCCCATTGCAGCTTTTAAAATCACTGTTACCAAACATGGTATTGACAGAGCTTTCATAGGAATGCAGGTAAGGGAAAAGCTTCACATCTCAGAAAAAAAAATCAGTACTGTCTCCCTTCCACGGATGGAATACAATGAATTGTGACCAAGCAAAATGTTCCTCAGGCTTCCCTCCAGAACCCAAATTTGCCAACAGAAATGCTAATGAGAAGATAATTCACTCAGAGGTGTGTTCATCCACAATGATGCCATCATACAACACCTGAATAACTGAATTTCTGTGAATTACACACAAACACACCTATATATGCAACAGGATGCCCAGAGAAGCTGTGGCTGCCCCATCCCTGGAAGTGTCCAAGGCCAGGCTGGACAGGGCTTGGAGCAACCTGGGATAGTGGAAGGTGTCCCTGCCCAGGGCAGGGGGTGGCACTGGATGATTTTCCACGTTCCTTCTGATCCAAACCACTCTGTGATTCCATGATTTATATAAACAAACTCACAACTGGAATCCCAGAGGATGTAGGAAAAGTGTGGCAACTGGTCAGGGAGTGATCCTGCCCCTGCCCTCAGCCCTGGTGAGGCACAGCTGGAGGGTCCAGTTCTGATCTCCAAGAAAGACAGGGAACTGCTGGAGAGAGTCCAGCAGAGGCCACAGAGATGATTTCGGGTCTGGAGCATCTCTGTGATGAGCAGAGACTGCGGGAGCTGGGCCTGGTCAGTCTGGAGAAGGGAAGGCTGAGGGGGATCCCATCAATCCATACAAATCTCTCCCAGGGCTGTCAGGGGATGGTTCCAGACTCTGTTCAGTGACAGGATGAGGAGCAATGGCCAGAAACTAAAACACAGCAAGTTCCACCTCAACATGAGGAAGAACTTCTTTCCATGACGGTGGCAGAACACTGGAACAGCTGCCCAGGGAGGGTGTGGAGTCTCCCTCTCTGGAGACATCCCAAACCCACCTGGACATGTTCCTGTGTCACCTGCTCCAGGTGACCCTGCCTGGGCAGGGGTTGGACTGGATGAGCTCCAAAGGTCCCTTCCAAGCCCAGCTCTTTTGGGATTCTGTGAGAGCTCCTGCTGTGCTGTGTCCCTGCACACCTGCCCTGTGTGCCAGAGCCAGCCTGGACGAGCTCAGAGCAGCCCCTCACGGGTCCCCACAGCCCTGTGTCCTCAGCCAGGCCTGTCCCCTGCAGCTCTCGTTACCTTCAGTCTCCAGAACAGGGTGTCCATGCCAGCCCCAAGATTAACAATCTGACAGTTGCATTCTGTCTTCTCTAGAAAAGCTTTGATCAGGTAACTGACTCCGTGCACACGAGCATAATAACCTGCAACACACACAAACCCTGGGTGAGTTGTTATTTTCATGTAAAACTCAATGTTTAGCACTCATGAAGATCTTTAGGCAGTATGTAGAAAGAATAATGCCCTCTTTTTGAGACACCTAAGGGCCTTTGTTTTTCTTTTTTAATTACAAAGAAAATCTCATGTACTGATAAAACTCAGCCCTGGGTAAATAGAAGCTTTAGTCAAGTTTCAACTCAAGCAGAGCAGAATAATTCTACACTTGCAGAGACCCAACTGTCCTGGGCCAATCCAACATTACTGACTGTTTTGAGGAGATCTCTGCACACTGAGACACACAGAGACAGCCCATTCAGAACACAGAAAGCAATGGAAGAAACTTTTGATTTACAGATTGATATTTAAAAGATCAGATACAGCATGGAATTGTTGCTGTGAAGAAACCTTGTCTCATTCTTTCACGTATTTCCCCCCCCTCCCTAAAACCCAGTGTACAGGGGTTTTGTCAGGACCAGTTAGGTGCTCCCATTCCCATTCCAACTTGCCTCTGTTGATCTCAGGTGCTTTCCTTTCTTTAGCTTGTCTCACAAAATACTGGATGTAAGGGTCCTCCCAGTAGCCAACACTTACAGCAAACCTGTCCAGCAGCAGGGTAAAGAGAGAATTATGAAATAAGGCCACCAAAATTTACCCTAAAAGATACACAGGCTGAAAAGGTCCCTCTGGCCTGGGTGCACACATGCAGACATGGTTTAAAAATCTGTCCCCTGTGTGGAACTATTTATAGTAAAAGATTATATCAAGTTTAGTTAGAAATTTTAGTTGTTGCCATATTCAACAAGCATCTTTTTAATGGTCTCTGCACTACTGGATGAAATTTTGTGAGCAAAGACCCAAATCTCAAATATTCCCTCCTGGGGGACCCAGAAGATGAATTGTCTGTCTCCAGCTCCTGAGACACACAAATCAGGCTTTACTTCGACACACTGTTACATGACAAGGTGTTTGCACTTACTCCAGAGCTTCTACACATCAGTTTAGCACAATGTTACTCTATCCTAAAAGAACTCACGAGTTTTACAACCGATTCCAAGAGGAAAACTCTCCAACCAAACTCAACCACCCAACGATCTGCTGCTACAAAATCCAAAAGGGTTTTGCAATAACAGAGGTTAAATTGACAGCCAGGCACAACAGGGCAACGAAACTCATTCCCCTCTCCGTGCCCAGCCTAGAGGGGGAGAAGGAAAGAAATCTGAAAAATATCAATATGTTTCTTCCCTGAGATGTCAAAAACGACCAAACGTTATTAGATACTGGCTACCACTGTACGCTGGTCTATAAACAAACCC
>NW_008238321.1:5052417-5053832 GCF_000691975.1 Corvus brachyrhynchos
TCCGCGTCGGTCCCAGGGCTCCGCCTCGCCTGCCCGGGGGCACAGCCCCGCTGGGCTCCCGGCGTTCAGCGGAGCCCTCGGGGGTGCCGAGCCCCCCTCCCCGAGCCCCGCAGGGCCATTTGCATCGGGCGCTTCCTGTCTGCGCTTTGGCGACTTTCGTTTCCTTTCTCCCGGTGTTAATATTGAGGTGTCTGCTCTATTTCTCGCTTTCTCTCACATCTAAGAAGACTTCAGAGAGTGCCCTCTCCAGGACTTCATTTGCCTCCCCAGGATTTAATTTTAACAAAACTCACAGGAGCCCTGTAGGTACAATTGCTACCAGCTTCTAGCTGTCAGAGTCTGGGAAGGTTTTTAACTCGGATCTGTGGCAAGAAATCTGTGCCTAGACAAGGAAGTGTCCTGCAGCAGCAGCTGTCCCTGAGCTAAACATGCAAATGTCACCACATCACTCTTCTAGCAGAAGTCAATACTTTTCCGCACAAACTTCCTTCTGCTTTTAATCTGAAAATCAGTTCCTCTATGGGGAGTATAAATTGAAAGTCAGTTCTGATACTGAAAGTATAAATTTATTATCTGAGTTTATGTTTTGGTGGCCTCCTTTCCAGTAACTCTCTTAACGGGGTGTTTATTTTCCTTGGAGCCCACACAACCCAGGGCAGGTGTGTCAGCTAATAATGCCCAAGGAGGAGATTTTTAATAGGTTTGTTTTGCTATTAAAGAGGGAACAACTTCCCAGCCAACCTTGTCCTCTCATTCCCGCTTCATATGAATTAATGGAGTTTTTATGTTGTTGGAGGGATTATTGGCATTCCCTGTTTGCATGTGTCAGCGCCTCAGCTCCAAATCCCAAGTGGAATTTTGAGTAATCTGGGTTGTACTGAGTAGGATAAACAGCTTGGGGTGCTTTGTGCTTCCAGGGGCAAATCCAGGTGGAGTGTGGAGCAGTGTTTGGAAGTGTGGGTGGGGAGGTTGGCAGTGACCTTTGGCCGTGCAGGTGAGGGCTGCAGGGTGCTCGGGTGTGGTGTGTGGGCAGGTTCTTGTCACACACCCGTGCCATGGAGTCTGGGGTGCCCTGGCAGCCTGGGCATGCATGGGGTGGGGGGGTCTGGTCTAAAGTCTAAAATGGAGACACTGCTGTCATTGGTTTTCATTAAAAACTATTTAAATGACACTGAGTCATTTGTTTTTATACGTTTGATATTCATTAATTTTGGCTATTTCATATTGCTCACCTGCTCACATTTCATGTGCTAGTCAAGCATTCCTGGAGTCACCAGGGCCTTATTTCATTTCCCAAAGTAAAATCAGGAACAGATCTTAATGGGTTTCACTTTCAGGTATCAGGGCTGAGGCTTTCAAAGTTGGTTTGAGAAGCACTGCAGGATTCATCGAAGACATGACAGACATTCAGCAGG
>NW_008238321.1:5053880-5070086 GCF_000691975.1 Corvus brachyrhynchos
GATCTTACTGGCAATATTACATGTTCTCTTGGGTTGTATTATGTTATATTGAGTTGGTGAACTCATTTATTAGTTTATTGTGCTGGGACAGAATGAGGAGAGAGAAGTCCTGCGTCAAGAGGATCCCTCTGGTTGTGTGAATGTTTGAAGAGGTGATGGTTCAGAGTTTCAAGGCCCTGGACCATGGGGCACCCTGCAGGAGAATGAGCTGCTCCACAGGAGAAGCAGCATTGGGAGGAGTTTGGGGTCTGTGCCGAGGGGTCACAACCCCTCCGGGGCTGATCCCTGACTGGCTGTTGCATTTCCTGGTGCTGTTTTTGGAAGGGGTGTCTCCTCCTGCTCTGCTTTTCCCTCCCTCAGAGGTTTGTCCATGGTCCCTGGGGTGTGGGAGAGCAGCCACGTTACCCTGAGGTCAGCAGGGCTGAGCCTGCGTCAGCCACGCGTTGGCACCGTGGGTTGTTGCTTTAATGAAGGGCTGTTTGACTGAAGGTAGGAATGACACTGCCCTTCTTCCAGCCAACTTCCAGGGGTGGCATCCTTGGCCTTGGACCCCAAATACCAGAGCTGGCATCAGGGAAGTAACACCTTAATAGGGGAAATAAGAAAAGATGGGCAAGAGCTCCATCAAAGCCGAGGAATGGCATTTATGAGGAGCCTGTGAGTCCATGGATGGAATTATATGGAGTTATGAAATACATGTAGGAAACTAATTAAAGAGGGGATTAGCTCAGTGGAACAAGATTCCACAATAATTAATAGATGTGTTAAATATTTGCAGCAATTATCTCATAGATGTTCTTGGCTGCCTTAAGTGTTCAATCTGCTGCTGAGGACTTTATATTTCATATGTTGGACAGATTTGTTGTCAGTGCTGCTGAGGGGAACAGCACAAGCTCTGGGAAATCTAAAAAGTGAAATACCAGAGCCTGGGATAGGTGGCTGAGACACAACCTGTCACTGGAGGTGGCATCACAATGTTGTCAGGGCAGTCTTAGCTGGAGGAGTGAACTGTGAGTCCCAGTGTGTGTTGGTGCTCTTGGCATCCTGAAGGCTTTCATATCCAGTCAGGATAATTCCCAAAAAGCGGGGCTGGGACCTGCAGGTGAGCAGAGGCAGGGCTTGCCAGGAAATCATTAGTTCCACATGAGCTGAATTAATGCATTGCCATAAAGTGGCATCTTGCCCACAACAGGCACAGGGCTGATAACCCAGAGGAATGAGCTCAGAGCTAACTTTATCTTGAGCTACATCCTGAATCCAGCTGCAAACAGCTGGAAAGTTTTAGGTAGGCTTAAAAAAATTAGTTGGGGAGGGAGTGGAGAAGAAAGCAATAACTTTAATTCTGAACTCCATGAATTTCAGGTGGCCTGTGATTCCTTAGAGGCCATGTGCTGGGATTGCTTTTAATGGGATTTCTATCCTAATTCCTCTAAACCTTCATCTCTTCAGAGGCCCAAGGCTTGTATCCACTGGGAGCAGTTGTGTGTGTGTGTTTGGCCTGGGCACAGAGCCCTGGGAAATTGCAGTTGTGGACTGGTTTAGGATGTGCTGTCTCACAGATTTGGGGAGGTGAGGTTGTACCTTCCCTTGGGATGCTTCCTGAACAGATCCTCACTCCAGCAGAGCACCTGAGTGTTAGGCTCAGAAATTTAAAAGATATTGTGTTTGATGTCAGCAAGGTAATTCTTCGTGTATCTACAAGTGCTTGTCTCCGTTTCCATGCCCTTTTATAAATTACAAAGGAGACAGATTTGATTAGAAGCTTGGGAATATTCTCCTTTATAGCTGCAGTCATCCCTAATGAAAATAAATGTTCAGAGCTATTGTCATCAAAGCTTTGCACTGATACACTAATAAGCATTTGAACTACATAGCTGAGTAATTTCCATGAGGAATGAGCCCATGGAGAGGTTTGGATCGTGCTGTTTGCTTACAGAACTCAGGTTGGTAATTAATGACATTTCAGGCTGTGACAATCTCCACGAGTTGGGCTTCCGGCCTCTGGGGACCAACTGCTGCTGCTGTTGTTGTTGCCATCAGGTTCTTTCTTCATCCTTTAGGTGCAATCCCTGAGTATCATCGTGATTAAAAATTATGCCAGACAACTGCTGGGGCGGTTTGGGTCTGGTGAAGTCACCCAAGATCAGACAGGTGGATTTTCTTACTGCCTTTTCTGGGAGAGATACTCGATCTGCCCTGGGGCTCTTGCAGTAATTTAAACCAGGGACAGGCAGCTCTGACTAATTAGAAATCTGGAAGAGCCCACAAAGTGCCTCAGAAGGCTCTGGTTTTATGCAAGAGGCTGACTTACTGTAGCTTCTGTGCTCGTTTCCCAGTGCTCAAATACAACTCCTTGTGTACAAATAGGTTTTTCCAGGCCCTGTACTCATGGCATTGCTCTGACTCACCAGGAGTTTTGGAACATGGCTTTTAATAGCTCATGTCCTGCATAAAAGTTGCTGTGCTGAACTATATTTAGTGTTTCTTCAAGCCACTTGGCAATGTGCAAGTCTTGAGTTGGAACTGGAGTTGTAATATAATTATTACATTAAAGCAAGTTATGTTAAAATGCCTGTTATCGAAATATTGTACAAGGAGGAGCTGGCTACGTTTATCTGTACTTGGAAAACCTGCTGGAAAGCAAAAATTTCTAGTAATACTTCATGGAAAATGTGGATAGTCTGAATTATTCCTTTTTTTTTCTCTGCTAAAGCTTTATTAATTGATTCTTGTCTTCCCCAGAATTGTTCTGTATATTATTACTTAAGGAAGGTTTTTCTGCTTCATGTTGTGTTGATAGTACTTTGGAACTCACTTTTTCAGGTGTCCAGGGTGGTAAAACAAGAGTGCATCCATCTTTCTTAATGCTTCCATCAATGTAACATTAATCCTAAAGTGCCATTTAATCTCAAATAATTTCTTCTTTAATGTTTTTCTGGTTCTTGTGTAGGGGAAAAAAATTGAATATGACCCTAGTACTTGAAAATCTCTGGCTCATCCAACAATCCTTTAATAGGAGTTAAATCTTCTAAGTGTTATTTATTTGCACTGCTTGTTGTGTTTGGCAGAGATATTTGGAAAAGTGGTAAACAGCATTGAAATATTTCACATTTACGGGGAGTTTGCAGGTTGGCATTTGTCTCCATCAGAGTGCTCATGAAAAGAAAAATCTCATTTCAGTGTTTATAATCGTTATCTCAAGCATTTCCTGTTTATCTCCAAATGAAGTTCCAGGTCTCTAATTAGGAAATTAGATCTTTCTGGATGGCAGCTGAATCCAATGACGGGTTTAAAGGAGTCTGGGTGGATTTAATTAGGGGATGCATGTTCCTGAGCAGGGGCAGGGTTTGGGGCTTCAGGTCAGGCACTGGTGGAACAAAGTGTGTGTGAAAGCCAAAGCAGTGGGGAATGACAGCCTGGGGATCACTGTTGGCATAACCATCTGGGGAGTGGGGCTGTTGGACAGAGAGCATGGCAGGAGCTACACAGGCTGAAGGGAGCTGGCACACACAGCTGCAAAATATTCCTTATCTGGCTGCTTCCAGGGTCCTGGGGGCTCTGCACAGGCACAAAACTTGGCAAAGTGGAGTTTCCATGTGGGCTGGGAGCAAGTAAAGAGCTCAGTTACCCTGGCAGCACTGCTCAGCCCCAGCAGGGTCAACAAAGTCTCTCGGTATCAGTGCATTTATCTGTTTCCTGCACCCTTTGGGGACCTCTGACACAATGTAATGGCTTGTGCAGCTTGGGAGTTGGATTCTTCGAACAGGACAAACTTCCAATTATAGAAAAACAGGCAGCTATTATGTGTTCAGTTTGGGGCTGCTGCTTGTGGCGAGACTTGGCACAGGTATGGGGGGTTTGGGACTGTATTATCACAGTCATAAACCACAGATTATAGAAATCATTCCAGAAATTGATGGTTATAAATCGGGTCCAAGCTGTGGTCTAGATTGAATTTTGTGAGCGTGTCTGTTAATCCTGTTGATTAATGTCCCCTTCAAAGTAGATTGCTGAAGCCAAAGGAAAAATCACCTGAATTTACTGAAGATGAGGACTCTGTAGTGAGTTTCTTCCACTGTTCTGTCTCGTTGGAGAGCTTGGGAGCTGGGGAGACCTGTGAGGCTGAACTAGTGCTCTGGTGAGCTGCTGGATTGCTGTGCTGGAACCCCTGGTAGGACCAGAGGCTCTGGCTGTGAAGAGGAAAGAAAACAGTGTATTCTGGCCTAGTTTTGGTGTTTCCTTTAGGTTTTGTAAAGGCAGTGAGTTTATCAGGATCTCTTAATTCCTCATGGGCCAAGATGATCTCATGTTTAAAGTCCAGGTCATTAAGAATCCTGAAGATTACACACTTAAGAAATTAAGTTGTGTGTTTTTAAGAAACTCTCTTTCTTGTGCCCTTACAAGGGCAGCACCAGGTTTTAAATCAATGAGTAAATAGTTGCTCAGCCCTCAGTTTAAAAGCCTCATTGCTTGTGATCTGCTTCCAGACCACATGAAACCAGGGAATGCCTTGCCTGGGCTGCCTCTGCCTTGCCCACGTCCAGAAGCGGTGACGTGGGCAGGGCGTGAGGCTCAGGGATCCCGTGGGTGGCATTTCCCACGTGTGTCCTCCCAGCTCTGAGCCAGGGGTGGCTTCTGCGTGGTGGCATCTGACAGAACCAGGTCTCCCCAGTATCCCATCTAACCTGCCTTCTGGCAGGGGGAAGCCATTCCCCCTTGGCCTGTTGCTCCAGGCCCTTGTGAACAGTCTCTCCTCATCTTTCTTGTCAGCTCCTTCAGGTACTGGAAGGCCACAATTAGGTCACCCCGAAGCTTCTCTTTCCCAGAGGGAACTAAACAACAAACTAAATTTTGTTGACTTGAATAATAAATGTTGTGAACTCCAGTAGGAACCAGCTAAAGCCTGTTGGTCAAAAGAAAAAAGTAACTATATAACTTTGTGTCCAACTTGTGTGTCAGGTGCTGAGTGGGCAGTGGGTAAAATACTTGAGATTTTTGTTGCAGAAAAAGAAACGAAAAGATTCCAAACGGGAGGATTTGGGTAGTATTAATTGCCTTCTTGCATGCGTGTCCTCTTCTCCTTTGGCTCTGTTCAAGCTGCTGCTTGATGAAACAGATGAGAGGACTGATAAAACATTCACAATCCAGACAGACACTGTGGGATCTGCTCTGACTGGATCAGCTTGGGCTCCCTATTCTGCTAGGGGTCAGGGCTGTGTGAGGATAAAGGGAGCCTCTGTCTCAAGAAAGCCTGGTCTTACAGTGCCTTAAAATGAAGAATAAAGAATCCTCTTTCTGTGCAGGTGATTCTCAGGTGGTTTCAGAAGGGTTTGAGGTGCAGGTGAGCTGGAAGGGTAGTGCCAAAGCTGGCACACCGCGCTCGTGTCACAGCACGTAACCGGAGCCTGAGTCACCATTCCCAGCCGGAGCTGCGCCACTTCCAGGGGGAAGCACTTAGGGAAGCACAGGGAGCTGGAGCAGTAGGAAAGGATATTGTCCATAGGGGTTAGGTGCATCCAGGGTGGAGGTTTTAGTATCTGACATAACAGCAGAATAGGGAGGTAAAAATACACGTGAATGTTCCTTAGTGGCAGCAGCTCAGCTGAAGGCACAGGAGGTGTGTTTTTTCGTCCTGATATTTGTTCATATAAACAAAGTAATCCCCATCTCTGGGCATGGATGATTCCTTGATTCTGACTTGATCTCATAGGGGTTCTTCAGAGTGAATAATTTTAATATCAGGTTATGCCCAGAGTCAAAATCTCGAAATAGTAATGATTTGATCTTCTAAAGTAGCCAGAAGTGATGTAAGAGTCTGTTTCAGCCTGATGCTGTAATGGGATACACTTGGAAAGTGTCATGATGAAAGCAAATGTATTTCTTAGACACTTGCATGGTATTTTTAGGTTATGATAATGGATCTGGGGCTAGAGCTGCTTGTTAGAGGTCGTTGTACTAGCAATGATAAAATGCCAAATAACAGGATCTTTTTAGGATGGGGTTAAATGAAAAGTGTCTTCGTGTGTTAGAAATGTTTTCTAATATTCTGCACAGTTCCTGGAAAGAAAATAATTGTAACTTAAATGAAGTAGCTCCGTTTTTTTGGCATTTTAGGAGAACCTCCAGCCCATGGTATTGGGCCTTGTCTAAGGCAGCAGTTGGCACAGCTCTGATCTGAAATTATGGTAGTTTGATTAAACACCAGTTAAACTGGGTGAGGAAGTCTGATTTTGGTAATTCAGAACCAAGTGCCTTCACAGCAGTTGGTGGTGACATATCAAGTGATTTTAACAGATTACTGTTCTAGATTCCTCATTTTTCAGGCTGTTTGGCTGTTGCAGGTACCAGTCTTGAAGGCTAAATTTGATCCTCTATCTCTTCCAACCCAAACCATTCCAGGATTCTGTGGTTTTGATTAAAATTTATTCCTTAGGAACCAAATAGCCTTAGAACCCTGGAGTTTGTAGTTACTATTCCATGGCTGATCCATTGGACAGTCAGGATACTTGTGCAACTTCTCTTTGGCCGGTGCTGCTTCTCACCAGGAAAGGGTTCCTCAAACCCGGGCCAGCTGGGTGAGGTCACAAGTGCTCCTCTTGCTGAGGTGGAGCCTTTTTTCCTGGATAGGGATTGTTGTCTGTTGGAGTTAATTGCACTGCAGAGTGACAGGGACATCCTGGAGTGACTGCAGGGGAGTGAATCAAAGAGCCAGCAGGGTGCACACATCGAGATGCAGAATGGCCAAATGGCCTTTGGATCAGAAGGGTCAGCTGAGGAGGAGTTTTTCCTTCTGTCTTGCAAGTTGTCCTGTGCTCCAGATTGCTGCACTGAAATTTTTGTATACATAATCTCACTGTTTTCTCAAGATCCCAGTGATGCTTCCAGAGTGAAATTTAAAATTAATTGAAGGATAAGTGGTAGCTTTTACAGCTGAATTGGCACAGACAAGGTAGGTTACTGTTGAGAGCTGTTAATGCTGTTGTACACACAGGTAACATACATCCTCCGTGTTCAAAGCTAAGAAAGCTACTTTAGCCAGTGACAGGAAAATTAATTTCAAAGATGGGCCGGTTTTTAGAAGATAAATTGTCCTGCAGGCAGTTTGAAAAGTCACAGCTGAGATATGGCTGTGGAAAGTACACAATTATTCAAATGCAGACTCTTCACATATAAATATCAAGCAATTGTTAGGAAACATCAATCCCCAGACTAAAAATTCTATTTTCTGTAGGAAATGAAGCTAAAAAACTGATATTCTCACACAGAGAAATCAATGTGTGAGCTGAGCTTGCAGCTTCTGTTTGGGTTGAGCGTTCAGCTTGTCTGCCCTGCTGCAAAGCGATTTCACACGCAGATTAAGTGTTCTGAGCTGCTATTTTTTGTAGGAACAGAACAGCAGGCTAAAGTAATCCTGGTTTTGTAACAGCAGGTCCAGGCGTGTGTTTAAGTGCGGGATCATAAACCTTGATTAGTGCGAGGCTCCTGTTTCCTTCTCAGAAATGCAGGGATTGAGTTAACTTTCAGTTTCGTGCTGGAAGAGCAGAGGAGCCTCGTGGCAGGGTGGGAATGGCCCAGCTCTGCTTGTTGGACACACTCATGTGCTCTGTGTGTGCTGTGTCCAAGCAACAGGAAAACAGGAGCTGTGTCCAGCACCGGGATCCCGCGGCTGGGCCGGGTCTGCTCACGGCAGGGATGCCGGGGGCTGCCGCAGCCTCGCCTCCTCTTGCTGAAACATAATCAAGGGCTGAGCCATTAATTGTTAATCATGGCCACGCTCAGGAAATCAGCGCAAAGGCTCCGTTGTGAAATCGTGGGCATAGGGAATAATCCCTGGTTTGTCACCAGCTGATTTTATATAACTTCAGCTCGCCGAATTCCCTTATAGCCTTTTTACTGTTATTTCGAAGCTTCTAGCCCCTTTTTGCAGCCTGACTTTCTATTCCTGCTTCATTGTTCTGCCTTTTCTGCATTTCCTTGTTTTGCTTCTTGTGTTGATTCAGTTTGGTTCCTTCTCCAAGGCTTTCTCTTGCCAGTTTTGTGAATCCCCAAACTTAAAATAGATCAGGGTGGGCAATACATTAAAAAAGAGCAGCATTACCTTTGGTGAAATGAATGTTTCAGGACTGGAGTTTTTTGACCCTTATGCAAGGCTGAAATCACTGGATCCTGGAATGGTCTGGGTTGGAACCACCCCCTGCCATGGACAGGGATACCTTCCACTGTCCCAGGTTGTCCCACCCAACCTGGCCTTGGACACTTCCAGGGATCCAGGGGCAGCCACAGCTTCTCTGGGCAACCTGTGCCAGGGCCTCACCCCCTTCACAGGGAAGAACTTACTTTTTAATATCTAATCTAAACCTACTCGCTGTCTGTGTGAAGCCATCCCCCTTGTCTTATCAAAGTTGAAAAAAAGCAACCAAGTATGCAAAAAACGCCCAGGGTTTTTTCAGCAGTTCAGTGTATTTTGTTCATTCCTGTAGTGCATATTTTTCCTATTCAGACATGTCTGTCCTGTAAAAAGTTCGTCTGTGGAAAAGGCAGTGCTGCTTCTTGGAGTCCTTTTCCAGCAATTGATAGTGCAAGACTTCTGGGAAAAGAAATCATAAAGCTTAAAAATGTCTTGAGATCATGGTAATCCACCTGTCTTGTGGCTAGAGTGGAAATCGAGGACCAGTTTGGAAGTTCAGGAGATGCTGGAGAGTGTTTTGGTAGGTTTTTTTATTCCCTTTTCACATGTGGAGGAGTTTCCATGTCAGCAGGTGGTTTGGCAAGGGGACTGCACTCTCTTAAATCTGAAAGCTGCCAAAGCCACATGTAGGGAATCCCTGAGCCCTCCTGTTATCCAGAGCTCTCAGCTGCTGCCTCGGCTCTGCTCAGACGTTCAGCTGCTTCAGGCTGCGCAGCAGTGCCCGGAGTTCTGCCAGCCCTGATTCTTGAGCTGCCCTTCTGTTTGTTCCCAGTCCTTTGTGCTCGCACCTCTGGTCTCTGACTGGAAAATGCCTTTTCTCCCAGCCAGGTGGGTGTTGAGCCAGGCCAGTCCTTGGAGCTGCTGACAGTGGGGATGTTCCTGCAGGGCCAGGGAGATGGAGTGGGAGGAGGGAGGACACAGCCACTTCTGTCAGCAGCTCTGCCAGCTGATGTCACCTTGTGGGAATGAAATGTTGGCCCCAGGGTGCAGTTTCATGATCAGTTTAAGCTGATCTTAAGTAGCTGTCGTTGCTGAAAGGGACAGATTTCCCTGTCCCTATCCAGCCTGTGCTGGTGCCTCCTCCCCAGCCCGTGGGGTGGCCAAGGAGAGGGCCAAGGCAACTGGGAGCCAGTTTCTTTTATTGGGTATGATTCCAGTCTGAGCTGCTGGTGATGCAGGGAGGGCTGTGAAGACCTACATTTGGGAAGGGGGTGTGTTTCAGGCAGGGCCTCTGGAAGGAGAGAGGTTGTAGGGAATTGAGTGAGGGGGAGTCAAGCGTTTGCTCTGTGCCATGGGTTTGGCATGGAGGTGACTGGAGCTGGCACAGACCTGGGTGCCCTGGAGGGCCCAGGTGAGCAGCCCTGGCTGTGGAGAGCGGCCAAGGTGAGCAGCTGGGTGAGCAGCCCTGGCCACGTGCTGGTCCTGAGGTGCTGCAGGATCCTTTCTTTCTCCTGGTGCCCAGGTTAAATTTCACCTGGAGCTGCTGCTGTGGCCCGAGCACTGCCAGGGCACAAAACACAGGAATCCCTGTTCTGGCAGCACCTACTGTTCTGTTGGCACACAGGGGTTGTAAAATGACGCCTGACATTCAGGAATAACAATTCAGGAATAATTTAGATTGCTTTCTGCTGGACTGTGTCTTGTAGCAGAACTGTACCCAGCTAATCTTAGATAAACGATACTGCATAAGTAAGAGGTTGTTGCTTGGGAGGGAGGTAAAGACCTTGTATGAGAATAAACTTTTAAATGTAAATAAATACCTGGCAGTTAAATATTAAAAGCAGTTACCAAGACATGGTGGGGAGGGTGTTTGTGTACTTTTTAAAAATAAATTATGTTAATAAACTGACATGTTTGGAAAGCTCAAGTTCTATTGAAAAGTGTAGCATGAGAAATGTAGATTGAAGTACTTAAGGGGGAAAAAGCAAAGCATAGGAAATACATTATGATTTGATAAGCTACACCAGAAACTTTTTAAAGTTTGTCTCGGGTTCTTTGGGGTTCTTTGGTCACTAATTTATAACAGCTTGTCGTAGGACTTTTTTCTTTGGGGAGCAAAACATGAGACCGCTGCTGGATTTCACCTTGCCTGGATTTTAGCAGTTAGAATGTTAATCCCCTGCAGCAGCACTTGTCTTTTCCTTCAGACACTATTAATAGTTTCACAAATCAAATGCGCTTCTTTTAAAAGAAGTCACATTGTTATTTGCCTGACAGAGGCCTGTGGTTTTTCAAAGTCAAAAAGAATATGGGGGAGAGCTTTAATAGCTGTGACTTGGTCCCTGGTATAAAATAGCAGGTCAGCAGTCAGTATCTGATTTGCTGGGATAGTAGTTAATTGGAAGCACTGAATTATAAATTTTTATTTGTACCCAGAAGTTCACAAGCTGTTGGACTCATCAGGCTGCTCACTGAAACATCGCTTCCTCCCTCAATCAAAACTGCTCTAAATGGGCTTCTACTTTTAGACCACTATTGTAATTTTGCCTGTAGAAAGTTCAGCTTAAATTCATCTCAAATTTGCAGTACTGTGGCTCAAAATGATTTACCTAGCTTTGCTAGACTAAAGCCAACAGTGCTTTTCTTGAACTGCACCATATTTGGTGGAATTCTCAAGGTCTAATAGGAAAACCACTCAGTGTGTGTTTTACAAGGAGGAGCTGTGCAGGTCCTTGCTGCAGTGCCTGTCCCTCTGAGAGTGGCCTGAAAATAGGATTTGACTTGAGCTGTGGTTGTTCTCCAGAGCTAAATTTACTGCCTTGCTCCGGAGACCAGCCTTGGATCCATTTCACCAACGCAGGAATTTCAGTCGCCTCCTGTGAAGAGTCTGTCATGGGTTTCCCTGCTCTGCACAGGAGCACTCTGCTCTCCTTCCAAGATTATTATCTCCCTGAAGCCTGCTCTGCCTCTCATTAGAGCAGGCAGCTCCCTGCTCCCACATCCATGGCTGCGGTGGAAAATCAAAGCTGAGCTTTGAGAGTGAGTGACCAAGTGCAGTTTGATGGGGGAACTCAGTGGAGATAATGAAGAAGGAGGGCAAAGCAGCAGCCCAGCTTTATCCACTGTCTTTATCCACTCATTGAGGCCAGAATTGTAGTTGTGCAGCTCTGAGGTGTTTGGATTACTGAAATATTTTGGAGGTGATGCACCAATTTAAAGCCCTTCTAAAGGACTGGAAGCACAGGAGTTGCAGCTGGTGGGTGAGTTCCAAAACAGCAGCCTTTGGTGGGATTTGAGTCACTGAAACATCTGTGGTCACCAGTTTACAATTAAATCAATTTTAATACTTGTACAAAAGCTTACATTGTTAATTTGGGTGAAAATGAGGATAGGAGGCAAACTAAAAGTTGTACTGGACTGGACTAAAAGTCCAGTAAAAGGCTGGTTGTGTGTGGTGTTCCCTAAATACTAATACTGAAAGTGAGTGGTGACTATCACCTGACAGTGTTCTCTGAGTTAATTTTGAACATTTCAAACCCACTTCAGAATACTGATGTTTCTCTTGGGTCGTGCTGGTTTCCTTTCAAAAATTAGTCTAAGGTCAAACAGGGAGGAGTGAGTTTGTGGTCCTGAAACACCTTGGAGTTGTATTTTCTGTGAAGTTTGTCTCGGCGAGTGTTAGAAGAGCAAATCTTTTCGACGGGAAATTGTCATCTCGTTCTGGATTCCTTGTTTTGGTACAGAGCTGCTGATTCTTTCATTTTTCCTGGCAGCAAGTGCTGCCTATTGTATGTGGAAAGCAGGCAGGATGTGCTGCCAGCCCGCCAAGGTGCTCAGTGTTACCTCACCAGTGAGCTGAGCTGGTTACTCCTGGTAACAAACAAGCCTTTGTTTGAGGAAAAACCACCCAGCAGGGAAGGCTGGCTTTACTTCTGTCTCCAGATTGGGGAGGATGTCTCCTTGCTTCCACTGAGACCTTTCCAGGGTTGTGGATTTGTCACTGCCCTCCCATGGCATCATCTCTGCCAGGGCCCCCGCCCAGCGCTGGGTGAGTCAGGGGTTTGTTCCACAGTGACATTTCAACTGAGTCACTTGTTCTGCTGGGAATGGCCAAGTTTTTATAGCTCTTGTGTCAGGTTTGCTCTCGTTCCTTCCTGGTCAGCCTTTCAGGAGTGTGGATTTCAACGAGTCATGAAATGGTTTGGGTTGGAAGGGATCTTAAAGTCCAGCCAGTCCCACCCCCTGCCATGGGCAGGGACACCTTCTACTATCCCAGATTGCTCCAAGGGCTGTTCACTGGACAAGGGCTGGCCTTGGACACTTCCAGGGATGGGGCAGCCCCAGCTTCTCTGGGCACCCTGTGCCAGGGCCTGCCCACCCTCACAGGGAAAAATTCCTTCCCAATATCCCATCTATCCCTGCCCTCTGGCAGTGGGAAGCCATTCTCCCTTGGCCTGTCTCTGCAGGCCATTGAAAAAATCTCTTGCAGTGATTCTGTAGCTTTGACCTGCCTTGGAGATCAGCCCTGCTTCAGGACTGATGCCCCAGTGATGGGCAGGACCAGGGAGATCTCAGATACTGTTTAGATGAAGCTTTATTTATTTTAAATTCACTGTGGCAGATTTAATAGACCCTCTTCGTTTTATATGTGTAAATGTAAATTCTTTCCCAATGGAAGATAAACACTTTTATCTCAGGAATTCCCATCTGCTGTTTCCAGATGTACAGAGAAGACTTCTGGCCTGGAAGTATGAAGGAGCTGCAAAATGACCAAGTGAGGGGATCAGTTTTTAACCTGTGGGGTGGGTGCTGTTCTGCCCACCCTGTTCGGGCTGAGCCATGCTCTGAGCTGCAGCAGAGCCCTGGGGCTGGGCTTCAGGTTAAGTCAGAAAGAAGGAGTAAAGTAAAAGGAATTAAAAGGAATTATACTATAAAACACTCTGAGAGCAGTTCAGTTGGGGGCACATGGAATGCATTTTTAAAATGTCACAGCAAGCTAAAGTATTGTGTTAACATGTCTAGAATAAAAATACAGTCTTTCCCTGTAAAACCAATTGGGTTTTTGCTTGGAGTGAATTAAGGCCGTGCTATCCCCAAGTAGGAAATGGCACCAGCATTTCTGTTCCATATCCTATTTCATGCTAAGTACTGTATTTGCTGTCTTGAAAAGAAAATTTGCTTGAAGAAACAACAGTTTTGTTAAAAATGACAGTTTCTCTGTGTCCTGAGATCACGGAGGGCAAGGCTGGCTCTGTTCAGGGTTTTGGCTGAACCTGCCAGATGAGCTGTGCTCGGAGCCTGCCCTGCCCTTTGCTTCTGTCTGTTCCCACCCTGGAGCTGTGTCAAGGAGGCTGTTTGTCCAAAGGCTGAACTGGGGGAGCTGATTTGGCTGAAGAGCAACTATTTCTGTCAAATTATTCCAGTTATTATATCCCAGTTGAACCAGGGCTTGTATCCATGCAGGAGAGGGGCAGTGCAGATATGAGGAGCAGCACACGAAGCTCTGCACAGTGGGCAGCACGTTGTGCTAACTGTGTGAAAGTACTGCTTTCATAGAATTCAGTAGCTTTATCCCCTTTTTTCCTTAAGAGGATTATTATAGCCATAGCAAATGATTGTTCAGTTCTGTTTTTACAATCAGTCTTTTAAAATGCACTGCTGATTTAAGACCTCAGTACCAGTTGATTCATGTCAGGGTTCTGGTGGTATAGCAGAGAAGCTTCAGTTCTCAGAAACTTCTTTCCCAGGGGAGCAGCTCTGTTCTGCTCCAGTGGAGCACTGCCAGGCTGGCAGATATTTTGGATTTGGGCAGCTGAAGGCCCCTGTACTGTTGCTGTGGTGGGTGGGGTGCCAGCCGTCTGTGCACAATCCAACATTCCTGGGCTGCTGCTCGTGCCCTGCTCTGTCCCATCTGCCAGCACCACCTCTGGGATTGCCACCTCTGTCACCAGAGGTGTGGGGAGGCTCTGGGCCAGGCAGGTCCCTGTTTCCCTGTGGATCCTGCCCTCCCAAGGCACAGGGACAGCTCCTGCAGGACCAGCCTGTGGTGAGGGGCCCAGGAGGGGCTGGGCAGGGTGTGCTTTCCCTATTAGTAATGGCTTGGAGGGACCTCGTTTTGCAACCCAGATTTAACTGCTTGGACTGAGTGGAGTTTAGCTCTGGGAATGTAAACAGCCCTGGCTGCTGCGGTCTGGCCTTCAGAGGCTCAGCTTGTGCTGGGCTGTGCTCAGGGTGTCCCATGGGGGAAGGAAGCTCCAGTCTGGCGGCCGGTGACCAGCTCTGCTCGGCTTGGGAAAGCCCTTGGGAATACTCTGCAGTTCAGGCTTCCAGTTCTTGATTCCAAAAGGATTTCTTCATTAGTTCAATTAAATAAGGTGCAAATAAGCCCTAACAAGGGCTGAGGACAGAAGTTCAGCAGTGAAAAAGAAAATCTGTTATTTTTTAGAAGTTTGCTGCTTCTCTAATTAGCTGGAAGAAGGAATTAGCATCCCTCGAAGCTGTAGTTGGATATAAACTTCAAACTGGTCATACCTGTAATTCCAAGGGAGACAGAGGTTAATTCCAAGGGAGACAGGTTAATTCTGAAGGAGCCAGGTCCCTTTGATGGTTTGCTGCTTTTCCCTGTGCAGAGAGGAGATGGGCTGTGCTGCTATCACAGAGTTGTGTTTTCTCTTTCATGGCTGTGATCACTGAAAAACAACATTATTTAGTGGCTCTTTCTTGGCTTCCTTATTAAAGGTGGAATGTGGGCCTGCAGGAAGGGTGAGGTCTTCCCTCACTGCACTTCCGAACCTGACATCATCACCAGGGACTGTTCTGAATCTGCCTGGCCTGGCCACGCTACTGCTGGGGTGTCTCCCCAGGGCTGGGGAGAGCATCCCACTTGGAGGAGATCCAGCTGGGGCTTTAGATCCCGGAGAAACCAGCTCAGTGTATGAAGAGAGCTTAAGAAAAATAAGTAAAATTATTTTGCACTTCACACAGTGATCCATAGTATGTGGGTAACCACACTTAAACTGGAACAAACTTCTGCTAGCACAGTACTAAACCATGGCTGCTTTTTATTCCACTGGATAGGATATCCTAGGAGAAAGGAAGGGAAGGAGAAATCAAACTTTGTATTACTCAAGTTGTATGGAAGCTCTGTTCTGATATTTGAGGAGGTTTGAATTAATGTTGTGGCTAAAGCAGAGTGGGTTTTGCAGGGCTAGCATATATATATATGTGTGTATATATATATATGTAGTAATAAGTATAAATAATTGCTCTCTAACAGGGTGTAATTTCCATCAGACAAAATATTTCTGTTTGGGTGGGAGAAAAGTTTATTAATCTTGTCTGTGTTTTCCTCAACAAATAAATATTCCAGTGCTGTCAGAGTATTTCAGCTGCTTTTGTCTGAGTCTGGCAGAGGTTTTGAGCTTTTACTTTATTCTGGCATTTAATTATTAAACACCTTATGGTTCACAACTAGTTCAAGCAGATAATGTGCTGTGAAATTGAAGTCAAATAAATGCCTTAAAAACACCAACTCAAAGCTGCAGGAATCTTGTCCTTGGAGGCTTTTAGCACGTTCAGCCACTGAGGCCTGATCAGGAACATGAGCTTTCTGTGCATGCCCAGGTTTGCAGTGGGTTATTTGACAGATTGCAGGATCTGATGAAGTCTGGAGTAGCTGAGGGACTCTGGCAGCAGCAGGGGAAATTCTTTGAACAGGAAAAGAGTGTCCTGGAGTCCCTCCAAGTGCTCCATGGTGTAGATGTGTAGTAAACGGTGAGCAGCAGAGTAGGGTGAACTGAATTTATCTTTATTTTATAGGCCTGGCAAAGGGAGGATCAAGCACTGTTAGAGTCAATGAGCCAACAACAAATAAACCTGTGTCAACATTAAACAATTTAAAGTTTATGTAAACTGGGACAGCAAAAGGTGTGGAAGTGTGTGTGTAAAGACCAGGAGTATGTCTGTAACAGGTATTTTGTCTGGAAGTGTGTGGAGTAGTCAGGCAGACTTTCCTGGGAATACCATTAACTTCTGATGAACTTTTCAAGTACCAAATCCTCTGATTTAGTGTTATGGAG
>NW_008238321.1:5070170-5085312 GCF_000691975.1 Corvus brachyrhynchos
GAGGTTTCTGGTGAAGGTTGTGCATGGGTGGGGTTAAAGGAAGCTTTAGGCTGCCATTCCCACTGCTTCTGATGGATAAAGCTCTGCAGTGCTCCAGTACAAAGAGATGAAGGTGACTCTCCTGTTCTTCCCATGGTTTTATATTCCTTTACACTCAGGTGTATTGATTCCAATTTGCTTTGGATTATTCCATGTGCACTTGGAAATAGCATTTTGAGCTTGGTGCAATGGATTTGTGCTGTGGGCTGGGCATTCCAGGGGTGTCAGGGTGTCCCAAGCTCCATGTGCTGGGAGCCAGGGCTGCCTGTGACATGGTGAACATGGTGGTGTTTGCAGCAGTGGCAGTAAAGGGATTATAACTTGGAACTGAGCAGGTTTTGTTGGAATTGTTGAGGCAATCTTTGACCTTGAACATGCCAATTGTCTGACAATGGTCTTTTTTCCTCCCTTAGGGCTGAGAGAACAGAGGTGCTCAGTGAAGACCTGTTGCAGGTATTGTATCACGCTTAATATGGGGGTTTTTTAATGTTCTGTTGTGACATGTGAGCCTTTCGAGGTTTGTGGAGTACTTAATGTGGGGAAAAAATACTGCACGTGTCAGGGATGGAACCCTGGATGTCTTTGACTTTTCAGCACATAAAAAAACAGGGATACATTCTCAGTAGAAAAGCTCAGTTACTTCTGTTTCTGAGTCCTATCATGTGGCTTGGTACAGTGAAGGAGGAACCATTTTTGCTTTTAATGAGATGAACAGGCCTGATAAGCCCATGAGCCATTGGTGCTGATGATTTGCCAGTCTGTCTGAGGAGGATGAAGAAACCCTGGCTGGGCACAGCTGGTTTCTGTCCTCACTGCTTTCTCCTGAACAGGTCAACTGGGCCTTAAGAGAAGTGGCTTAAAAATCATTCCAGCTGCTCACTAATAAAGAATGGCAATTTTTTTCTTAAAGTCTGTTATTGCTCTGAGTAAGTGTACAAATGCTTCTTGTTTAGCTGTGGTATTTGTTCTCAGGCTTGTCACGCTGACATCAATTTGTTTGCAGACTTGTCATCTTTGTGCAAATTTATCATCTCATCAGACATGACTTTCATGGTGGAATTTAAACTGCAACTGTCACATTAACAAGGGTGACTGATTCCATGGAGCAAATTTGCCTGCATACTTGTCCTACATAGCTGTCTTCCTCTTGTTCCTTTATGAAAGGTTTATAAAAAGAACACAAATTGGTGAGGGAAGTCAGGCTGGCTGCTCCTGGGACCTCAAGTGTGGTGGTTCTATCTGATTAATTACAAAGCATCTCAGCCCTGCTAGAGGTCAGGACCTGTAGATAGAACAGGGAAGTCAAGCAGATGATGGAAGTGCTTCTAGTTCAAAGCTCTCCAGCTGCTCAGGTTCAAGTGGCAGCTGAGGGAGTGTGTCAGCCTTCCAATATGAATTCAACACAAATACATTGAATTATAGACTTCCAGACTGGTTTGGGTTGGAGGGGACCTTAAAGCCCATCCAGTTCCACCCCCTGCCATGGGCAGGGACACCTTCCCCTATCCCAGGTTTCTCCAAGCCCCAGCCAACCTGGCCTTGGACATTTGCAGGGATGAGGCAGCCACAGCTTCTCTGGGCACCCTGTGCCAGTGTAATGGTGAGAGGAGCAGACCTGAAACATTTCACCCCGTTTTCAGGGGGTTGCTTTATTTAAACTAAAAATACCTTCCTAGTCTGACAGTTCTGTTCTTAATTTCTGAGGAGATGTGCAGCTCAGTGACACAAAGGATGTTAAACACCTTGGTAGCCTGTGAGGGCCCATCTGGTTTATTGCTTAGCTGCAGAATAGTAACAAGAAGTGAAAGCCAAAAGCTCTGCTGCTTGTTGCCAAAAAAATTTTGCAAGCAAGGCTTTCCCAGGCCCTGAGCAGCCTGGCTACACCCAAGTGGAAGAATTTACTCACTTGTTTGTTTGCTCTTGGGGGCTTGTGCAGGGGCAGGAGGCTCTTATCTAACCCAAGAGCTTGGAAACATGGTGCTGCTCACTTCACAAACATGGTTCACAGTTGGGCTTTTTTATATTTAGCTCAAGCTTTGCCACAGGATTGTTACAGCTTTTTTTTGTTCTGTTTTCTGAAGGGTTGTGCTCCATTTCAAGTGTCAGTTCAATGTGTTTCATCTGAAGACAAGGGCTATAATTCAGTACTGAAAAGGCTTTTACAATAGCCCTGCTTTCTGGCACAGCCTCGTGGCAGATAATAAAGCAATTGTGTGATGTTCTGTACTCTGGGGATGCCCTGAGGGGACAGACATCGTGGCCTGTGGGTCACATTGTCAGTTCAGAGGTGGCTTGAAGGAGATTAGTGTCCTTTGTGGTTTTCTTGACATCTTTGACATCTCAGAAGGCAGATCAGAGAGGAGAGGGTATGACTGTGAAGTTTTGGGGTCATGTTCCTCCTATCAGTCATCTGCCCTCGGAGTCTGCAATGCAGGGTGCCTGGAAAGAGGCTGTAGGGAGTGTGTGTGCTCCAGAGCCTTTCCAAGGAATGTGAGCCACCATCCAGGGCTGCCCTGGCCTTTGGGGTCTGCTGGGGTCTGAGAGGTGGCTCAGGTCCAGGATGTCACCGTGTTCCAGGTGTGGGAAAACCCTGTGCTCAGTCTTTCAGAAGTTTTAACTACCTGACCTTGCAAAAATGAATTCCTTTGTAACAAGAGGGTGGCTTAGAATGCATTGATGATATTTCCTCCTTGTGAGGGTGGGAAGGCCCTGGCACAGGGTGCCCAGAGAAGCTGTGGCTGCCCCTGGATCCCTGGAAGTGTCCAAGGCCAGGCTGGACAGGGCTTGGAGCACCCTGGGACAGTGGAAGGTGTCCCTGCCCATGGCAGGGGGAGGCACTGGATGAGATTTAAGCTCCCTTCCAACCCAAACAATTCCAGGATTTCATTTTGAAGATAACACAAGAGAAGTGAATGATCTCAGATGCAACAATGGACCACAAACAATACCTGCTTGTTCATTTATGTCCATATGGACTTTTTCCACCTGGACTTAATTTCGAATTTGTTGCTCCATGCTCTGTTAATAAAAGGCAGAGCCTTGTGCTCTCAGAGAAATCCCTGGGCAGTTTCTCTGCACCTTGTTCTACCCTACTAGATTTTTACTGAGTTTTTTGAGCACTTCAACTTGGGTTCATTTTGCCCTCCTGCAAATATAATAAAAGTGATTTTAGAGCTGTATCAAAAACTGGAATATGTTCAGATTATTTCTACAGATGAAATCTACTTTTTTTTTTCCCCTTGCTTTTTAAATAGAATCCATTCCAAAGGGCCTCCTGTTATTCTTGGTGAGTCATCAAAATGCAGATAAACAGCATTCTTTGGGTGCTGTGCACGGAGAGCTCAGTGCCATGAGCAGTTCTGTCCCACTGCTCATCACTTTGTTTGCTTTTGGTGTTCTTTGAAATAAAATAGTCCAAATTCCTTACTTAAAATCCCTTAAAAGAACAGTTTATCGTGTATATATTTGTCCTGTTCACAGGCTGTGTATTAAGCCATGTTTGAATTAGAGGGTGATAAACAGAACTCTTGTTTGTGCTTTGACTCCTATTTTTTAATTCCATATCCCATTTGAATACCAGTAGTCTCTCCCTGAAAATACTGTTTTGCTCAGCACGTGGGAGCTTTGTCCTTGTGTTTAACAGCCAGGGAAGGACATGCAGGAGGAGCTTGGAGTACAGCTTCATACAGTGGGAAGGAGCTGTCAGATGTGTCTTCAGCACCTGCTTTACAAGGTCACATTGAAAATTACGAGTTTTCCCACACTTTTCTCCCTAAATTAGTGTCTTAGATCCCTGCATGTGCCATTCATCTCAGATGGCAGGCGTCACCCTAATTCCCTTTTGCTGAGATGCCAAGCAGGGCAATATTTTTTCCCTTTCCCACTTTCCAGTGCTGTGAGCTCTGACTGAGTTTCTGTGCCACTGAGGAAAAAACCAATTTCAATCTCCCCTCAAGCATTTTTGTTGTCAGGCACTTCTACTAAGCAGCTGCACTTCTTGTAAGCTGGAGAATTTGGGAAATCTGCAACCCAGAGCAAAGTGTGGTACAGGGGGAAGGTTTTCTGCTGAGGCCAGGGAAATAACTTCTGGTTTTTGTGTTGTTTTCTCTTCCTCCCCTCTCCCCCCCCGGGGCTGATCAGATCGAGAGGCGTCTGGACACCGTGAGGTCCGTGTGCCACCTGGCCCAGAAGAGGCTGATTGCCTGTCTGCAGGGCCAGCATGGCACAGACCCTGACAAGAGACATGTGAGTACAGCTGTGTGTGCCCTGTACTCCCACCCTGCTGCTCCTGCAGGTGCAGCTCAGCTGCTCTGCCTCACACCAGCCGAGGGGAGCGAAGCTCTGTCAGACCAGCTCACGTGCTGGCACTGGTGAAACACCAGCTGCCATTCCCCATCCAGCACAACAGCACAGCCTGGGAACACCTCAGCAGTGTCAGGACACTTCCTGTCCCTGCAGTCTGCGCAGTGCTTGGAGCTCTTGTGACACCCAGCTAGGAGAAGAAACTCTGCAGCTCTGACCCAACTCCTCAGATCTGGAGTTGCCCTTGGACACTGACACCTCCAGGTGGCTGGAAATGGTTTTCTGTACACATTTGATTTCTGCCCCTCCTTAGCAAAGCCATAGGTAGGTTTTCTTAAAGCATCAGAACCAGAAATAATTCACATTCACGTTTTCTCCTTTTATTGAGTAACACAGTCCTGAGAGCAGGGGCACACAGGACCTCTGGGAGAGAGAGGTGACAAGCTGGTTGCTTAAATCTCAGCTTAAAGCTGTTTCTCTCTCCTTGGCAGTAGTTTGAGATATGCTTGGGGCCAGTCACTCCAGCTAAAAGTGAGAAGAAAGTGCTTTTCAGAGTGTCTGAGAACAGGAGTCTTGGGGCTTGAAACTTTTTGTGACTTGGCATTTTCTTAAGTTCAAGAATGAGCTGCATGCATGTAATAGAAACCATATGGAAGAGGAGAAAAGTCTTAGAGGGGAAAAAAAAAAAGAGTGAGCAGCACTCAGCTAAGCACTGTTCCTTCTGTTCCATAGAAAAAACTGCCTCTAACAGCTCTGGCTCAAAATATGCAAGAAGGATCCGTCCAGCTGAGTGATGAAACTCTGCTGGGGTAAGTGCCTTTTCTTCTGACTTGCTGTCTGACATCTTATTGCCTGCAGGGCTCTAATTAGAGCCTCTGGGTGCACAAAGGCTGGTTTCAATCTAATAAAACTTAATATTTCTAGATTCTTTCTCTAATCCAAGGGAGAAACAGTGAGCAAGCAGTTTTTCTGGAATGATTTGGGCACAAGTTTTAGGCTGAATTGCATTCCAGAGGATTCTGATTCTCTGCTGTCATAAAAGCTTTTAAAATTGCTTTTATCCTTGTGGATTAGTAGAATTATCATCTCCATTTGAAGTTTAAAATGTTGTGTATTCTACAATTAAACTGTTTTTTTAATATATTATAAACGGTGTTCTGCAGGTTTGAATTGATGACTTAAAATAATGTCTATTTGTATTAACAGCTTCTAGTTCAAAGTAGCCCCAATTTATCTATCCTGGTAAAGTGGTTATTTGCAATTTACAGGAAAGTGAAACAAATGAATCTCCATGTGCTGAGTTCCTAGAGCCAAGTGGGTTTTGTCATTGGTGTTGGGAATTCTTATGGAGACTGTGTAGAATGACCTTAGAAACCTTTGAGAACATATTTCTGACCCACTGCAGGAGATTTAAACCTGGATAAAAATCTTAGAGAATAGCGGGTTTCCTTATAACAAGCATAAAATAAAGGTCAAGTCATGGGTTTGGAGCCTGAGACTGCTGGGGGTGGGATTGCTGGGCATTAAGGTGTTAAGACCTTCACATTAAAGGGGCTTAGGAGAAAATGAAATACTGCATTGAGCAATTTTTCCTGCATCTGGTGAGATGGAAGGATGGGCTTGGAAATAAATACTGACTTCTGTGCCCTTAGGGCTGGTATAATCACCTGGATGTCTAAAAGCTTGCAAAGTGTTTGTCATGGCTCAGGAATTTAGAAGACAAAAGTTTGAAGACAAAAGTTGCTTATCCCAGATTTCTCCAAGAGAGCACAGAACAGTTGGGTTTAGGCTGTGAAGGGATGCTTTGCTTTATACAGAACAAAGCTTTCCAAAGCTCTGCTCTCCTTTGAATCCTTCTTCTTCAGTCAGTGTTAACTCCCATAACAATTTCCTGTAATTCTTACAGGAAAATGCTGGATACCTGTGGGGATGCAGAGAATAAACTGGCAATGGAGCTCTCCCAGCATGAAGTACAGATTGAAAGAGAAGTTATAGATCCACTGTGCCTGCTGACAGAGGTGAGACAGCTCAGCCTGAGAGGAGAAACACATCTGGATTGATGCATAAACTGAGCAAAAGGGGTTTATCTTGGTGCTGGTATTAAAAAACTGCTTTAAGAGTCCTGTGTTAGTGGTGGAAAGTGGATATGGAACCTACAACATGTAATGTGTTACAATACACAATTTAAAATTCAATGTAAGCCTTTAATTCTCATTTCAGACAGAGATCCCAAACATTCAGAAGCAGAGGAAGCAGCTTGCAAAGCTGGTGCTGGACTGGGATTCTGCAAGGGGAAGGTAGGAGAGCATTTTAGTTACTGAGTGGTTTTCTATCCATGTGAACTCCTTGTTGGTATCTCATGGCACCTGCTCTGATCTGGTGCTTGCTACTGAAATGCTGCTGTGAGCAGGTAATGGGTGAAAAAAGACAAACTTACATTTAAGTTACACCAGAAAAGGACCCATGACTGCTAGATCCAAACAGAATCAAGATTTTGGAGTTCTTACATGCCTACATATAGTTGGAAAAATGTTGGAAACTCATCCAGTTTCCAGTTCAAATACGTGTTTAACTTAAATAAGGAATCACTGAAGTTTTCAGCTTAAAGAGGGAACAGGAATCTCACTGTGTAACCACACCAAGTGCTTTTACAGCCTTGTATGGAACCATGGCATTGGGAGGGTCCTGGGGTGTTCATCTCACCCCTGAGTGCCTTTAAATGGTTTTAAACTGCCATGAAAATTGGTGGTTTTCAGCATATTCTACACCCATGTTACAGACTGTGGCAGATGCAGGATTCCTTGTGATTTTTATAGTTGCTGGTTGGATTAGGTCAGCATGTCATGAATGGTGTGTTTTGAACCTTTTAGTTCTGTTGGAAAACCTCTGGAACTGTGGGGTTTGTTTCCTGTTGAAAGAAACCAATTCCAAAGAAGCCATGAATGCAGATTCTTGTGGAATATTGATTTTCACCAAATGAAACTTTTCTTCCCCAGATACAACCAAGCCCACAAGACTTCAGGAACAAATTTCCAAGTGCATCCTTCAAAAATAGAATCTCTTAAGGAAGAGATGGATGAAGCTGGAAATAAAGTAGAGCAGTGCAAGGTAAGGACAGGATGAGTGTCCCTTCCAGACCTCCCATGTAATTGCCCAACTGTGCAGCTGCAAATCATGTGGCTGTGACACTGCTTGTCCTAGGAGTATTTTAATGCCAGCTGATCTCTGAATTGCTTTAGTTCAATGAGGAACTCCATCCAGGGTTTTTCTAAGTTGGGTGTTTGACATTATTTTCAGTTTCAGTCTGAGACAACAATGTCCTGGGCATGAATGAATGTTCTGGGTGCTCCAAGCCGGGGAGCAGCCATGCAGTAGGAGGCACCTGGAGGAAACTGAAGCTGGGAAATCCCAGGACCATGCTGGTTGTCACAGCTCTGAGCAGTTGACATTCATTTTCACTTCTCAACAGCAAATACTCCATTGAGTACTGAGAACTGAAACCATTTTTATTAGTACTTGTCTTTGAGTGCTATGAATAACTGGATTGAATGGCAATATGTTCTTGACTGAAGGGGGCAAGTGCTTTGCTGGGTAAACCAGAGTTAAGGTTTTGGATTCATTTTGCTTGAAGAACACATGGAGCAGAGCAGGTGCATTACAGCTTCTTAGTTCAAACTTCCTGCAGGCAAAATAAACACAATAGATCTTTCTGTACATTTCGAAATGAGTAAATCTGCTGCCCTGCTTTGCATCTTTCCCAAAGGATCAGCTGGCTGCAGACATGTACAGCTTCGTGTCCAAGGAAGGGGAATACGCCCGCTGCTTTGTTATGGTGAGTGTTGGCAGTGGGGCTCTGGTTCAGCACAGCTGGGCACAGACACTCAGTTCTCAGAGATGACATTTTGTGTGCTAAACCTTTAGTCTTGTCTTATGTGCTCATCAGAAGCTAATGCTCTTTTTGTTTTTAAAATGTGGCTTCTGTTCTCAGTTATTAGAAGCACAAGCAGATTACCATAGAAAAGCATTAGCAGTCATAGAAAAGGTCCTACCCGAAATTCAAGCCCATCAAGGTAAAGTAACCTGTGCTCTGGCTGATGCTTCTCCTTGCCTGTGCCACCTATGCACAATATTCTCCTCCTCTGTCTTGATTCTCTTGCATGCAGACTGATTTAATGAGGCCATTTTGATCTGCTTAACAATTTTACATTCCCAAGCATAATTCCATCTTCGTGTTCTCTGGAGTTCTCCAGCCATGTTTAACACACTAATGAAATATTAAGGATCTCTGATATTCAGGAGGGTAAAGGAAGGATTTTTCTATTTGCTTACCTGTTTTCCTTGTGCCCTTTTGCTAAGTCATACCTGGCTCTTTAGGCCAGTGAAAGTGTTGTTGTGATTTGGTTCTTGAGTGATTACAGGTGATTATCAGGAAAACTCCATGTATTTTAAGGAGCTTGATTCTTGTGCACTGCCTGCTGGAAAATTGAGAGTTTGGGTTCTTGTGCTGATTATCAGCAGCTAAAAAAGTGAACTGTAGAGCTTCATTTCTTCCCTAAGAAGAACTGGAACTGCTGCTGAGCTTCCACTGTCAGGGGACTTTCAGGTGTATCACTGATGACTTGGCGTGAACATGCACTGTGTTGTTTTGGAAACTACTCTCCAAAATGTTGGCTGTGCTGTCCCTGAATCTTTGGAGAAACAGGTGAACAGAGTCTGAGAGAAAGTACAATCTGAGCTCAGCAAGGCTCAGGTATCTTCAGTTGTGGCCACATGCAGGTTGTAAAAGATGAACCAATTCAATACATAAATAAATGAGAGCATTGTGGAAGATGGTGTGGAATATCTGTACTCTGTCAGTGTGGGAGAGGAGGGAATGCAGAGGTGATGCTGGTGCAGCACCAGGGCTTAGCAGGGCTGTGCAGAAGGTTCTTTGTGGATATGGCTTGAAATTTGTTACTGTTGTATGGAAAGTTTCTACAGAGCAGCTGAGGAACAAATGCTTCAGAACAGACTGGCCTCCCTAGAAGGTGGCTGGGAGCCATGGTATTCCAGTGGCTGAATGTAGGGAATTTCTCACACTGTGTTTCTAGCTGTGGTGTAAATTAGAATCCCACAAAGCTTTGGGTTGGAAGGAACCCTAAAGCCCATCCAGTGCCCACCGTTGCCATGGGCAGGGACACCTTCCACTACCCCATTGCTCCAAGCCCTGTCCAGCCTGGCCTGGGACACTTCCAGGGATGAGAGCTGGGACTTCGAACAAGTACTGAGGTTTATTTTCCTAATGTTTGCTGTAACTTGCAAAAGTTGGGAAATATTACGTGCATTTCATGGCATGTTAATGAATGAGAGGGACTAAAACCTTACAAGGGATGTGATTGATGTGGGTTTTTAAAGAAAAGGAGTGAATTAAATCCTTTGCAGAAACACTTTGCCTTCAGAGCACTCTTTGAAGTCCTCTGAAGTTTTTGTCTTTCTTGGCCTCTTTTCCACATAAAAGAAGTAACACATCTGTACTAACAATAACCTTTTACATCTGCATTTTTTCAGTTAAAACAGCAGAAATGGGTCAGAACATAAATTGTAGGAAAGAAGAAATTCACATTCAATTTGGAGAAATTTGTGCCAATTGGAGTTAAACAAGAACTAAAGAAATAAATTGAAAATTTGAAAATTACAGTGTTGGCCTGTAACCGTGGTAGTTCTGATGTGATACACTGGGGCTGTTAACATTCACTGTAATTTGCTAATTTAAGGAATCAAATTTAAGGAATAAACTTTTTATTAACAGCTCAGTTTTTATTCACCCTAAATACAGTTAAAACAAAAATCAGCCCAGGTCATGCAATCTGTACAAAATTTTCCTCACAGATTCTTGCAGACTGGAGCCAAATCAGTGTTACGAGAATGTGCAGCCTTGTGCTGGCACTTGTGCTGAGGTTTGTTATTTGTAATTCCAGTTATATACAGAATTTGTATGTGATACTTCATCCAGAAAGATGCAGAAGTATTCTTTTCTTGACCACCAGCAGCCTCATTTTCTCTTTCCTCATGATCCAAGGGACTTTACCAATCAAGGGCTGTAAAACTCCTGCTGTAGTCTGAACGTTTCTATGCTGCACTAGAGGCTTTCTTCTCTTCTTGCCTGGGCTGTAGTTCAAGGATTTGGTAGATATTCTGCTCAGTGTTTTGATACTCTCCAACTTAGACAAATGGACTGAAAAACCAGCTTTTGGAACTCCCCTGGAAGAGCATCTCAAGCGCAGTGGGCGGGAAATCGCCGTTCCTATCGAAGCCTGTGTCATGATGCTCCTGGAAACAGGGATGAGAGAGGAGGTGGGTAATTCCAGATCACAGGCCAGGAAGTGGGAGAAAAAGGGCCCAGTCAAGCTCATGAAGTGGTGTCTGTTTGTTACCATGTTGCTTCAGTAACTCACTCATTAATGTAGTTGGTAAATGTTTTGCAACAGAATAACCTCAGCACTGTGTGAAGTGTCTTGGAGATGGATGCGCATACAATGAAAATTAGGAATGGGTCAAGGGTGGGGGGGGAGCTAAACTGTGGTCAGATGTGACACGATACACGAAGGGCCAGCTGGGTCATAACACTGTCAGGGGAAGGCACCAAAGCTGAAATGTTCTGAAAGAGGCTGTTGTAAAACTGGTGCTCTTCCATGCTTGTGCCAAAGTGTGGTTACTAATCAATAAATTTTATTTCTGTGATGCAGGGCTTGTTCAGAATTGCTGCTGGAGCCTCCAAGTTAAAAAAGCTGAAAGCTGCCCTGGACTGTTCCACTTCCCAGCTTGATGAGTTTTACTCAGATCCCCACGCTGTTGCAGGTACTGGGAGTGTTCCGAATCCAAACCAGGTGTAAATTGATACAGCACAGCTTCATGCTCCATGATCTCCACAGTTAAACTGGGAGAAGTTGAAAGTTCACTGCACAGTTTGACACAGATAAGTGTACGGTGCCCGTGGTGACCACACCTGATGCATTTGTGACAATGGTGTGTAAAATTCAGGTGACCATAATGACTTAACTGTCACATCTCCTCTCATGACAAGAGTGTTAATATGGTCAAGGCAGATTAGACCCAGGTGTAGACCTTTAATGCATCTTCAAAAGTTCTTTGTTCTGAAGAGATGATTGAGTTTTATAGCCTATGTTTCTGTCAAATTGCACTAATTACTGACAGACGCTTTGTGTTAAGATCTGAGCAGTTACACTTTGCAAATGTCAGATCTTGCCAGTGTTTCCCTGGTACTTGGGACTTACTGCACAGATACAACTGCAAATCTGAGGGCAGATTTTCCCTGAAGCCTGAAAACAGTGGCTGAAGGAGCCAACCTGTCCCTGTCTGCATTGCAGGTGCCTTGAAATCCTATTTGCGGGAGCTGCCAGAGCCTCTCATGACCTACAGCCTGTATGAGGAGTGGACACAAGCTGCAAAGTAAGCATGCTAAAAATAGCTGTACAGGAAATCATGCTGCATATTTCTATTAATTTTGATTCTTCATAGATGAATTCAAAAGAAACAACCAAGCTCACACAGTTATTTATTTTTCCACTAACAGGTATTTCATGCAACAAATTATTTTAAATAATAAATAGCTTAGTACAAATTGCACAAAATGTGGTGAAATATCTGTTTTGTTTAACCATAAGGGCTGATTCAGGTTGCTGGCTGCACAGTATTGATGCTCAAGCAGTTTTGTTGCAGGTAGAGGTAATTCAGGGATCTGAGTAGCAGGTTACTGAGTTCCTGAATACAGAACAATGCATTTATTTGGCATAAATGGAAGTTTATGCCATCATCTCTTTGTCACTGCAGACACAACAAATTTCTGACCTGAAAGTAAGATGTCATGGCATTTTTTTCTTGTTTCAGTATTCAGGACCAGGATAAGAAGCTCCAAGAGTTATGGAGGATTTGTAACAGATTACCTGAGCATTACCGTGTTAACTTCAGGTAGGCATAAACATCTCTTAGCTCAGCTGCTTTGCACCTCAAAGCCAATTAACTTAAACTCTAATCCAGGTGTGCTTTTCTTGGCCAAATTCAGTGAGATTTATAAAAATACTTCTTACTTCCTGCAGCAGTGGGTATGCATAGGTGGTGTTCTCAGCTTAATTCACTATTGACTGTCTGAAAATAGTGATGCACAGAACCCTTCTACTTATGGCTCACACTCTGCTCTTTGCTGTAGTTTCCAGTCTTAGAAATCACCTGAATCTATCTTAAACATCTCATTTTTCCTTTTGGTTTTGCATTTTGGAAATGAACCGGAACAAAACCAGCTCTGGTGATTCCTAGAAGCATGGAATTTCCATTACAGGACGTGAAACTAGCTGAATCTATGTGTTTTTCTGTGGAAATATAATATTTCTGTGGTTCTATTTTGCTAGGATAGGAGGTGCTTTCTTTGCTACTCAGTTCAACTTTTATGATTCAGGAGCAGAAACCTTGGGCAGCTGCCAAGCAAGAAGGCTGCTCATCTTATTTCTGTGTTGCTGGGAGCTCTCTTTACAAGTTCTTGAATTTTTATTTACTTGCTTTCAACAAGAAATGCTCTTAGTTCCTGCTGTTTAATTATTACTTTCCTTTTTGTAGGTATTTAATCAAATTTTTAGCCAAGCTTGCCCAGAACAGCGATGTTAACAAAATGACACCGAGCAACATCGCCATAGTCTTGGGCCCCAACTTGTTGTGGGCAAAGAATGAAGGGTGAGTTCTTTAAAGAAAGCTACAAAGCAGAACTGGATGAAGCTGTAGAATTGATTGGTTTGAATCCTTTAGTCTATTCACAGCAACAGACTGCCTAAAAAATATTTCAAGTATTCTTTCAGCCTGTGCCTCCAGGTCCTTTGAGGCAGGAAGATTTTTAGGGATGTTTCCAGAAGCTGTGAATGTTACTGAATAGTCTGGAGTATTCAGCACAGTTGCTCTTTCTCTGGTACTGAGGAGTTAATCCATCATGCTTAGCCTAAGTTGCTATTCATGTAATCTGAATTGATTTTAATTTTCTTACTTTGATAGAACTCTGAATAAAGTGTTCTTCAAATCTCTCCTGCAGATCCCTTGCTGAAATGGCAGCAGCCACTTCAGTGCATGTGGTAGCAGTTATTGAGCCCATTATTCAGCACGCAGACTGGTTCTTCCCTGGAGGTGAGTTCCTGCCATAGCTCAGGAGTTTGACATTACCTTCCAGGTCAACCTCCAGTGGCTTGTGCAGTGAGGCACCACTTGGGATATGTGTGTCTTAGGAGGCATTCTGTCTGTCCCTCTTCCAGATGAAGATTTCAATGTGTCTGGGGCATTTGTGGCAGTTCCTACTGTTAATTCCAATCACTTGTCACACACTGGGAATGACTATGAATGTGGGACCCTGGAGAGGAAGAGGCCTTTGAGCATGACTGTGATGGAAGGGGATTTGCTGAAGAAGGAAAGGTAGGTGTGATTCTCAGGTTAGGGGTCCATTATTAGCCCTCTTCCAATGAGGCTTCAGACACTTTCATTGGTGACAGGAGAGGAATTTCATGGAAATACTGTAGATAACAATAGTGATTTATTTCCTGTTGTTGCAGCCTGAGGATGGCTCAAAGGTAATGTACTTCCTTCCGTTACACTCTGTGCATGTTAAATCCCAAGCAGATATTGCTCTTCCCAGTTTCCATTTTCCTGGTACAGATTGGGGGTGGTCTAAGATTCACTGGAACAGAAGTGTCTGCAGTAGCTTCTCTGAGTCTCTAACTTCTGGTATTCCATGGCTTCTCTTTCAAAGCCCATAAGCTGAGGTGGTGTTACCTGGTGCCTTCATGATAAGACTTCTGAGTTGATGATGGTACAGTATTGCCAAAGCAAGCAGTAGAATGCTAAAAACTCCCAGTAAAACGTGCTGTTTCCCATATAACATGTAGTGTAATGTTCATTCTTATCACTCATCATGAGTATTTAAGTGATGTGCTTGTTTTAGCTGTTGATGCAAATGTTGAGTTGTTACCTGTTAGCTATGACCAGCCACATGCAAATTTGTCAGCACTCACAGAGGAGGAAGAAAATCAATTCAAGATTCAATGTTGAACACAAGAATAAAATTAAATTCTAGAATAAATGTGCTGTATACATTCTAAAATCTGTTAGAGTTTGGGTCAGTTTCTCCACTGTTCTCTTTGAAACACAAACAGAATTATTTGGGTTGGAAAGGACTATAAAGGACCTCTCATTCCAACCACCAAATCACAGCCTGTATCCAGTAGCTTTTTTTTGAATCTCTACTGCAACTTAGTGTGTGATAGAAACAAAATTCGTGTGGCAGAATACATGTGAGGAGCTACTCTGCTGTGTAAGGAAATGTCTGTAATTACATGTGAGATTCTGAGTGCTCTGACCTCATTGTCATCAATGTTTGTCTCCAGATGTAATTGAGTAGTTTGTTCACTGACGTTTAGCTTATCCCTCTGTGGGGATAAGCCAAATCCTGTTGCATGTCTTAACATTCCTGGTGTTCTGCAGCCAGTGGAAGCTTTAACATCGTGGTGTTGTGCAGCCAGTGGAGCTTTCCTTGTTGCTGCTTTGCATGTCGGGGTTTGTCTGGGGGTGGGACACCCCGAGTCCTGCTGCTGCAGCACCTGGGGGTGGCTGCCTGCTGTGTTCACTCTCTCTTCTCTCTGTAGCTTTGGTGTGAAGGTTCTGGACTTCCCCGCGACCCCGCGGCGATGTGGCACTGTAAACAGAAAGCTCACATCGCCGGCCTTCCAGCCCCCGCTGCCGCCCTGCGAGCCCGGCGCGGCCGCGCTGGCCG
>NW_008238321.1:5085330-5102417 GCF_000691975.1 Corvus brachyrhynchos
CCCCAAGCTCCAGGCACTGAGGATGCCAGGTAAGAGGCACGGCTTGTGCTGGCAGCGGCTTGGCAGCAGCTCCAGCAGCAAACTCTTGTCACCTGGGGCTGGCACCTCTTCCCCATGGGATGTGCCTGGCAGGTGTGGGCAGCAGCACCGTGCAGGAGCTCTCCTGCTATGTCTGTGGGTCCAGAACTGGGCTTCTGAAATTGCACACACGGTTCTGGATATTCCAGAATTGGTCTTATAAAATAATATCCATGGTTCTGGATGTTCCAGAATTCATCTTCTAATATAACTTACATAGTTCTGTCTGTTCTGGGCTTCATCTTCTGAGATAATGGAATTCTTGGGGGAAAAAATGATGATGAAAAATACAAATATAGACTCTATTTCTACTGCCCACATTGACCTTCCCAGGCTATGCACTAGAGATGTGCACACAGGTGATACCAGTTTGCTGCTGAAAGAGCAAAACCTACAGTGGCAATACCAGAAGCCTGTTGGTCTTGTTTGGTGTTTCTTGTACATGTTATCTGGATGTCTTGTTTTGTTTATTTGTCTGTAGCAAGTGTTACTGATGAGCAGATTTGCTTACTAGAAAACTTGCAGTCAGTTTATCGTATTTCAGGATTAGTTTCTTTAGGACAAGTATGTACACAGGCTCTTTGCTATTTAATTACTCTTGAAGCTCTGCAGTTGTGTCCCTGGACTCCAAGGCTAATTGCAGCAGCCTGACTTCCTCCTGTGAGGTGCAAGCAGCATTTTGCTCTCAGCTCTTCAGTGGTCTGAGAGCTGTGGCAAACCACGTGTAAGGCCTGTAGTGCTTCCAAATGTCAACCTTGGCGTCTCAGGGTGAAACCCCACCATGGGGTGTGATGCAGCACTGACTCTTGTGCACAAAGCTCATTCTCAGGTGACATATTTACAAAACCAGCTCATTTGGAAATCCCCTGCAGATCAGTATTTCCTCCACAGATGGCCTTTGTGGCAGAGGCAGCTGAAACGAAACCTTCGGTGTTGTGTCTGAAAGTTGCACCTAAAATCTGCACAGCCTCTGTGAAAGTACTCGCAATTTATTAACACCATCTGGAGAAATGGGGGCTGCAAAGTGATGGAAGAAGTGAGTGTCAGTCCTTTTGAGGGCTAAATTGCTGCAGGTGACTCTAAATACAGAGAAGTGAGTGAAGGCTGCAGGTGCACAGCCAGAGGAGCTGGCTCATCCTCCATCATCAACCCAGCGCTGCCACAGTGTTCACCACTGAACCATGTCCTCAAGTGCCACATCCACGTTTTTTGAATACTTGAGGGACTGTGACTCCACCACTTCCCTGGGTACCTGTGCCAGGGCTTGACAATGCTTTCAGTGAAAATTGTTTCCTAATATCTGATCCACAGCACAGTTTGTAATGGAACAGGTGCAGCTGAGCCAGGCAAGGCACGTTACAATCGTCTCTAATGTGGGCTTTTTAATTTCCAGTACCTCGAAATCCAAGGACAGCACATCTTCAGCCACTCCTCCACCGGTGAGGAACGGTGGCCAGGCGGGCCCTGCCCCTGGCCAGGCAGCACCCAGCACCTCCCAGCTCTCTGTCACCCAGCCCCAGAACGCTGCTGGTCCCAGTCCCCACGCCCTGAGGAGAGGTGTGTGTTTATTTGCTTTTCAAGCCACTGCGTTCCAACTCTTGATGTGCTGCAAAAATGCTACTAAAATAACTTTATCAGCATCTCTGCCCTTACACAGACAGCAGTTTAATCTGTTGGCTTGTCCCCAAGGCCTGGCTGTAAAGCAGCTGTGACTTTTGGACTCTCTGAATGGTGATAGTGTCACCAGTGCTGTTTAACAAACTCTCTCAAAAGCTATTGATTAGTAAATGCTTGTACTTGGTAATGCACCATTCTATTTTGATAACATACCTGAGGATTTTTTGTCCAGCTAATTGCTTTCTTTGGGAGCTTGGTTTGGAATCAGAGAATTCCAAAATGTTTTGGGTTGGAAGGGACCTTAAAACTCATCTTGTTCCGCCCCCTGCCATGGGCAGGGATACCTTCCACTATCCCAGCCTGGCCTTGGACACTGCCAGGGGTGGGGCAGACACAGCTTCTCTGGGCACCCTGTGCCCACCCTCACAGGAAAGAATTCCTTCCCACTATCCCATCTAACCCCACTCTCTGTCAGTGGGAAGCCATTGTCCTGTGTCCTATTGCTGCATGCCCCTGTAAAAAGCCCCCCAGTCCCTGATGCTGGAATTTCCCCCCTTCTCTCCACAGCTATGAAGAAGCCAGCTCCAGCCCCACCAAAACCAGCCAACCCCCCACCGGGGCAGCCAGGAAGCCAAAGCTCTTCCCCAGCTGCTCAGCCGCCTTCTGTCTCTCCAAAACCACCTGCCAGAAGCTCTTCTCCTCCTGCTCAACATGCAAACCAAGGAGCAGCCCAGACCTCCTCTTCCCAGGTTTCTGCACCTCGGAGATATTCCAGCAGCCTCTCCCCAATCCAAGCTCCCAGCCACCCACCTCCGCAGCCCCCAACACAGGCAACTCCTCCCCTGCAGCCCAAAGCAAGCAGCCAAGCATCTCCCAGTGAGCACGGACCAGAGCAGCCCTGCTCCTCGCTCCCGCAGACTCCAACTCCGCCCGACACGCCCCCGCTGGGGAAGCACCCCCATGCTGCCCCCCCTGAGCCCTGCCAGGCTCCCTGTTTACCTCAGAGTGGCACCTTGCCCCGGCCACGGCCCGTGCCCAAGCCCAGGAACAGACCCAGTGTCCCCCCTCCGCCTCACCCTCCCTCTCAGCTGCCTGGAGATGGGATGGCTGCAAATCCCACGCAAACAGCGTCCAAAATAGTCACAGGTGAGTGCATCCTTCCCTATCCGCTGTCTCCTCGGGGACTGGCAATGAAGAAAGTATTGCCTGTAGCTGGGAGTTAATGTGGGGGGAAACTGAAAAGTACAAATCACAGTTAAAATACTCAATAGCTCATTTCCAGTTAAATGCCCACCCAGCTGCTCTGCACACGAGGGTGTCATTCCTGAGGCAGAAGTGTTTGGGGGCAAGTGGAGATGAACTTTCGTTATTTTTCTTCGTGTTTGGCAGCTGAACGCTGTGACAGCAGCTCACTGGGGCTGTCTCCAGTTCAGCATCTTGGCAGTCAATTCTGCTTGTACATCTGCTGCCAAAAAGCAAATATTTAGAGGAGGGAGAAGATGTAGCCAAAGGTAGTGGATTTCAGCACATATTGAGATAAGAAAAGGGCAAAAGTGGTCACTGACACGTGTTCTAATAGGCAAAACATGCAGAGAATGTTTTACCTTATGATAACAGAGGCTTCTGATGTGCTTTTAAGTTGGACGTCCAGAAGCTGAAGAATCACCTGTATTAAACTGTATTTCTTAGGTCAATAGTTATAGAGCTTCACATTTTAAATCCAATCTTTGTTTTAAGACAATCATGAAGTAAAGAAAAACTTCTGTCTTCTCACAGAAACTTCATGAAGCTTGTAGTTATTGATTTGATAGGGATAATGTTAATAAAGACAGTTAATAAAGTTTATTTTTTTTAAATGTAATTGCTGAGGCCATTCAAAATGAGCAGATTTTGGAATGTTCTCCTGCTGAGTTGCTGCTTATTCTGGGAAATTCTGAAGGAAGAGATACTGAATGTGGGAGACTAATGCTTTTAAATCTACCTATGATTAATAATGGTTGAAACTTTCCCATGACACTGCAGCTTCTCTAGAATTAGACTAATGTGTTGGAATGCAGAGTATCAATTCTGTTGCCTAACAGCTCTACCCCAATGCCTTCACAGGTGGGGATGGTTACTGCGAATAAGGTTTGTACTCACAGAAACTGCAATTGCAGCTAAACTGCTCCTGTTTGTAGCTTGAGTTCGGACATGCGCTTGGAATTGTGCTCTGCCAACTCTGTGTTCTCATCCCTACGTAGGAAATGTGCTCTGCCAAGTCTGTATCTCATCCCTACATAGCATTCTGTCTGCAAGAGGGTTTAAGACCTCTGCTGCTCAATCATAATAGGCCTGTGAACTTTTAAGTTATTCCTGAAGTCCCTGTAAAGAATTAACACTTCACACCAGGCCCCCAGAATTAGTCCCTGGGTCAGGTGTGATGAGTGACCCATTTCCAAGAGACTCGTTCTGCTCAGTGCAGGCAAATATGATTTTTCCTACAATTTGGTGGTTTATGGTTATGTTTTAATGTAGCCTTCACTTTAGGTTTGCAGTTATTTTTAACCACTTGGAGTTTATTTGGCAAAATCCAGGCTGATGTGACTAAACTGGTGGCAGAACAGCCCCAGCAGCACCTGCACTGTGGTACCTTGGCTTCCCAGCCTCACTCATGGCTCTGTCTGCTCAGTCCCAGCTCATCCACACCTCCACTCACTTCCCACTGCTCAGGTGTGAGGCTTTGGGATGCTGCTGCTGCCTCCTGAGGGAACTACTGCACAGCAGGCTGGGGAAGTCAGGACTGCCTGCCTGAGTTAGCTCAAGATTTGCCTGTTTGCAGCCAGGACACTGAAATTAGTATTGGATTGAGAAGTCAGGCTGGAAATAGTTTGAGTTTGGGATTTTTGTTAATTGGAGAAAGAGGTTGCCCAGAGAAGCTGTGGCTGCCCCATCCCTGAAGTGTCCAGGCCAGGTTGGATGGGGCTTGGAGGAACCTGGGATAGTGGAAGGTGTCCCTGCCCATTATGGGATTCTGTGATTAAACCAGCAGTAAATGAGCTGCTTAAGCAACTAAAAAGTAGCTTTGCTTTTCAAAATAACTGACTTTTCCTGATTGTACTTTTGTCAGTATATTTAAAGTACAAGGATAATTTATTCCCAAGCTGAAGTCAGAATTGAGGCTGGGCTCTGAATCTTGATAGCACTTTACAATGAAGTTAGCAGCAACAGCTGTGCTAATGAGTCAAACTTCAAGGAAAGACTTGACCCTAATTTCTCAGTGTTTCATAGTTTGACAATATTTCTTTTCATTTTAGGGTTTTCCTGGTTCTGAGGAAATTGCTTAAATGATAGCAGACAGGGAGGGTTTGTTTTACCCCAGTGTAATAGAAGAAATCCTTGTCTTGTAATTAACTTCCAGCTGGGGCTGCTTCATAAGAATTGGGCAAGGCAAGCACCTGCCAGAGGGGAGTGCAAACCATAGCAAATTGGCCCAGGTGTGTGCTGTAAACACAGTATGGAAGCTGCCACGCAGGAAAACTGAGAAGGGAAAGCTGCTGAGCAAGGATTCTCTCCAAATCTGGTGAAGGGACCTAGAAAATCCAGCCTGTTTAGCTAAAATCCCCTTGGGGAGGGGTTGAAGTGACACTCAGGCTCACCTCCAGCAGTACACTCCATGCTGAAGCATCCACCTTTTCCAGATCAATCTGTTTTTAAAGGATTAATAATCTGAATTAACACCACCACCTGTCACATAAGAGTATCTGCTCTAATATTCACAGCTGCACATACAAGCACTTACAGACTCACTAATTCACGATGTGCAATTGCTGTTTTTAATTTGAACCTTAACAAGTGGAGCAAGGGAACAAAATTAAGGTGCCAGCAAACCTTATAATAATCCCAGAACAGGAATTCTGAACTGTACTCAGGATACTGTTGACTCCTTTGTCCATGTACTGGACTTTAGTAATGCCTCAACTTCTATTTATGGTGTTAAAGTAAGAAGCCCTAGAATATTCTAATCAAAGGTTTTATTAAATAATCCAGATGTTTGACCAGCATTCAGTAGGAACTGTATTGGCAAGTGCAATGGTAAGGAAAAGGCCCCTGATTGGCCGACACTGTTGCTAATTGCTAATGATGTGTGTGCTAACCACTAACCCACCCCAGTGCCCTGCTGTGTGTGTCCCTCAGGCATGGCCAGAGAGGGGCTGCTGCTGCTCCCATTAACCCACTAAAGTGCTGGAGAGCAGAATGTGAAGCTCTTGGTGTCTCCTGGCCACTCTCACCTTGTGCTGTCTCCATGTACCGAAAATCCAGAACTGGTGTGTTCCATGCAGAGGCTCCTTCTGTATCAGATGTCACTGCACTGTCCTGTGTCACAAATGCTCTTACCCCATGTTACAGCATCCCAGAGTAGCTGCTCCAGGGGCTCAGAGCAACCTGGGCTAGTGGGAGGTGTCCCTGCCCATGGCAGAGGGTGGGACTGAGTGGGCTTTAAGTTCCCTTCCAGCCCAAACCGTTCTGGGATTCTGTGCCTTAACCCAGAACAGGATGGAATTCCAGCTGCTCTATTGCAGTATCCCAGGACACAGATCCCTGCAGGCTGTGGGGGGCTCAGGGGCAGGGGAGGCTGCACCCAGTGGCTGCTTCCCTCTCTTCCAGGTCATTTAGCTCAGAAACCTTCAACTTGAGCTTTTCTACAGTAACTTTTGGGTTAACTTCAGAATTTCATGCTTGAGTTATGAGTCCCAATCTCTCTAGGATGCCTGTCTGCACCTCCTGTGCTTGAAAACAAGGCATTTATTTGGATTTTTTGTTGATTTAAGTGATCTAAATTACTTCCTGTGTGGAGCAGCTGCTGGACTGCAGTAAGGGATGTCATGGCATATTATAAATCAGCTTTCCAAAATCTTGACAAGATTTTCAGTTACATTTTTTTGAGCTGCTAGGGATTTTTCTGGTTTGATAATTCTAGCTGCCAGGGCAGTCAGTCACCAGAGATGCAGCATTTTGTGGTCTTTTTTTGGACACCTTGGCTTGAACAAAATTCTCCTCTCCTCAGAAGAGGCAAAGACCATGACATGCCCTGTTTACACAGGAGAGAGGTTTAATCTGCATTTGCTGTAATTAACTTCTGCCTCCTTTTGACACCATCCTTGTTCTTGTTGCTTCTCAAAGTCACAGGTGGTGTTCCCTGGTGGATGATTTAGGTGCCAGATTATTTTGCTGAGTGTTTTGACATGAAAGTCCAGAATAGCTCTCCAGGGGCACTGAGGTATTTAATCCTAAATCAGACTCACTGTCCTCCCTTCTTCAGGAAGAAGTGGGTTTCTGTTACTTTGTCCAGGACTAAACCAGGGTCTGTAGGAGAAGCAATCCAAGCTGTTCAGTTGGGCTCAGCCCTTTGTGCCCACTGGGGCCAGCTCTGGTCCAAGAGCCTTCATTGATCTTTGCTTTCCCTTCTCTGTCTAAGGAAATGCCCAGGAATTCCCAAGTGAATGAGCTGGCCCTGGCCCGGCTGCTAAATTTGCTGTTCCCTTTTTGTGCAGACTCTAATTCCAGTATTCCAGAACCACTTCCAAACCCTCCTTCAGAGCTTCCTGCAGAGCCAGCGGGCAGAGAGCTGCACAACCACCTCCTGCTGGACATTGACAATGACACGGAGAGCACCGCGCTGTGACCGGAGCACTCCGGCTTCCCCGGGCTCCTCTCCTGGAGGAAAACCCTCAGACCTAACAGGGAAAAGCTTCTTCTGGCAACGTGGCACAGCTGTGCGGAGTTGGGACTGGTGCATCCTGGGGACAGTGATCTCCAGGATCATTGAGATTGGAGAAGACTTCCTCAGAAAATGGAGCCCAACCTTTGGCCAAGCTCCGGTTTCGCCCTCAGAAGAAGTTTAATGATCTGGGTCTGAACAACGGTTTTCATACTCTTGGATGGAAGGAATGAATTCCTGCAGGAACTTGCCTAGGAAGCGTGGTCAGTGCTGATACAGGTGGTATTAGCAGAAATTCCGAAAGAATAAGAAGCAGAACATTAGTTATTTAAAGTGCATGTCTGTATTGCGGAAATAATCCTTGTCATGGCACGGTTAGAGTTTATTTGTAGTTCTTAGCCCGTACCAGGAGCTGCCTCCCAAGGGACATTCCCTCTCGGATTTGCTGCAGATTCCCCTCAAGCCATGAACCAAACCCCTGCCCCAGTGCTGGTGGTGACTGCTGGTTCTCAGTCACCCTGTGGAACTGTGGATGCATCCAGTGCCTTGAAGGACTGTCATGCTGTAGGAGGAACTTCCTGTCTCTTTAATCATTTCATTGCTACGTAGGATCAGTACTTACCCTGATTTCATAGTTATTTGTATTAACCTGCTTTGTTCATGTGCAACTGGCAACTGTTTCACGAGGAAACCGTGGAAATGGGGTTTGTGCTTTTGTTGAAAACGGTTGAATTTTGAAAGAACTTTGAAACAGCTGTTTGGAGTCAGCAGTTGAGTGAACATTTATAAAATTAAAGATTGTTTTTTTGTCAACTTAAGGCATCTTTATTCTAGTGTTGTTGTTTCCAGTGGGTCCTGAAGGTCACAGTGATCCCCTGGACTGTGTAGCTTGGAGTCACTGGGTGCTCAGCTTGGTTTTCCCTTAAGGACTTTCCTCTGTCACCACACCAGCCCTGTAACAAATCTTTGTAACTCTGAATTGTTCGGTGAGCCACAAACTCCAGTCCTGTGACTGAGTTTATCCTGTGACTTTGATGTTTATCCCCCAAACTGGGCAGTGCCTTTTTCCCCCAGGCTTTCCAACAGTGTTTCACTTGCTCAAGAAGGATCCCCAAGTGCCAGTTCCCTTTAAAATGTTTAATAAAAGAGTATTTTCTGATTTTGTGAGCTGCTGCAGGTTTCCAGGTGTTCCTGCCCATTCTCACTCCCTGCACATGCAGTGCTGTCAGTTCTGGGGGTGAGGTTTGTTACTGGTATTTAATGAATTCTGGGAACCACCAGCAGCTTGGGGCGAGAGGGCAGGTGAGGGGCTCAAGGAGGAACGTCCTCCAACATGGGTGTGGGGTCCAGAGGTCTCGGCAGCCCCCCCATCCCCACAGACTCCAGGCAGGCAGGAACCAGCTCTCACTCTTTAATGTTTCTCTGCAGCTGCATGAGGCCCTGGGGCCAGGGCAGGTGATGGTACCCAGCCCACCTGCGGCCGCAGGGGTGACAGCAGTTGGTGACAGCAGTTCTCCCAGCCCAGGGTTCTCCACTGAGGTGCTCCCAGAACGGCTGTGGGGGCCCAGGCAACGAGGGGCTGCCACTGGGCGCCTCTGCCCTGGCACAGCTGGTGGCTTTGGCTGGTTTAGGTCCTTCAGGTGCCCTTGGCAGCAGTTTTGGGGCAGTTTCCATGCTGCATGCTCGTGTTGGTGTTGCCGTTGGAGTGTCAGTGATGGTAACTCAGCCAGAGCTCCCAGAGAGCCCCATCAGCACTCAAGGAGCTAAATGGGCACAGCTGAGCCAGAGGCACAACAGAGCCCAGACAACAGCCCTTGGCTCTGCCCCAGGCACTCAGGGGTGTCACTCCCATCCCTCAAGGCTGGAGGAGCTGAACCACAGGGGACCCAAGTCGTTGTAGCTGGTTATAGAGGCATAAATAGGAAGAGAATCCTGGCTTCCTGAATTCCAGGCAGTGCTCTAAGGCCAAAGAGCAAAATTAAATATTTAAAATAACCAAACCAGCCTTTCTCAGCTGGTTGGTGCCAGACAGGGTCTGACGGTGCCAGTTCCAAGTGCTCAGCCCTGGACACAGCCAGGCCCCCATTAGAAATAAGGAAAGGATCAGGGAGGAGGGTCTGTCTTAAATAAAGAAATAAAATTTAGAAAGCATTAAGAATTACATTAACCCTCTGCTAATCATTAATATTTACACCAATTAAAGTTAGTTGATGTTGTGTGGCCTGGCATCCCTGGCTATGCAAAGTACGCCCAGAGGAAGACCCCAGCACACACACAGAGGAGCAGGTTGATGTTCAGGACGTGTTTCACCAGTGGTTTCTCCTCCAGGGAAGCCACGGGCAGGGGCTCGGGTTTGGGTGCACTCTCAGCGCTCTCCTGCCTGCGCTCCATCCCGCAGAGCCACAGGAAGGTGCTCAGCAGCTTCGAGCTCCCCTTGGCCTCAGCTGCACCTGGAACGAGAGTCAGGAGGAAGGGATGAGTCTTGCCAATGCAGTGACTCCCAGGAACGTCTCATGCTCCTGTGCAAAGGGTTTGGACACAGAAACACACCTGTGGTCTCTACATGAACACTCTCTATGCTGGGACCCCTTCAGTCAGCACCTCTGGGGCTATAAGACCAGTTCTATCCTCCCTGGAGCTCTGAGCTCAGGTTCTGCTCTTCCCAGCATTTTAAGCCACGATAAACGAAACCTAAAAACTGAGTTGTAGCTGCCCCTGAGCCTGCCTAGGCAAGGGCTGCCCTAGTTCATCCCTGCCACGCCTCTAAACTGGATTTTCCCAGTGCCTGGGGACATACGTGATTTAACGCTGGGAAGGCAACGCTCATGTCCAACAAGTGTGAGACTTCCCAGCAGCGGGAGAGCTGCGCCGTAACTCATTAACTCACAACAGCTTGTTACAGATCAAAGGAACGCGCAGCAAAAGCTGCAACATTATATAAACGGGCTGATCCTGGCAAAAACAAGGGATGCGAATCATCGCTGCAGAGTGCACAGGGCGTTCTACACACAGCTGTACCTAATACCGACAAGTACAAGTTTTAAAAAGTGCAAATCCTCCTTCACTGATCTGCCAAGAACTCGGCCCAGGGCTCTGGGTTCTCCCTGCTGCTAGAGCCAATCAGAAAACACTGCTGAAAAACAGAAAGGGAACTTCATCAACATTGTTGTGTTCTCCTCCACCCTCCCCTTTTCCAACCAGTTCTGGCAGCAGGTGCCACGGTACCAGCTGCTGGCACGGGATAAGGGCCATGGCTCTGTATCCCATCCAGCTCCTTTGCTGCAAGCTTTTATAATGTCATTGAGAGTTGGAAAAGAAACTGAACTCCTGCTTAGGTAAAATGTCAGGTAAGGCCTTTTTCCTCCTGGGCAAGAGGAGACTGAGGTCAGACCTCACTGTGCTCTGCAGCTCCTCCTGAGGGGCAGCTCTGCTCTCTGGGACAGGGACAGGACCCAGGGAATGGCTGGAGGTTCAGGGGCAGGTCAGGTTGGACATCAGAGAAAGGTTCTTCCCCCAGAGGGTGCTGGGCACTGCCCAGGCTCCCCAGGGAAGGGGCACGGGCCCGAGGCTCCCAAAGCTCCAGGAGTGTTTGGACAGTGCTGCCAGGGATGCCCAGGGTGGGATTGTTGGGGTGTCTGTGCAGGGCCAGGAGTTGAACTCGATGATCCTTGTGGGTCCCTCCCAACTGAGCATATTCTCTGTTCTTTAATTCTATGATTCTTTCAGCACTCCCTGAAGCTACAGCATTCCAGAGGAAGGAGTTTGAACGTCCCTTGTCTTGCAGGCCGCTGGGAACGCCAGGGGCTTTGAGGTGTGGGGTTACTGAGCACGACCACTTACATTTGTTACCATCTGAACTATTCTCGGGAGCAGTGCTCAGCTCAAGCTGCAGCGCGGCCGGGTCCTTGGCAGCGGCGGGGCCGGGGCTGGCTGCCAGCTCCTGCTTGGGCGGAGGATCCCCACGAGTGAACCAGGTGAGCCGACTTATCTGATGGCATGAAAGTGGTGTTAAGGAAACTGCTGTCCCGGGGCTCAGGGGCGCCTCGGCCCCGCGCCGCCCGCAGAGACAATGCGGAGAGGGCCGCAATCCGTCCTCCTGCCCTGAGGGAGCAGCCGAGGGCTCCGCGGGGCTACCCTGGCCTCTCGTGGGTTGGTTTTATCTGGGACACGACAGCTGCTTGTCCTCCAGCTCAGAAGGATGAGTCTGTAAAGTCTGTACTGAGGGGACATCCCGGTGTGGGACCATCCCTGGGCTCAGACTGAGAGCGGGTCAGGAAGGAGCAAAAAGAACAGAAATTGTGGCCAGGGAGGGTTGGCTCGAAGTGGGGGTTCTGAGAGAAGAGACAACAAGTGGGAAATAGGGTTTTTTTCCTTCAAATATCTAAAAGACTCGTTATAGAGGGATGTTCTCAGTGGCAGTGCGGATAGAGAGTGATGAGCACCACGTAAAGCTGGAAAGACTGAGGCTGGAGATGAGGAAGAGCTGTTACAGGGAGGGCAGGTGAGCTCTGGACTGATCACGCACCTCCAGGCATCTCCCTCTCTGAGAATTTCTGAGTTCAGGGTTAGTCCTGTTTTGAAGCAAGAGGATGTGCTGCTGTGGGAGCTCTGAAGCTCCCCTGCCCCTCTCCTTTCTGCTCTCAGCACCAGTACATCTACTGAAAATAGTCAAACTGGCACAAACCTGTTCCAGAGGAGAGGTACTCTCTGCATTGGCTCTTTGCTGCGAGTAAAAAATGTTTCCTCGCTAAGTTAGTAAGATAGTTGGTAAAGATGACCCAGAAGCTGGAATTTCTTGGAAAATAGAGGGGAAAAGGCTAATTTGACATGGATGAAACACACACACTTGAACTTAACAACAGCTCCTGGTAGAATCTACTGTTGACCAGTCTCCAGGGTGGGATTTGTGGGCCCCAAATCAGAAACAGCAGCAAAGGTGCTGAAGCAGAGGAGAGGTCACTGCTACAGGTGTGACCATAAATCAAGAGTGAACGGAGGCTTCCATCTCCTGCTTATTTATCCCCAGGGATGTAGCATGGGGCATCCTGGAAAGCACTTAGGGCTAAGGGAGCAGAGGGGTGACGCACCATTTCAGGGGCTGGGGGCTCGGTGGCCATGCTGACCACGAGCATGGTGAGGGTGGAGATGGCCGCCAGCACCATGGAGAAGTAGAGGTAGTGCATGTACTTGACCACGCCAGGCCGGCTGTCGGGCTCGCCACACTGGGGCTCAGGGTAGATGAAGTCCAGCACCAGCCGCACGAAACCCAGCAGCAGCCCCAGCACCAGCCCCCAGAAGGCACCCTGGAAAGGAAGGGAATTCTGTGTTGGAGCAGCATCCAGCCAGGATGCAGGGCTGCTCTCAGGCCAGCAGAGTCGGTACCTTCTCGTTTGCTCTTTTCCAGAAGCAGCCCAGAATGAACACCATGGCCACGGGCGGCTGCAGGTAGGAGCTGATGGACTGGATGTAGATGAAGAGCTGCCCGCCCTGGCCAGCCTGCACCAGGGGGATCCACAGGATGGACACCACGGTGAGCAGCAGCACAAAGACCCTGGGCAAGACAAAGGGGCCATTCCTGTGAGCTCAGGCCCTGCTTTTCCAGTTGCTCAGCGTGACACTCTGACCTAGGTGTCCCACAACCATAAAGCCTCCATTGCCATCCTCCCCGAGCCTGTGCAGGGTGGTGGCACCCCAGCAGCTGTGCCCAGATGTGTGTCTGGCACTCGGGCTCTGATCCAGCTCATCCCAGTTCTCCCCACCTGCCAACAATCATGAGCTCCCACTCCGAGCACCGAGGACGGAAGTGTTTCCAGAGGTCCATGGTGAAAATGGTGCTGGCGCTGTTGAAGATGGAAGTCAGGGAGGACATGAGGGCTGCAATCATCACTGACATCATCAGGCCCCTGAGTCCTGGGAACAAGGAGAAGTAGAGCCACCCTGAGGAACCCTCAGTAGCTCCACTGCAGGGTGGCCTCGGGGCCTTCTGTGGGCTAGAACAGACTTTTAAAACTGGTTTTAGCTCCAATTTAAAATGACAGCGATAGGTTTGTCCCACACAAACCTCACTGAAATGACAGTTCCAGGGTATTTTCCTCTCTGAACTTCCCTCCCAGATGCCTGTGGCTGCAACATGCCAACCCCACCAGTGCCAGAACCATCACCAGGCTCTTACCTACAGGCAGAAGCTCCAATACCAGCTTGGGATAAGCAATATCAGAACATCCAGAGGGGTTGCCACAGATTTTTTGGCAAATTTCCGGGTCTGCACAAGCCACCAGATCTGAAATAAGCAGTGGGGAGTGAGAGGCAGCATTCCCAGCCACAATACACCAGTGTCTCTGAACAAGTTCCTCTGCTCAATGTTGTAAACTGCTTTCTAAGGGAAATACTGGAGAGCTTGAGGAGCTTCCAGCAAATGACACAGGACTATCTCAGCACAGGGATGTCTGGGGCTGCTCTGGGAGGATCTGCATCCTCCAGCTCCTAACTGGAAGAAAATTTCTTCATGTGTTGGGTATTTGATGCATTGGAGCCTCTCAGCTTATTCAGGAAAGGCTTCTCCAGCTCTGTGGAGTTGGCACAGGCAGAGGGAGGGAAGAGATCTCTCCCTCAGCACTTACCTGGGAAGAGAACCCGGCTGATCATGCCTGGCATTACCATCATAAAGAGGGGCAAAATCTTCAAGTAGGAGGTCATCAAGGAGCCTCCTTTGGCGTGGGAGAGGTTTTTGGCAGCGAGGGACCTCTGAACAATGACCTAGGAATGAAGGAATGGGTTTGGTTGGCTGCCAGCAGCAGGAGCTGGCTGGGATGACTCGATCCTGACTTTGATCTCCACTGAACTCTGGAAGTCTCAGAGGGTGATCAGAGAGCTTGCCTGTGGCTCTGGAGTTGTTGCTTTGGATCCTGACTCCTTTCAGAAACACAGGCACTGCTTGTGCCATTCCAGCCGAGCCTGGAAGGACACTGTGCTGCAGGACCTGACCCTCACCTACCCATGCCCAGGATTTTCCATTCTTCCTGCACTGGGGACTTCCCTGACCCTGTGGAGAAGCCTGGCCAAGGATCAGGACAGAGCCTGAAACAAGCAGCATTAAATAAGAGAGCAAGAAAGCACAACTGGAACAGCAGGAGGTGTTTTAGGGCTTCAAGTCCCTGGCTCTCATGGTGTCACTGGGAGGAATGGGAGCCAGATGCCGGGAAAGGTGAAAGAAGACGTTCACAGGTGGTTCACAAGGAGTGAAAGGATTAAGTTAAAAAGCGAACAAACAAACAAACAAAAGACTTCTTTATAGACTGGGATTAACACACAAACACATTCTTACCACTTTTTCCATGGAGATGATTACTAATGTTTAGTTGTGCATATCAAGTTTTCCTTCTTTAAGACTTCACCATCTGATTTTACTGATGTAAAATAAGATTTTACTGATGATACCCCTCAGAAAGAGTAAATCAATCCAGGTGAGGTCTCAACCCCCAGGTTTGTAATCAGATTCAACCAACCACAGGAACAAGCAGTGACCCACCTGATCTGTGCACCAGTACCACAGGGATGGGATGGTCATTCCCACCAAGACTCCTGGCCAGGGCAGGTCAGAGTTCACAGGGTCTCGGAAAATGTGGAAAGCATCTTCCCTGGGCAAGCCACAGCTGCTGTTTTCCTTGCGGATGCTGGGAATGGCATAGAAGTATTTTGCCTGCAAACCTTCAAGGCCACCAACTTCAATAAAACCTGAAATGGGTCATGAGAAGCTGTTACTGCATCCCCCCAGGTCAGGACTCTGATTCCAGTCTCTGGTTCACTATGGGTGATGCTCCACAAGTATTCTTTAAAAATCAGAAGCTCTTGATTCTCACACTGGGCTGGGGAAGAGCAGACACTCACTGCTGGCTGGAGGAGGTGCTGCCTCTCCTATGGGATCACAGAATCCTGGGATGCTTTGGGTTGGAAGGGACCTTAAAGCCCAACCAATTCCCACCCCTGCCATGGGCAGAGACACTTTCCACTATTCCAGATTGCTCCAAGCCCTGTCCAACCTGGCCTTGGACACTTCCAGGGATCCAGGGGCAGCCACAGCTTCTCTGGGCACCCTGTGCCAGGGCCTCTCCACCCTCACAGGGAAGGATTTCTCCCTAATATTTAACTTGGTGAAGTTTCTGTCATAGTTTTAGTGACAAACCCCCAGGAAAACACTCACTGAAGACCATGAGGGACACGGCCCCGATGAGCATGATGAGGGTCTGCAGGGCATCAGTGTAGATCACGGCTGCCAGGCCACCTGGGAGAGCAGAGAGGCACAAACTGGGATGAACTGGGTTTGTTCTGTCAGAGCAGTTCACACTTTGCACAAGTTCTTGCCCAGCAGCACAAGCAGAGCCCTGAACCTGGCTGGGGGTTCCGTCCATGCTGGGGGGAAGTTTGGCCAATGACACTTTGGAATTTCTCAAGGTTTGAGTCATCATGAGTCACCATTTTGTCACTATAAGCCAAAAGCAGAAGCAGTTCTACGGGAAATGCTTGGAAAAGCTCTACAACAAAGCCCAAGCTGCAAAGGAGGAGAAAGAAAAAGGGGTTGTGATTTTACATCACTGGGGGTGAGCAGTGGGAAAGGAATAACCTTTCTTTGTTTGGGATTTCTGCTTGCTCCCTGCGTGGCTGTTTTCCATTTGGCCACTCCTAAGCCCTGAAAGGGCATCCAAGCCTGGAGTCTTTCCGCATTACACGGCTCATTGTGGTGTAAATCCCTCACACCTCCAGAGAGCCCCAGGAAAACAAGGAAAATGTACCCTGAAAACGCCTTGGCAGAGTTTTTCCTTAAGGCAGAGCTGACCTGTGCCCACCTGGGGTGGCCTCTGAGGAAGGTTCACTTACTCTCATCTGGCATTTTTTTCTAAAAAGGTGAGTTTTCAATTGCTTTCCCATCCCAGTATCCATATTCACGGCAAAACCAGGCTGCTGGGGGTGCAGGACATAGTGCATGGCATGAATCACGGAATCCTGGAATAGCTTGGGTTGGAAGGGAGCTTAAAGCCCATCCAGTGCCACCCCCTGCCACGGGCAGGGACACCTTCCACTATCCCAGGCCGCTCCAAGCCCCATCCAACCTGGCCTTGGACACTTGAATGTCTCAGCTGACTGGGCAGGTCAGTGGCAGGGTCAGGGGTGGGGTCAGTGCAGGTCTGTCCCCAGCACGCACCGGACACGGTGTACACGGCAGTGATGGCCAGCAGCCCGGCCACGGCGATGTACAGGTCCCAGTGCAAGGCCTGCTGGATGAACAGGGCCCCAGCGTACATGTCCACCTGCGGAACAGCACAGTCACACAGTGCACTGACACCATGACCAAACTCCTCAAAGCTCCACCCCCTTCACTGGGAGCAGCCTGGTTTGGACATAGCCCCCCAGCCCCCCACAGCATCTCCCCCCATAGCATATCCCTCTGCAGCCCCAGCTCCTCCCTGCCACAGCAGGACAAGGGCCAGCTCACTCTTAAGCCAGTTTATCATTATTGCTGGTCACAGTGGTGACAGTGAGGGGATGACAGGGCTGTCACGAGAGGGGAGCGTGCACAGCTCTGGGACAAAGGCATTGGGGTGAGTTTCTCTTTCTCCAAGCCCCAGGGTGGTGAAGCTGGGCTGGGCAGGGCAGGGACTGGGGAACCTGCCCTGCAAACCCCCCCCCCCGGCTCCTC
>NW_008238321.1:5102487-5111846 GCF_000691975.1 Corvus brachyrhynchos
CAGCAGGAAATGTGTCCGGGGCTGGGCCCAGCCCTGCCCAACCAGCTCTGCAGCTACGTGAAAATGCTGTGGGTGAGGAGAGCTTTGGGACAGGCAAAGGGCCGAGCACGGGAGGACAGACAGGTGTAAAAGCATCCTGAATACAGGAGTTGCGTTATCAGAGATTCCATCAAACAGTCACTTTTATCTAGAGGAAAATCTGAGCCTTCCCCATCAGTGCCATCTGAACCCCGGGACTTGCATCCATTTCATACAGTCCTGGGGTGGTTTGGTTGGAAGGGACCAGGGACCTTAAAGATCATCCCATTCCCACCCCTGCCGTGGGCAGGGTCATCTTCCACTATCCCAGGTTGCTCCAAGCCCTGTCCAGCCTGGCCTTGGACACTTCCAGGGATCCAGGGGCAGCCACAGCTTCTCTGGGTACCCTGTGCCGGGGCCTCCCCACCCTCACAGGGAGGAATTCCTTCCCAATACCCTATCTATCCCTGCCCTCTGGCAGTGGGAAGCCATTCCCTGTGTCCTGGCACTCCAAGCCCTTGTCAAAAGTTTCAGGAGGTTCAGAGGCAGGGTCAGACACCGTGTCCCGCTCTGGCTCTCCATGTACAGGAAAAACCCCAGCAGGGATCTGTCTGTTTTCATGGCTCCGTGCCCTGGCTGGCAGTTAATGAACAGCCACCAAGCTGTTGTGCAAGGCTTGATTCAGTTATTTATTCAAACAGGTGCAATAAACACTTTTCTTCTAACCCTGTCCCAGCTCCTCCATCCTCCTCCATCCTGCCATAACAGCACCTGGTGTGTGCACGGGCAATAAATGTGCAAAGGGGAGAAATCGGGGGAGCTGCCAGAGGTGCAAAATCTAACGACCACCACATCCACCCTCACAGCCCCACCTGTCCATGGACTATTGCTCAGAACACTGCCATGAGCTTTCCCTCCTGCTGTAGCAAGCATTCAGGTGCAAACTGAGAAAAAAAAAGCAAACAAAGCTACTCTTTTTTGTGTAGGTTCTCAAAAAAATACAGTCTCTCTTCCTTGGGTGTTTTGGTAACAAACCCTTATCTGCTCATCCAGGAAGTGCCACTGGTTGCATTTCTCAGCACACATTTCCAAAGTGAATTAAATCCAATCCATTTCCCTTTTTTTTCTACTTACAGATATTTTGGTGAAGATGTAGATGAACAAATAGAGAATGGCCAGGAATATCTGAATTCTTTTGCCTCCGAAACGTTTCCGCAAATATTCTGGCATGGTCGTAACCTATGGAGATAGATGGGGTCAGGGAAGGTGGGACATTCCCATGGTCATTCCCAGAGCTGCCAAGGGCTCCCCATGGAGCTGTGTGGGTGTTTGCACTGGTACAGGAGCAGACGGGCCCTGGTGGCTGCCCTGGGCTGGTATTTGGCTCTTGGCAAGCACTGACTGCTGCGATGCTGGCACAGGGCTCTCTATAAACTATGACAGGGGAGTTTTCATCCACCTCCTCGGGGCGTGGAGCGGCTCTGCTCATTGCCGGGGGTTTGGGAGTGACCTGAGCCCGCAGCCTGCAGTGCTGGTCGCAGGCAGCAGCTCTGTCACCCCCAGCCAGGCCACAGGAGCAGCCCCAGGCTCTGGAGGAGGGAGTTAATCCCTCACCACCCCGACGGACACAACAGCCCACACGTACCCCCGAGGCGATGTAGATGGGCAGGAAGAGCCAGGCCAGCACCAAGACACAGAACATCCCCTGCAAAGGGAAGGGAAGGGAAGGTCAGACGGGGTGCTCCAGGCTGTGCTCGGGTGGGACGGGGACATGAGGTCCCAGCAGCTGGGGACTTGCAGCTCAGCACCAGGATCCGGAGCGTGGGAGCAGCCAGGGCTGTGCCCTGGTGTGGAGGCTCTTTGGAGCCTCCCTGCACAGCCCGGGAAGGGCTCCGGCTGTGCCTCACTCACATTCCACTCGTAGGCTGTTGCAGCAATTCCCGAGGCAGCTCCCGACCCGGCCAGGCCGATGAAGTGGCCGCTTCCCACGTTGCTGGCAAACAGGGATGCACCCACCTGGAGAAAGAGAGAAATCAGATCTGGCCCTGGCACAGGGCATCGTTCTCAGCCTGGCGAGAGCACAGGGAAGCTGTTCCCCTACTCCTGACATCAGAGGACATGAAATCCTCATCAGCCTCTGCCACCTTCTTCTTTTCCCTGCAGGTTCAGTGGCTCTGGCACCTCTCTCCAGCTTCTTTCACCATTCACTGCCAGTTTGTGGGCATGTTTGGGACCATCCTGCTTCCAAAGCATCTACTCTCTTGTGGGTGAGCAGAGAAGGTGGGGGGAACAGGTAGAAATGTCAGGTTCTGGCACCAGCACACACTGAGAGACCAGCCCAGCCCAGATGAGACATCCCAGCCAGTAGACGGGCTCAGCACAAATCTGTGACCTTGGTGGGGACCCCCAGGAAAGTCTGGAAATCTCCAGAAACAGCAGGTTTTGTGAGGCATCAGGCTGGGCCTCATCCTGCAGTCTCAAAAAAGCCAGTATGAAACCGGCCTTTGCAAAACACGGGAGAAACGTTTGTTTGTTTATTCCTGTTTGGAGAAATGGGCTGTGCTCGGGCACGTGTGTTTGTCATTGTGGCTGCAGCCCAGGGCTGTGGGCAGGATGAGGACAGGGGTACTCACAGGCCACCAGACCATCTGTCCCCCGGCGAGGAAATAGCCTTTGACAGTGCTGCGCTGCGTCTTCCACATGGACTGTGGGCACAGAGAGGGAAGCATGGGCTCAGGGCATCACCCAGAGACCCTGGGTGAGACCCTGAGCTGTCATCAGACGGAGGAGAAAGGTTTCCTGAAGGACACTTGCTGCTGGGAAATCCTGGGGGATGAGGGATGTGGGATGTGCCCTGAGCCACACGCAAACTTTTCCATCATCTCGGCGCCCTGATGGAATGTTTTGTGTAATAAGCAAACTCAATCACTTCAGGTCAGAAAGGAAGGCCAGCAATTTTGGACAAGAGCTGTGGAATCCCTGGGTATTAGGCGCAGTCAGGAGGAATGCTCGGCATTGCACGTGTGACTTGTGGGCTCCCCTTCCCCAGAGATGATCCATGCAATACCCTGAGAGTTGTGCACCACGGCTAAAGGGAGCAGCTGTTCCTCTCTGCTTCCTGACAGCCAGGCTGTGCTTTTGCTGTCACAGAAGCCATGCCAAAGGATGTCCTTCTGCCTTAATTATATATAGACAATGTTATTCATTTAAGGAATTTGCTGTCAGGAGCCCTGTGGACAGGCACAGGTGATTTATAGGACAGCAATTCCTTCTTGGATGAACAAAACATCATTGTTAGCAATACTTTGTACTCAGCCTCTTCCTCACAAGGGTTCTCAAAACCTGGGCTAACACAAACCTGGACAGCCCTCCCCAGGGACAGTGAGGACGCTTCCCAGGCTGAGGAGAGGAGAAGGACCTGCAAACACCAACCTTTCTGCTCGTTCAGTGGAGTCCAGTGAAAAGCAGCCTGATTCCAGCCAAAGCAAAACAAATTGAGGCCAAAGCAGCCCCATTTTTCAGCATAACAGGGCACATATGAAATTTTTAACAAGTGTCTGCTCACCCACAGCCCAACAGCGAGGACGAAGAGGAAATAGAGCACGAGCACAGCGATGTCTATGGGCTCCAGTGTCTGCTGGGGGAACACGTCCCACGAGGGGGTCACAGAGGCCAGGGGGATGCTGGTGGGATCCATGGCTTCCTGGGCCGGCTGAGCACTCCTTTGTCCTGATGCATATACCTGTGGAAGGATGGGTGACATGGCCAGGGAAAGCCCCAGGACAGTGGTGACTGGTCCTTGAGGATTTCAGGGTCCTTGGCTGAGGTGCTGCTCGTGCCAGAGCTCTGGGGAGGGCTCCTGTCTCTGTCATTTGCCTTCATCCTCAACTGTGATGTGGAGATGCTGCCAGCAGGCAGGCCAGGTGGGTTGGTGGATTTCTTGTGTGATTTTCTAACTGGTGAGAAATGGGTGCATTAGACAGAAGGTGAAAACAGCAGGAACAGAAGGAAGGAGCAGAGCTGGGGGTTACAGCCTGAGGGTCCCAGTGTGGCAGCACTGCAGGACTGGCCCCAGTGAGGAGCTGCTGCTAGAAACATGTCCTCACAAGCCACCAGGATTGACAGCACATGAACAGCCCTGGGAGCACTGGCGTTTTCCTCCTTTGCCACACCAAGATCTTGAGCCCCATGCAGAGCACTTGGGCCTCCTCCTGAGCCAGGCCAATGTCCTGGTAAGTGGGAACTGTCCCCTGCTCCTTATCAGGAACAGAGACTGGCAACATGTCACCAAGGAATATAAAAACCCACTTTCTTCTCCAGAAATGCCTGATGGTGAGGTGTGGTGTCACTGTAGGATCCCTGGAAGAACTCCCTGGAGCCCTCTGGAGCATCCCGTGGTGCTGCCCCTTGGCAGAAGGGGCAGGATAAAGTCCAGGCAAGGAGGTTGGTCAGGTGTTTGAATTAATGCAGTTCATTCCCATTGCCTCCTTCCCTCAGCTCAGCCACACTTTGAGAGCAGGGCAGGAGGTGAGTGGCAGGTGAGGCCACCTCGGGCAGTCCCTGGCTCAGCAGTGGCCGCTGCCGGTCCCCAAGGAACCCTCAGTGCCACACAGAGCAGGTTTGGGATTGTTCCTCTTACCCTGCTGAGCCGAGGAGAGGGTTCCCCCAGAGAGGAGCGGTCACCAGCCTCGGTGCTGCCTCGCAGCCAGGACAGCCCTGGGTCCAGTCTTGGTGTCACCAGATGCTTGTGCCAGGTGTCTGCCGGTCCCTGTCCTGCACATCTGACCAGGTCCTTTGGCCTCTCTTGCACTTGTAAGGGGACACTTATAGGCTGCCCCCTGCCAGAAGGTGTGGCTGCACTGGGCCGGGGCAGCCGGCACGGACGCTCGCATGACAGGCGGTCAGACAAGTTCTTCCTCTGAGCTCCGGGCAGCAAAGCCGGGCCAGGGCAGCCTCCTGTCCCACGGGTTTCACAGCACCTCTTGTCCAGGTGTGGAGCTGCAGCTGAACCTGCCCTCAGCTCACCTGTGGCCTGAGGACTTGCCCAGAGTGTGACTGGCCGCACTCCTGCCCTGGCAGCACTGCGGGGCTGCCCAGGTGGGTGAACCAGGAGAGCACTGGAGTGGCAGGAGCTGCAGGATGGAGGTGCTGGAGTGCTCAGGAGGGCAAGGCCTGCCCTGTGTCCTACAGCACCTCTGGGCTCATCCATTGACCAAAGGCCGGGCAATAAATAAGGAATTCCCAGTGGCAGGAACCACCCCAGCACCTGCTTCCCACAGCTGGGAGTTGTATCCCAACTCCACAGCCTCCAGCACAAGTGCTGAAGTTGGTAGAGGGCAGAGGTCCCAGCACCAGAATGGGACTGGGGACTCTCAGCACCTTGGCAGAGCCTTTTCCATGCCTTATAAACCCCCAGATCCCACTGGATCCCTAGTGAGCTCCTGCCTGGCAGGGATGCAGGGCACTGATGACCAGAACAGTGCTATCTGACCTCTTTAAGAGCCAGTGTGTCTTGGCTGCTGCCGAGTTTTTACTGGCACGCTTAACCTCTAAGTAGGAAAGGAAAAACAGGGTTTGGTATGTCAGCCTGGGGAAGCTGCTAACCCCACTCCCACACCTCCAACTTCCCCCTGGCACCACTGTTTCCTTCCATCCCGAGACACTTTCCATTCAGGACCCGTGGAGCAGGGCCAGAGAATCACAGAATCAGGGAATCTCCTAAGCTGGAAGGGACCCACAAGGATCACCCAAGTCCACCCGGGGTCACAGCGCGGTTCATCCGGAGCTCCAGCCGCACACGGGCGCGGGTGGCAGCCGGGGTTCAGCCCCGCGGGCGGGACAGGGCTGTGTCTGGCCCTCCGAAGCGTGTACGGAGCAGGAGGGCAGCTCTGCAGCACCTGCTGCGCCCGCCGGCCAAGGCAGGGAAGGCGGATGCAGTGCAGGGGACATTCCCGGAGCTGCCGCAGGTGCCTGTCCGGCTCCTCCCGGGCCAGCGCCGAGGCCGGGGTAGGAAAACGCAGCGGATTCCCAGATCCCGACTCTGCCGTGGCCCAGTGGAAATTTTGCCCGTTTTGTGAATTCAGCTCACAGCCCGCTCTCCCCCGGTGCCTGGCACAGGCGGCGGCGCTTTCCTCGCCAGAGATTGTGAGGAAGGAACATCCGTGGCATGGAAATGAAGCTGCTGAAGCCGGCCCTTTATCAGCAGCGCCGGGGGGACGCAGCCCACGTGGCTCTCGAGTAACCCGGCGGGACCGTAGCGCTCTAAATGCCTCCTCAAGGGATTTTTTAAAGCATTCCCAGGTCCATCCACCTCCTCCAGCCACCACGGCTCGCCGGGGCCCAGAGCAGCCCAGCAGAGCCCCGAACCCGACGGAGCTCCCGACTCGAGGTAGAAGCTGAAAGGGAACTTACTGCGCTCAGCTGGGTCTTATTCTGCTCCCCGCGCCGGGCACCAGCAGGGCTCTGCCAACTGACAGGCAGCTTAAATATTGCCAGAGAATCGGGGTTTGCCAGCGGAGCTGTTAACAGGGTCACAAGGAATGAGAAGGAATATTTATAGTCAAAGTTAAACTAATTGACCGAAGTTACTCTTTTGGTCTCCCGTGGCTCTGGTGAGAAGTGCATTATTTTCACTATCAGGGCTCCCGGGTCAAACTCCACAGAGTGCCATTCTCTTAAGCAATCTGTGCGGCTACACAAGGGACACAGAACAATAAAAAATCCAGGCTGATGTCCTCTGGAGCTGACAGCCCGTGGCACAGGGAGGAGCTGACAGCCAGTCCTGTCTCTGTGTTTATGCCTGAGCCTTCCAGAGCGCAGGACCCATCCGTGGGCTGGGGTTTGTAACACACTGCTGAGGCTGCAGGTTAATCCCACAATCGAGTCCCTTGCTGGGAACAGGTTGGAGGTTTGTCTTCAGCATCATCTGTCCAAAAACCCTGATACACCATGAGGGCCAAGACACACAGAGAGTAGTCCTGAAGAGGGACTTCACAGCACATCGAGAGACCGTGGCAGGAGGCAGCTCATAAATCCCTGGAACTGGGGCTCACAGATCCCCGGCAGCACTGCTGAGAAGCTCCTTGCTGGGCAGGTAACCCACGAGCTGGGAGGGCAGATGGAGAATGGGCACTGTCCCCTCACAAGCCTAAACCGTGTCCCAGCTGTGGAGTTACCAACCAAAATTTTACTGTAGGTGACCCGCTAAGGGCATGTGTTAACCTGCCAGGGGGCAGGGTTGGCTGGGATATTGGGAATAAATTCTTCCCTGTGAGGATTGTGAGGCCCTGGCACAGGGTGCCCAGAGAAGCTGTGGCTGCCCCTGGATCCCTGGAAGTGCCCAAGGCCAGGCTGGACAGGGCTTGGAGCAGCCTGGGATAGAGGAAGGTGTCCCTGCCCATGGCAGGATGATCTTTAAGTGTCCCTTCCAGAGCAAACTTTTCTGTGACTTAATGATGCCTTGAAAAAAACAGCATCTGTATTTTATCTCATCGTTTTCCCATCACAGCTCTGATGAACATAATTGTACCTATTTAAACCTTGCAATTGGAGATGCTTTAATTTGATCTGCTATGATTTGGAACCCCCAAATTTTCCTAAAGGAGGATCCTCAAGGGCTGCAAATGCAGCACCAGGTGTCTTGTGCTGCCTCCCAGTCTATGCCACCTTTTTTCCCCCCTGACTTACAGCCCTTCCAGCCTGAAGCTGAGGTCTCTTTTTTGGTCTCCTTGGTATCTTTCATGGCACCTGGAGAATAATTACAGATCGTGGCCCTTCAAGCCACAATCAAGGTACTTAGAGGGAGGGTTCCCAGGTGGTTCCACTCTGCCTTGGAGGTGCCTGGTACAAATGTGTCCCAGCTGTGATCCACCCTGACTGTACTCAAGCTGTTAATTTCCTCTCTGAGGTCTTTTTTCCTCTATTTCTTGCAGGAAAGAAGGAAATCCCTAAATCATCTGAGGTTTGGAACGTAACCTGGGATCTTCAGGGACACCGTTTCCCGGTCTATGTTAGAGGATGGAAGTGGTACCCGTGGAGCAGGAGCAGCCATGGCTGCATTCCCTGCACTGCTCCCAGCTGCTGCCCCAGTTGTTATTTCCTTTCCAAGGACAGGCTTTCCTGTGAGGATGAGCCCATGGTCAGGGCTGACGCAGGAATTCTGTGCTCAAAGGAGAGCACCCGGCCAGCACTGGCTGTGGGCAGGAATTACCTCATGTCTGCAAAAAAGTTACCAGAGCCCAGGAAAACAGGGGTGTGCAGGGAATGGCGTGTGTGTTGTGTGGGATGTGGTGAATGGAGGCTCTGGGACATCATTCTCTGGTGGTTTATGGGCTCAGCCTGGGCAGTGGGAGCTGTGACAGCCATGGTGGGCTGATCCCTGGGATTGGTGGATGGGCCAGGGGGCTGGAGAAACATCAGGAGGGGTCTGAGCACTTCAAACGGAATCTCAGGACGAGTCAGGTTGCATGGGACCATTGGAGGTCACCAATCCACCCGCCCTGCTCCCTGGAGTGCATCCCTCAGGATCCTGTGCAGATGTTTCAGTGTCTCCAGGGAAGGAGATGCACGTGCCCAGCAAGGGACACTGTGGGTAACTCTGCACGGAGCTGTTCCAGCCTCTGGGGAGCACCCAGGGCTCGAGCAGGCTGCTGTGAACCAGCTAAACCACAACACCTCATGGGAGCTGCTCCCTATCCATCTGCTCCAAGTGTCATGGGAGATAAATTGCCCCTGGACATAAACTCAACCTCAGCCAAGAATTCCTTTTCAGAGGGAAAGAATTCACTGGCTCATACGTTCACTAAATGTTTTCTTCTGAAGGCTGGAGTTAAAAATCCATACTATTTTAAGAATTTGCTGCTCATTTTGATCCTTCCAGCCTGGATGCTGCAGCACAGGAAGGTCCTCCAGGCAGTGATTCCATACCAGCCCCAGCCCAGCCAGGTGAGGCCCTGCAGGTGTCAGGGACCAATATTAACAAGTGCAAAGTGCCAGATGCAGGATTCCTCACAACATCACCAGCAGCAATTCTGGACAGAAGACAGAGCTCTGTGCACTCAGGAGGCAGAAGGCAGTAGCTTTATTTTGGGAATAGCACATAGGCATTGGGTAGAGACTGAACTGTGAATATACATCATCCCATTATCAAATCATATCGCCAGAAGTTCTGGCTCTTTGAAAATATTCACATAAAAATACCAAAGGGATTGGAGTTCTAACTATTTCAGAAAGTTACAACATGTAGCAAAATCTATGTACAGCATCTTCTGTCAGGACAGTTTCAAAACAACCTCCGGTGTTTTAAATATTGGATATGTTTTAAAAAAAAGAAAAAAATCAAC
>NW_008238321.1:5111868-5121263 GCF_000691975.1 Corvus brachyrhynchos
GGAAAGAGGAGCAGAGGGAGCATGGTCCTGTCCTGGACCTCTGGGAACATAAGGCTACCCACTACCTGGCACTTAAAGCTGTATAAACGGAGAACACTTGTGAAAATATACTTCACTTTCTACAGCAGGGTTTAAAAAAATACCAAAACCCGGAGATTTGAGGGTTGTAAGGTCTCCCATAAATAATGCACCGGTTGGTGATTGTGTCCTTGAGCGGAGGCTGCAGGACGAGCCCTTGCTCTGGCATTGGGTGGAGGGGTGACCTACACTGCGTTTGCTGCGGGGCTTCCACGGGCAGGATGTGGGAGCAGGCCGGGTTTGGAAGGCAATGGATGCGTTTTGCATGGAGGAAATGCTCACAAAGTCACGCACTGTGGGTCTGCTGCTGGGAGCTCACGGGCGCCGTGGCCCCTGCAGGCGCATGCACTGGCCATGGAATGCTGTCCCTCCATCCCAGGGGCAGCACAGGGGAATCCAGGCAGCTGAGAGACAGCCAGGCCTTGGGGAGAGAGGGACGTGCGCGTCGGGAGGTGGGTGTGCACGCTGGGAAGTGGATGTGCACACATCAGTACCTGGGATATTCACCATGCAAACCGGTCCTACAGCAAAGGGACTCTCAGGATTCCCAACTGGAGCAGGGCAGGGGATGCATTTCCCACTGTCTCTGCTGTGCCTCAGAGCAGCACTCGGGGCTGCAAGAGGACTCCTGCTCATTTTTAGGCTCTCAGGGGTTCTGTGCTTTCCAAGGAGGCATCAAAATGCTCAGGGCTTCTGTCTGCTGGCGAGTTCCAATAACCTCGTGCTGATGGTGTTACACTCTTGGGAGGGTTTCAAGATCCGTCAGCCTCTGGCACAGCTTTAAGCAAAGCTGATGGCCAGGAAGGACCCGTGAGCTGGGTAGGTCAGACCGGATCCGTCCTTGGGACCACATGGACATGCAGAAGGGTTCTGCAAGGTCCTATTGACTGGCAATGGAGGGGGATTGAAGCTTCCGGGCCACCTCCAGTGATCTCTGCTCCAGTGTTACAGTCTGGTCAGGTGTGGCTCCAGCCCCACGTGCTCTGCCCCAGGGTGGAAGGGCTTGGAGAGGGACGGGAGGGGACTCAGCTCCTCAGGGTGCCAGAGGAGCAGGCGCTGGGGGCCGGCCTCCTGCTCATCCCCCCGTGCTCCCTTCCCGGCTGACCTGCTCTGGCTTGCCTGGGACTCCGTGGCTGGGCTCTCACCCCGGCCCCAAGGCTGGCTGGGCAGAGCCCCCCACGCTCAGGCAGTGGCCCTTGGGGGTGTGGGGAAGGTCTCCAGTGGGTGCCAGTGCCTGTTACAGGTGCTTGGGAAACGTGGGACAGTGGGGTTTTACCAGATGGGTGCGAAACCCTTGGCTCAGTGATCTGCTGGAAATGGAGGGTGCTAAGGAAGCTCTGTCAGGACCAGTGCAGGGTTTATCTTCATGTCACCCTCACGTCATCCTCTGTCACCTGGGGTGCCTTCTCAGTGTCCACCTGCCCCGACCCCTCTGTCCGTGACTCTGCTGGGTGGTAGCAGGTGGCAGCAGCGTATTTACAACCAGACTGGACAGGAGCAAATTGCACTTTGTTGGCAATGAATTGTTGCACCTCAGGTGGCCGCAGGCCGTCACCAGGCGAGGGGGGAGGTCATCCTGGGGCTGCGCTGGCTCTCGCCCACCTGCACGTCACTGAGAGCCCGCTGTGGGACAGAAAGGGCAGCGCTGAGTGTGGGGCTGCTGTGGCAAGAGAAAGTTCAGGGTCCTGGCCACAGAGTGCCCAGAGAAGCTGTGGCTGTCCCATCCCTGAAAGTGTCCAAGGCCAGGCTGGACAGGGCTTGGAGCACCCTGGGATAGTGGAAGGTGTCCCTGCCATGGCAGGGGGTGGAATATGGGATCATCTTTAAGATCCTTTCCAACCCAAACCATTCCAGGATTCTATGAACAACTGCATTACTCTCCCGTGGGGCTTGTGCTTGAGGCCTCCCTCAGTGTCCCGTCCTGGGTGGCCAATTCATATGTTAGAAAAATTGCACCTTATCAGCATTAGAAAAATTGCCTCTTACTCAGGCACAGCTGCTCCATCCCGCTCCCACACAAATAAAACACCTCACTGACACCTCACAGGAGATCCCTGGCTGGCTTTGAAGGGTTCAACTCACCTCAAACTTGCTCATGAATTCTGCAAAAATGCCAAAGAAGGCTTCAGAAGTTGTCATTTTTGAGTCTTCCCCAAAGAAGGACAACACCTTACTGAACTCCTCCATGGCCTTGTGCTGCAGGTCGTCCAGGGAGCGCATGGCAGGCTGGGCACTCTCCAGGAAGGACTGTGGGAATTGGCTTAAGGACAAAGAGCTGCTCCATGGATCTGGTAGGGATCGGAATCCCTTATCAATCTCTTATCAAATGGCTGGGTTCCAGCCCAGCTGGCAGCAGGGAGCTGCAGCACAGGCACGTGTGTAGGTGCTGGCAGGCTCAGCTGTCCCTGACAGCACAGGTCTCAAGAACAGATGTCCCAGCACATTCCCTGGCCCATGGCACTGGGGCTGTGCCACACAGAGGCAGCTGGGCCGGGGGGCACCACCAAATCTGCTTCCCATCCTGGCTGAGAGCAGGGGAGTTTTCCCAGCAGTGCTGAGACAGTGCCAGACACAGCCCTGGCTTTTCAGGGAGCCACAAAGGCACTGACATGGATTTACTCGAGGGCAGTCAGTGCTGGGGGGATTCGCCCCTCTCACAGAAGGATACGGTCATGACAATCGCAAACCTGTCCTCGGCGGTGGCTGGCATGGTGTGACAGGCCTTCTGGATGTCACTCACCGTGGTGTGCAGGTCCTTCAGGTCAGCTGTCAGTGTCCTCTGGTTCACTGCAGGAGAAGAGCGGAGTCAGCAGGGCTGGGAGATGGAGGTCTGGGTTTGTTCCCATGGCACAGAGAGAGGCAGGAGTGTGGCCATGGGTCAGGGGGTCAGTCTGTCTGTCTGTCTGCACAGGTCTGCACCAATGTCCTGCTGTCCAGGCAGGGTGCACAACCAGACCATCCTGCCAGGACCAGCAGGTTACCAGGAGCTCTTGGTGCTCACACCTGGAGATGCCAAGAGTGTCAAAAGGAGCCTGGAACATGTGAGGACAAGGAGCACAGAGGACTCATGGTGATGGACACACAGGTGTCTGGGAGGGGACAGGAGGGACATCAGGATGAGGGGGGACACAATGGGAGGAGTTTGGGCAGCTGGGAGCCTCCAGTGACAGAAGGGTTGTGTAAGAGTTAGGCCAGATACAAATTCCAGCTGGGAAAGGTCCAGGTCCAGACCTTCCTCAAGTGGAAATTTACAGCTCCAGGCCTGAATTTGTTCCTTTATTTATTCACTGTAGCACTAATTCCCAAGGGAATTGCTCACAAACAGCAGTGATGGCGTGCAAGGGGAATGCAGCTCGTGCTTTGTAGAGATTCAATGCAACATTTAAAATCACAGAATCATGGAATCATTTAGGTTGGAAAAGCCCTCTAAAGTCATGCAGTCCAACTGTGCTCCCCAGCACTGCCAAAGCCACCACTAATCCAAGCACTGTCCCCAAGTACCACATCCACACATCTTTTAAATAAATCCCTGAAGGGATGGGGACTCCACCCCTGCCCTGGGCAGCTGTGCCAGGGCTGGGCAGCCCTTTCCAGGAGGAATTTCCCCAATATCCAACCTCAACCTCCCCTGGCACAGCCTGAGGCCGTTCCCTCTCCTCCTGTCCCTGTTCCCTGGGAGCAGAGCCCGCCGCGGTGCCCGGGGAGCGGGCCCCGCCCCCCCCCCCGGCTGCCCCCTCCTGTCAGGGAGTTGTGCAGAGCCACAAGGTCCCCCCTGAGCCTCCTTTTCTCCAGGCTGAGCCCCTTTCCCAGCTCCCTCAGCAGCTCGTGGTGCTCCAGCCCCTTCCCCAGCCCTGTTCCCTTCCCTGGACTTGCTCCAGCCCCTCGGTGTCCTCCTTGTTGTCAGGGGCCCAGAGCTGCCCCCAGGACTTGGAGGTGCCCCAGCAGTGCCAGCACAGGGACAGGCACTGCCCCAGTCCTGTGTCACACCTGACCAGCCTCTTGTGACACCACCAGCAGTGGATGGAGAACAACTCCAGCATGTGTGTGACTGGTTTTTATTGCAGAAAATGGAGCTGTAGGGTCCTTATTCAACGTGACACAGCTGTGACTCAACTGTGACCCCTCCCCGAGCTGCTGCACCCTCTGCCCCACAGGTGACAGTGGCAGCACAGTGCTGGCACCTGCACACCTGGATGGAGGCTGGGGCAGACTTCCTGGCGCTTCCATTCCTGTGCCTCCTTTGCACTTCCAAGATGCCTCTGAACTTGGGAATCATGGCTTCAAGTCAGAAAGGAATACCAGGGGAGGGGACAGAGCCTTGTCTAGGCGCTGCCAAGTGCGGCAGCGTGGGATGGGTGGCACCTCCCTGTCACTGAGCTCATCCCTTCCTAACACTCAGGACCATTCCTCACTTGTTCTGGCTCCCATCCCGCTCCTGCCAAGGCTATGCAGCTCCTGGCTGACCCCAGACTCAAACCAAACCCAGAGGCAGTGCAAGGACACAAGGGGCTTGCAGCTCCTTCTGATCCTTTACCTTTGGCAGCGAGCGGCACTGTCGGAAGATCCTTGGCAAAGCCCAGGAGCTCTGGGAAGTGTTGGCTGAGGGATTTGGCAAGAATGTGCAGGAAGGTGGATTTCCCATCGACAGTCTTGGTCGTGTTCAGCTGCAGCCAAGCAGAACAAGTGAGGATGCCCCCGCAGAGGGAGTGGGGCTCACACACACTTGGGGTCAGTCACTCCCAGATCAGCCCCACGCTCCCGTGGTTAATGGTTAAACTGGACATTTAATGTTTACACACCATGCGTGCCCAGATTAGCGGTGTGGAGATGCCCCTCCTGCAGGGCAGGGCTGTCCCCCTGTCCCCACCCCTCAGGAGTCCCACTGCAGCCCCTGTGGGATGAGGACCTTCTCCCACCCACACCTGGGCGCTGGCCAGCCTTCCCTGGCAGGATTCCCCAGCACACTGAAGCACCAGACCCACAGCAGGGTCTCTCTGCAGTCCCCCCCGCTATGGATCAATTCAGCCCCTCCACAGTCCCCTCGCTGGCACCCCGGGGTCTCTTAGGAGGACAGCTTTGCTGGACACAAGGAGCTCCCAGTCTCAGTGTCCTCTGCACAGAACAAGCCTGGCTCTCCCTACCTCGGTGAGGAAGTTGATTTTAAAGCCCGTTGTTTTGCTGGTCTTGGGCTGCCCGTTGTTCAGGTAGTTTCCCATGGCCAGCACAAACTGCAAAGAGGAAACCAGGGGAGTGAGGGGCTGGTGACCTCCTGCACCTGTATCCTCCCACCTCCCAGCTCCTGGGACTCTGAATTTCTGTTAACCACCCATTAATGTGCAGGCAAATATCACCCCCAAGGAGTTGTTGTGGGGGTCACTAGCCAGGAGCTACTAAGGAGTTTCATCACTCATCTGGAAATGCCTTTGAGCACACGGTGACCTCATTTATCCCACCTGCCTTTTTTTAAAGCAAAACCAAATGAATTAACAACAATTTGGGACAGCTCAGCTCAGGAGGGTCATGGAGGAATTGCAGTGGAATTTGTTCTCTCTGCCAGGCACAGCCCATGCCAGGATCCCAAAAACCCCCCCTCAGGGGGACAGGCAGTATGGGGTGCACAGGGACCAGCCTGGAATGCTGCCCAAATGTGGGACACACCCATGGGTGCTCCTGTGGAATGCTGAGGGCCATTGGTGACTGCTACAAGAAGGAGGGACCGCTCTGACCTCCAGGATCTTTGCCAGCTTCTTGCTGCTTTTCAGCTCTAGGGAGGCCTTGCAAATGCACTCATAGCTGGCTTTGATCTCCTCGGTCTTCTCCTGCAGGGTGGTCTTGAAGTGCAGACTGCGCAGGCGGATCTTGTACTCGGGTACCGACAGCATCTGGGGCAAAAGGAGGGCAGGATCATCATCCCATCAGCCACACTCCCTCCCACACGGGGCTCTTCCTGGCTTGTTGCCCTGGACATGGAAGCAGGATGTACAGGTGGCACATGGAGTGGCTGGGCTGGTTTGCTGCCACGGGATGGGGACTTCCACACCAACATCCACAGGTGACTTTGTCAATAGAAAGTAAATCAGAGCTGGGCAAAGTCACAGTCACCAAGGAGCAAACGTGGTGGTGGCTCTGCAGTTCTAAAGCAGCCACTGGGAGCTGCCAGACCCCTCCGGCATCAACCAAGCACCAGCCCCACAGTCCCAGTGCCACCAGCTCCTCCCACCCCCCAGGTGTGAGTATCCTGCTGGCAGGGGACAAGGGGACACGGCACATGCAGCCCCACTCGCAGAGCACGGCCCTGCCCGGCACCTGCAGCACGAACTGGTCGGGCTCGCTCAGCTTGCCGGGGTTCTCCTTGTAGCTCTGGAAGCGCTGCACCTCCTCCCCATCCGGGGCATAGAGCAGGAGCTGCTTGATGTGGGACGGCTCCAGGCGGTCCGTCTCCATCGTCATCAGGATCTGGCGCAGCTCGATGTGCGACAGCTTCAGGTGGGCAATCAGGATGGCTGGGGGGAGGGAGGCATGTCACTGTCACCCAGGGGGAAAGGAGGGGACCTCGGGGGTGTGGCAGTGCTGGGGACACACTGCCCAGCAGGACCAGGACATCAACTTCCCCATGGAGAGAGACTCCTGCATGGGCTCATGCAGGCACAGCCCTGCAGAGGAAGGGCTTTCCACTCTCTGGGACCCTGCAGAGGCTGCATGAGGACCCCATGAGTGGATCTGGTCCTGCAGCGCCCCAGAGCACTGTGTGCACCTCACCCACACACCAGGCTGGGCCGCCCTGGGAACCAGCCCCACTCCCTCACCCCCCACAGCCAGGGAGGGATCCCTGGCAGGGTCCCACCACGCCCTTCCACCCTCCTTCCTACCAGAAGCACATACTGGAGAAGCAGCACTGCCCCTCCACTGCCCCACTTCATCCCATGGGGCCCTGCGGGCTCTGCCCCTCCCCAGGCCAATGAGGCACATCCCATCTCCAACCTTTCCCAGAAAGTTCCCTCCTTCCCCCTGCCTGGGGCTGAACCCAGTCTGAGGGAGCTCCAGGCTGCAGGAAAAGCCCATCCCAGCTGAGCTGTGCTCATGGGATCATGCCCATGGGATTGAGCTTGTGTTCCTTCCCTTTACCTTTCCAGTTCTCTACATCCCACCTGTGGGCCCCTTTTGGGGGTACCTTCACCGTGAACTTTACTCACATGTGTTGTAGGCCTTTTTGTGGGACAAAATTTCAACCACGTCTTTCTTTTTAAAGTTTTCAGGCATGAGAGTTGGCTCTGGAAGAGAAACTGAAAGATTTAATCATGGGTAAGGACAGGCTCAGGCGGCTCCAGTGGGAAGAAAACTCTCCTGCAAACAGTGAAACCATGAATGAAAAGGGAGGAGAACGGGTGCTTTGCACACAGCAATGGCTCCAGGAATCCTTGAATTCTGCAATTCAAAGATCTCCCCAATGGAGGACTCAGCTGGAGCTGAAAAAGGTAAAACGAGAGGTGAAACACACAGAAAATCCCTGACTGCTCAGAAACATCCTAAAAACAGTGTCCCCTGAGATGAGTCCCATTTCATCCCACTGCCAGCTGGGCATCGTGGCCCTTGCAGGAGAGCTCAGACATCCCACTTTTTTTACTGGAATGCCTCCCACCAGGATCACCACCACTCCACAACCCAGTCTGGACCCCGCCCTGGGTTTGTGGCACCCAAAAACTCTGGTGGGTGGAGATCCCAGTGGGTCTGTGGGAGACCCCAGTTCAAGAGTGATGGGGGCTGCACAGGCACAGAGCTCCAGACTCCATCACAGCTCTTGGGGGACATCCACTGATTATTTATATACAAAGTGCTGCTTGCTTGTGATGATTTCTTTGGACACAGGAATGTTTTCCTGGCTTTTTCAGCGTTTCCAGAGTTCTCAAACACTGGAGCTGCAATTGGTGAAAGCCTCCAGCCGGGTTTCAGTGCCCAATGAAATGTGGAGAGAAAACAGACCATGGCAACAGAGATAATTTAAGGGAGATAGTGAAACCATCTCCACCTTAATGATCCACTGTGCCACCAGCCACAAAATCCTGAGGATGAGCAAATTCATGCCACAGGTGATGTCACAGACAGGCAGTGCCTTGCTGCCCATCAAGCCCCAGTTCCTCCCAGTTCCTCCCAGCCGGTACCGCTCTCTGCTGGTACCAAGACCTATTTTGGGGCTCAGTACTTACTCGTGGGCTTCTGAGTCCCAAAGTGCAGCTCCAGGTCGAGGTATTTGACCATATCACTCAGCTTGTCGTAATCTGAGTCTTCCCCGAGCTGTGGGGGAGGAGGAGTCAGGAGCTGTGCTGGCACAGGGACAGTCCGACAGTGCCCACCTGTGCTGGCACACTCCCTGTCCCCCACACTAAGCTCCGTGTCCCCAGAAGAAACCAGGACAGGCTGGTGGCACCGTCCTGTGACTGGGGGCTCGGCCACTGCCCTGCAGATTCACTCAGCTCCTGACACAGCTGAAATCCTACAGAGCATCTCTGTCTTCACTTGCTCCTCGGACATGATTCCTTTACTGAAGGATAAAATGGGAATTCCAGGAGCTTCAGGAATTTTTCTGCACACAGAAAAATCACTGTGAAGAAGTATCTTCCTTCCTGGAGGGCTGGGGAGAGGGACCTACAAGATTTCAAGTGCCTGCGGGACTGGAAGATGATCCCACAGCTCCCCTCTGGCTGCTCAGGTCACAGGGAATATGGCATGTCCTGAACATCGGGAGAGACACAGAGGCTGCGAGTTAAACCCCAGGAAGGGCCTGAATCCACCTCCAGAGTTCTGCACCACTTCATGTCCACGATGGCAAAGATTGTCACGTCTTGTCTCACCCCTCAGCTCTGCTGTCCTCTCCAGTGTCCTGCCCTGCCTGGGGCTCTCCCATCACTCTGCTCCAACCATCCTCATCCTTTCCCACTGATAAAACCCCCCACAGCTGCACAACACATCTGGAGGCAGCTCCTGGCTGCGTCAGGGCAGGGAAGTGCTCCCCAGGACGCTGTAGCTGAAACCAGCAACTCAGAGGCTTTCCAGGGCCTCTCCCCACCCCAGCAGTTTGGTCCAAACAACTGCAAGGATGAAACAAAGCCCTCCAGAGCCTTGGCACAGGTCGCTGCTCCCCAGGGCACGGTTGGGACCCCCATCCCTCACCCCACTCCCTACTCCCGGGCCATACCTGCCCCCAGATGGTCCCCTCCGAGTTCTCCACCTGCTCCCAGCGCAGCCTCTTGACGCTCATGTGGTTGGACTCGCTCCTGCGGTGCAGCAGCCCCCGGTGCAGGGGGGGAGCGCAGGGCACC
>NW_008238321.1:5121316-5135029 GCF_000691975.1 Corvus brachyrhynchos
GGGCTGAGCGGAGGAGGGGGGATGTGGTCTGAGAGCGTGGAGTAGGTCAGGGAGCTGCCCTCGTCACTGCTGCTGATGTACTCGCTGCTGCTGACATCGTTGGTGACGTAGCTGCCCTGGTCATCCTGGAAACTCATCTGGGTGGGGACAGAGCAGAAGCTGTAGGTGGCACCTCGCCCTCCACCTACCATCCCCCATCCACACCACCCCTCCCTGCCACCTGCAGAGCCCCAGGATGTGTCCCCTGAGGCTGCACGACGGCGGCTCCATGCCCAGGGCACTAAAAATGCCAAAGATGGTATTCTGAGTGCCCCATGCCATGCTCACCTCCTCGTAGTCATTCTCAGGGGTGAGGAAATCATCCACGATGGTGACCCGGTGTCCCAGCTGCTCGCTGAGGGCGTCCAGGAACCGATCGGTGTCGCGGCTGCGCGGGGGCCTGGAAAAGGTGAAGAGCTTCTTCCGTCGCGCCAGGGGCGAGTACTCGCGGTGCTTGGGCGACGGGGCCGGGCTGCTGTCCAGGCTGACGTAGGGGTTGGACTCGGTGCTGCACGGGGAGGCCACGCTGCTGTGCAGGCGGTAGTAGCACTGCTGGGATGCCAGCGGCTCGCTCGGCCACGCCAGCCCTGGCCCTGGCTTACGGCCACCTGCGGGACAGAGCCAAGGGGTCCTGCATGGGGGTCCTGCAGCCCCCAGCCACGGGAGGCAATGAGCCCGAGGAGAGGAGTGGAGAAGAAAGGGAGAGGAGAGCTCCCTGGGCAGTGCCTGCACTGCACAGCAGCACACTGTGACCCCATGGGATTCACCATCCCACACACTCCACTGCCGCCCTGCAGCTGAAGCTCTGCAGAGCCAGCACTGCGCTCACACGTGGCAATGTCACTGCTTCCTTATAAAATGGCACCAAGAGGACGTTGTCTTCTCCTCCGCCTGCCTGGCCAGCACCACCCACCATCACCTGGGGTCCCCCCAGGAGGTACCTGCAGCGTGTGGCAGCTCTGGGGCTGGGGGTGATGTCCTGTGCAGGGCAGCATTTCCCATCTTGCCAGCAAAGCTGCCGATCAGGCGGTTCTCCAGCTCTGCGTAGACAGCCGACATCTGGGAAAGGATGGAGAGCTGCGGCCATGCCCGGATCGAGACAGGGCTTGTGAACCCCCAGACACCTGCCATGTCCTGGGGACAGGACAGTCCCCACAGACCAGGCTGCCCAGAGAAGCTGTGGCTGCCCCTGGATCCCTGGAACTGTCCCAGGCCAGGCTGGAAAGTTGAAGCAACCTGGGATAGTGGAAGGTGTCCCTGCCCATGGCAGGGGTGGGACTGGTTGGGCTTTAAGATCCTTCCAACCCAAACCATTCTGGGATTCTCTGACCCACCAGTCCCTGTCTCTCACTCTTTAAAGGGGGGCTTCACCGAGCCGAGGCTACTCTGCCTTGTCTGAGCCCCCCCAAGAGCCTTTCACTGATGAGGCTGCAGGAAGACACTGGCAGACACCAGCCTCATTAAAGGTGACTAATTGCCCAGGGAGGTGACCTCTGAGAGGGGCTCCGAGACAGGGACACTCAGCCAGCTGCAGGTATTCACCCACATCCTTCCGCATTCCCTTTTTCCTGCTGCCCTGTGTTCACAGAAAGGAACCAAACTGCTGACCCTTCGTGGACACAACACCCCACACACGTGGGCAAAGCCCTGCCAGAGGTGTCCCCCGCCCAGTCACACCATTTTGGGGTTGGGTGTCTCCGGAAGGGATGTGCCATCACCAGCCTGTCTTTCTCCAGGGATCAGGCGAACGGGGACCTCCACAGTGTCACTGCCTGTGGGAGGAAGAGACAAACCAGTCACTCCTCTGCCTGTGCCCCCAGCTTCTGACAGCCCTGACCCACCAAGGGCCCCCTGGCTCTTCCTGGGACCTGGAGTGGCCTCCCTGCCCCAGCTCCCGGCTCTGGGGGTCCCGAGGGAGCAGTGCAAGGTGGGTTTAAGGTCAGCACGACAGTTCCAGGCTGCTCTGCTCTTCCCTCAGGGCAGATGAGGACGGGGCTGCTCCCCACAGCTGGCCAACATCTGCCCAGACACGGCTCCCCTCCAGCACACACAGCTGTCGGCTGCTCTCCATGCGCTAATCCCCACCAGAAAAGCTCCTCAGAGCCAGGCTAGAGGATCTTCCCCTGGGAACTGTCTCAGATTCCCCTGACAGCTGAGGAACACCACATGCCCAGGAGGTCCTTAGCAAGGTCATGGGGAGGTCGTGGTGAGGAGCACAGGTCAAGGGCTCTTCACTGTCAGCCAGAAGTAATGGGAACAGGCAGGGTGCCAGGTCCCCTGAAGGGAGGGAGGGCTTGTGCCACGAATGGGGCTCATCAAGAGTCTCAAAGTGGCCCTGAATCATGATCTCCCTCCTCACATGGATTTCACAAATGCGGTTTTCCCAGTGAATTTGATGGAGTCTGACAATGTTCAGAGGGAAGCCATCAGTTTTGCCCCCCAGAAGGGAGGCCCAGACCAGCAGGACCAGTTCACATCTGAGTAATGGAAGGGATTGGAAACAACATTCAGCCTTAGATCAAGTGGCCTCTTATTGAATTGGTTCTTTCATTGTGGAATCGCTGTCCCTGGAGGTGTCCAAGGAACGACTGGACATGGCACTCACTGCTCTGGGCTGGTGACAAGGTGGGGATCAGTCACAGGTTGGACTCAATGGAGGGTTTTTCCAACCTGAATGATTCTGTGATTCTGTTTCTGAAAACATGGATTTCCAGCTGATGCCTCAGTGCTGGCTCTACTCTGACCTCCGCCTTTGCCTTCATCTTTTCCCATCATTCATGCTTAGGAGTAAGTCAGGAATTTGGCTTGGGGCAGAGCAGGACACTGCAGGCACAACCCCCAGGTCCAGCTCCCTCGCCCCCAGACCCCAATCACCCACCTGCTGCCCCCTCCTCAGGGCGGGGGGTCCGGAGGCTGCCCCGGCACAGGGAGGCCCCTCGGACGGAACTGCGGTACCGATCCTCGGCCTCTGCCTCAGCTGCAGCAGGAAACAGCTCCTGTGAGGCACAGCTGGACCCCACAGCTCCCCATCCCTCCTCACCCTGGCACAGGTACCCCCAGGGCTCCCCAGGGCCCCCCAGACGCATTGGACTCACAGCAGCTGCCATTCCCAGGTAGCCGCTCGCTCCATCCCCAGGGAGCTGAGCAGGTTCCAGGTGCTCCTGCCAGCACAGGGCAGGGGTGGATGCACAGAGATGGGACATCCAATCGATTTTTCCAGCAGGATTGGCATCCACCAGCTCATGGCCCACATGAAACTCCAGCCTTGAGCTGGGCTGGTCCCAGTAAACCCTTCCTGCCCTCAAGGGAAAAGAAGGAAGTGGGGCCAGCCCTGGAATACTGCCTGGAAGGACCACATGGTCCATGCATTGTCCATGTGCAGCTCAGTGTGGCAGCTCAGAGAGGCTCAGGCTCACAGCAGGATGAAGGCACTGGAGAATCCATCTCTGAGGTCCCTGACAGATCAGCACTGGGACATGGGAGATCACCTGATTTTGGAAGCCCAGGGGAAGGACCAGCCCAAACCCAGAGATCTCTGGCCATGGTGCTTCCAGGCACAGACACACAGAATGGACCAGAACAACCAGAACTGCTCATGCTCCAAGACTGCCCTGTTCACCTGAGACACTGAGAGGAGCCAGGGACAGCCTGGAGCTGGGAACAACAGCCTGGGACAGGGAGATTTGCTCCCGTGCTTCCCTCCTCCCCTGGCTGGGGACACCTGCTCTGCATTCCTGGAATGCAGCTGCAAACTTCTTAGGTTATACACTAATTGTAGGGCATAAATTCTTGGGAATCCACAGCCGATGGCTGAGCCGTGATTCTGCACACACAAAGCAGAGGTGACTGAGTGCAAATCCAGTGAGCAGATCCAGTGCTCATGAAGCACAGGATTCCATGCACAGCAGGAAGGATTTGTGCCAGGACTTGGAGCTGTTTCTGTTTTCTGCTAAAATCACCATGTTCCTCCAAAAGCCTCTCTTCAAGCAACACTTCTTTTACCTTTGCTGAGTCTAAAATTACCACATCAATGTGAATAGCTGAGAATAGCAAAATTTGGAAGCAATTAAGAGCCCAAACACACAGATTAGGGAATTTCACTCCAAATTTGCTCTCCCCAATCCACTGCTGGCTTTGTGCTGCCACAGAACCAGGTGAGGGTGATGGTGAGGGGACAGGGGGACCAGGGAGAAGGGGGATCACCAACTGCCTTTGTGCCTTTTTGGGAGAGCAGCACCATACTCCCCACCTCTTCCAGCCATGAATGTTTCTGTGACATCCCAAGGGACGCTGTGTCACCCTTATTTTACCTCTCTGGTCTGAATACTTAAATGCCCTTCAACCAGCTGTTCCCTTCCTGGACTTCCTCACCTCTAATGACCTGAGCAGCTTCCAAAAGTCTTTGCTCCCAGAGTCATCCTCTCAGGTACCATCTCTCCTCTCAATGCAGAGTTTCATTCCAAAACTACACCAGCACAATGGACTGAGCTCCCAGCACCCATCAGGACACGATGTGTCCGTCCTGGAGCATGAGGACTTTCCTCTCACCTGCCAAGGCCTTGTACCCCAGAAACCTGTCAATCTTTTGCTGGCAGTGCTCCTGCTCCTCGTAGGTCAGCAGCTGGTAGATAAACTGCCAGAGGACTTGCTTGGCCGGTGTGTCCAGCACCGGGTACACATCCACAATGAGAGTGTCAATGTTCCTGCAAAACAGGAGGAGAGGCCTGGGCAGTGAGCGCATCCCTACAGCACAGCCCCTCCTCACCGCTTCCCAGGGCTCTGCTGCTTCCCAGCCTCAGCTTTGCTTCACTGCAGAGGCGCAGGGGTTAACAACCACGTGGACGTGGCACTTGGGGACACGGTCAGTGGTGGCCTCAGCAGTGCTGGGGGAATGGTTGGACTCAATGGTCTCAGAGGGCTTTTCCAACCTAAAGGATTCCATGATTCTGTGAGTAAGAGGGGTGGGGGAGCACCAGGAAGCAGAGAGAAGCCCTGGAAAGGCCTGATTTTCAGCCAGCTGCAGGTAAACGGGCTGAGGGAGAAATGCACTGGTGAGGGTGGCTGGGCTGGCAACTCCTGGGGCCAAAGGCTCCTGATTTTGGTGTGCAGAGGTGGGAATAGCAGGGCTGAGCACCCCAGCCCATGAGGAGAGAACAGCCTGCAACAGGATGAAATTCTGCCCTGGCACAGGGTGCCCAGAGAAGCTGTGGCTGCCCCTGGATCCCTGGCAGTGTCCAAGGCCAGGTTGGACGGGGCTTGGAGCACCCTGGGACAGTGGAAGGTGTCCCTGCTCATGGCAGGGAGTGGAACAAGATGTTCTTTAAGGCCCCTTCTAACCCAAATCATTCCATGATTCTGTGACAGCCTCTGATAAAACACTGCTGGAAGACCAAGCAAGGGCAGGAAACGAGGTCACCAATGAAATCTGGAGTGTGCCAGGGAATCTGTTTGGATCCCTGCACAGGACAGGGGGGATGTGCTCCATGGCAGGATGAGGGCTCTGCCAGCCACAGCCATTCCCCTACTGTGACCAAGGAATGCTGCAGCCAAGATTCTGGGAAGCATGAGGAGACAAGGATGGACCGTGGAGAGATTTCCTGAAAGAGGTGGAACAGGATCTGCGTCTGCCAGGGACAGCCAGGCAGCAAGAGAGCCTGAACTGGGGGACCAAGGGATAAGAGGTGATGAAATTAACCTAAAGGAACCAAAAACTAAAGGATCTGCTGTGTCCCCAGGCAGGACACCTGGACTGAGATGAGCTCGTGCACAGGGAACACCTGGCTGGGGAACCTGGAGAGCACAGGGAGAGCAAAGCTCCGTGTGACAGCCTCCCTGCCTCTGCCTGACACTGGCCCTGGCACCACTGCAGGCCAGGCCCCAGCGGGAGGAGTGGAGCTGGCACCGAGTTACCGATGTTGGAAGAAGCCCTCCAGTGCCTTGCAGACGGTGAAACGCTCGGGTGGGGTCAGCAGGTGCTCCAGCTGCTGCGTGAACGTCCTTCCTTGGATCTTGATGCTAGAGGGGAGAATCTCTGCAACCCACTGCAGGGAGGTGAGGGCTGAGGAGCTGCTCGGGGACTCAGCAGAGTCAGAGTCTGCAAAAAAAATATTCCATCTTTCCTTGGTTTCTTTTGAGGGCAGTGGAGCAGTTTGAGTTCCACTGGCTGTGTACTTTGAAGTAGGTCAGGTTGGATGGGGTTTGGAACAACCTGGTCTAGAGGAAGGTGTCCCTGCCCAAGGCAGAGGGGTGAAATGAGATCATCTTTAAGGTCCCTTGCAATCCGAACCATTCCAGGCTGCTGTGGCTCTGTGGAGCAGTGGGCTGCTGGGGTTGGTTTTAGTGCACCTGCAAGCGAGTTGGCTTCCCAAGGCTTCTAACGTGGGACTGAGGGGAGTCCAGTGCTGCTCCAGGGGGAAGAGCTAGTCCCTAATTCCCAGGTCTGTGCATAATGGAGCAGCACCCCAACAACACAGGGACCCTCCAGCCTCCACAGAGCTTGGGAAGTGCAGCAGGGACTGCGCTGTGCCTGGGGGTCCTGCCCCCCACAGAAGGGGTGCTGGTACCCCCCAGTGCCCCAGAAACCCTCAGCTCCCTCAGCTCTCCTCCCCAGCAGCACCATCAATTATTGATTCCCGCAGCAGGATAACAATCCTGCACAGCACAGCCCCCCAGAGCCACGGGATTTGCGCAGCCACCATGGATGCACGGGGTTGGATTACTGCAGACAACGACACGGCACACACTGCACAGCAAGGACATTGGCAAGGGACACCAAGGACAATCACACAGCAGGATGAGCCCTCCTGGAGAGCAGCCAAGCCTGAGATCCAGCCTGATCCCACAAAGCAAGGGGCCATGTGCCCCGGGGAGAGGAGCATCCCCCCAAGCAGCACCTTAAACCTGCTCAGCCTATGGAGGTGCTCAGCAATTCCCTCCTACACAGGGAATCAGGGAGCTGGCATGGGGTTTCTGCTCTCCAGACCCTCTTCCCTGCACTCTCCAGACCCTCTTCCCTGCACTCTTACCATTGGAGAAGTTGACGATGCCCTCTTCCACCACCAAGGTGGGCATGGCCCCGCTGCCCTGCAGCATCGACACCACCTTGTCATGGGAGCAGTTCCTGCAGGCACAGGAGAGCCCGGTCAGAGCTGCCCCAGCTCTAGGAGAGCAGTGAGGACACAGAGCTGGCAGCTGCCTTCATTTATCTTGGAAAAGCTTCCTCATGCTGCTCAGAGCCAGCGGGGTTTGGGCCCTGCTGTGATTCCCTGGATTCTCTCCATCTTTGCTTGGTTTTCCCTGTGCTGCACAGGGAGGAGCCTCCCCAGGGAGAGCCTGGGTCATGCCCCATGAGTGGGCTCTCTGCTCTGCTTGCACCATGGAATAACTGTGGGAATGCCTGTGGACACCCTGCATAGTGTCATGGCACAGGAAGACAGAGTTAAGCTACACCCAGACCCAGAAAATGATTTTTCCTTTAAATGACACAGCGCTGCAGGTCTGTCCTCGCCTGTCCTAATTCTGCACAAAAAGAAAATGCAAGGTGAATATAAAGTGTAATTTTGTAGGTGAAAAAATCTTGGGATGCCCTTGGAGAAGGGTATGGGCCAGGCTGGGACAATGCCTGCCAAAAACACGGCTCAGAGGACAATCCTCAACCTGGTCTCTCTTTTCTGGCTGTGCTGCATCAGCCGACAGTTCGCTGGATCAGCTGAAACGTGAGAACCTGAGGCCTGACAGAAGCAGCATCAGTTTAACCTTTAAATATTCATCAGTCTCTTTTGTCCTGTAGCCTCCTCTAAACCTTTGCTCTTGGTTTTTATGCAGAAAGACCAAGTCGAGGATACAGGGGCTGCTGCTCTGCACTGGCGAGGGGCACAAGTCCCTCTGGTCCCATTGCTTTGGTGCACAAACAATACACAGAAGAATCGACTTTGGGTGCAAATGGGATTCCCACGTGGCTTGAAGCTTATGATCCCATTGTGGGAGTGATTCATGGGCTGGATGGGGCTCTGCTGCTTTCAGAAGCAGAACCTCAGATGTTTAACACATACAGATTAATTCAGAGTGGCTGAAATTGGGGTCTGGGGGTGGGCTGCAGTCAGAAGCCAGGTTATATAAACTGTCCTGCACAGAGAATTCAGAGAAGAGGGGTGGAGAAAATGCTCCCCTTAGAGCCAGATTTTGTACAGGAGCACTAAAGGAGCTGTCCCCAAAGGGCAAACCCCTCGTGTATGGCAGCACACGGGGACCAGGGCCAGCAGCTCCCGTTTCTCTTGCCCAGGAGTGACCACAGCATGTGCTTGGCCCCTCCCCCTGGGCACACGTGGGCACAGCTCCTACCTCATGTCCAGGCCATTGAGGAACAGGATCCTGTCTCCAGCTTTGAGAGCAGCCTTCTCCGCCGGGCTCCCTAAAGGCACACGGACAAAGGGGCTTCAGCTGCAGCACCTCTGGCTGGAAGGGGGGTCCAGAGACACCCCAGGCAGGGCACCCACTGCACCTGGTTATCTGGGTGGGCTGGGACTGTTCACCCAGCTGGGTCCAGCACCCAGCCTGCACTGGGAACACTGGTGTCATTTCAGGACGGTCACTGTACACACATTTCCCACTTTTCAAAACAAGGAGTGGATAAAGCCAATCTAAATTGCACCAAAGATGCTCATTATTCCATGGGAAAACCTCCATCACTGAGCCTTGGAAAAGTCCCTTTTGCTCTTTTTTAGCAAACAGCACTTAACGTTTCATGTTCAGACCAGAAATCAGTAAGTTATCCCCTGAATCTTGTGTTCCTACCTGGCAGGACAGACTCGATCCACACCGGCGCATGGCCACGGAGCGTGAAGCCAAAGCTCCTGTTGCCTTTATAGACTCGCACTGTTCTGTGGGTGAAAAAGGCAAACAGGTCATCAGAGTCCAAGATCTGGCCCTTGTTTCCTTCCCCAGCCCCTCCACAGCCCTGTTAGCCCAAGTTCTCCTGAATGCTCAAGTCCCCAACGCTCCCAATGTCCCCACAAGGTCCCCTTTGATACCAAAGTGTCATTCAAATGTGGTTTTAAAGTGGAATAGGAGATAAATATATATATTTAAAGAATATATATATATATATATATATAAAAGTTTAAATTAATCTAGTTCCAACCCTCCATGGCAGGGAGCTGGAATTGGATGATCTTTAAGGGCTCTTCCAACCCAAACCAGTTTGTGATTCTTTATTACGCATTAGAGAGACAATATGGTTCAGGGAGCAAAGGTCTCGTAGGCTGATGAGAGAGGAATTAAATTCCTCTATGAAATTTTGGAAGGAACATTAGGAAATCCTCCTGCTGGGAGGCTGATTGGAGCTGGGGGAAGGCAGCATTACTGATAGAATTTCCAACCAGCAAGGTCCTGTACTGGCAGGGAGGGAGACTGTGCTGAGAGTGGACTTCGGACAAGTCACACAGAAGATTATCCTGGCAGGAAGGTGGGCTGGAGCCGAACAACCTGGATTCCCCAGATCCTGCTCTCTTGTTGGCTGGCTCAGAGCAGGATCCGCAGCCAGCACGGCAGAGCTCCGCACGCTCCGGGGCTGCTGCGGTCTGGCCATCTGGGCACGGGAAGTGGGTTAATCCCTGTGCTCCAGGGATTGTCCGTCTTTCCTCCCACAGCCTCGCACCCAGACACCTGCTGGGGCAGGGCAGGACCAGACGCAGGCTCAGAGAACCAGGGAATCATTACGGTTGGAAAAGAACTTTAAGATTATGAAATCCAACTGTCAGCCCAGCAGCACCCCCCTGTTCACCACTGACCCATGTCCTCAAGTGCAACATTCACTGTTTTCTCAACACTTTCAGGGATGGGGATTCCACCACTTCCCTGGGCAGCCTGTGACAATGCTTGACAACCCTCTCTGTGAAGGAATTTTCCCTAATATCCAAGCTAAACCTCCCCTGGTGCAACTTGAGCCGTTTCCTCTCATCCTGTCACTCGTTACCTGGGAAAAGAGACCAACCCCCACCTGGCTCCAACCTCCTTTCAGCGTGCTCTGTGCCCAGGTGTCCTGAATCCTGCTGGCACAGCTGGGTACCCTGAATCCTGCTGGTGCAGCCTGCATCCCACCCGACAAGGAGCAGACATCCCCTCAGCCTGCAAGTGCTACCTCAGCTCCTGACACGGATCATCCCAGCCAGCCCTGCAGTGCTGAGGGGACACATAGGGTGCCCCAGAGCTGGGACAAGGGGCACAAACCTGCCCAGTCTTCCAGGGGGAGAGGTCTTTGTTCATCCTGATCCCAGGGGAGTTTCACAGAGAATGCCCCTCTCTTTCCCCGGCATCCCTCCCGCATTCCGCCATCCACACAAACCCAGAGGCTGCTGCCATGAGCCCCGGGCTCCAGGAGAGGTGTTACCTGCGGGCAGCCCCCGAGGCCACATTGCTGGTGACCAGCGAGGTGGTTTTCCGCAGGCTCTTGCTGAGCTCCTCGTGGCTGCGGGGCACAGAGCTGGCACGGGTGGACACCAGCAGCCGCTCCTGGTGGTCCTCGCTGCGGCTGCGGCGCAGGCGGTTGCTGTGCTCGCTCTTGGAGCGGCAGAGTTTGCTGATGAGGCTCTGCGACACCACCTCGTCAAAGCGCTGCCGGTGCTTCTTGGGGATGAAAATCCTGGGGAAAGGAGGCAAGGGAGGAGAGTGAGGAGCAGGGCCAATGCGGCTGCGGCACAGAGCTCCGGGCATCCCTGCGAGGGAAAGATCAGAACTCTTTGTGTGTGCTTGGCCCCAGTCCTCCCAGAGCTGCGAATGCCGTGGCTGGGGACACCGAGGGTGCTGGGGACACTGAGCGTGCTGGGGACACCGGGGACACCAGCTGCATCTCTTCTCCCATTCCATGCAGAGCTCCGTTGGAGCGATGTTGTTGGACCCCTCCTCCAGACCCACTTCTTCCCCAGCACATTCTGGGACCCCCAAAACGTTGCTCCCCATTTCCTGCCCCAGACTCTGCTCTCCTGGGCTCCAGCTTTGAATATTCCCACATTCCAGCTCCCTTCACAGCCAGGCAGCACCCTCTTGCCCCTTGGGAGATGATGGTGCTGCAGGGACAGGCACGGTGATGCCGCAGGCAAAGGGACACCTCCAGGAACTCCCCTCTGCCTGCTAGGAGCAGCTAAGTTGCCTTTGTGCCCCTGCAAGGACCTCCGGGACCCTCAGGGGATGCACGGGGAGGGCACAGCAGGATCCCAGGAGGGAGGGGGGAGGCACCGCTCCCACCTGGGCCGGGGTGAGCCCCATAACCCCGGGAGACACTTTATCTTTTCCTTTTCCTTCTGCCATCACAGCAGGCAGACCCCGACACCTGCTCACCTTCCCCTACCCTCCGCTCACACATTTCGGGGCTTCTGGAGGAGCTGGTATCTCCGAGTGTTTCTATAGCAACTCCTGCAGCTGCAGCCGCTCGTTAGACAAAACCATCTCGTGAGGTTCGGCAGCGCAGCTTCGTTAGCACCCGGCACCTCGCGGGGTGTGAGATTGAGGGCCCGGGGTTATCACAGCCTCGCCGCGGTGTGAGCACACCCCCAGCCGCCTGGGGACCACGTGTCCCACCGGAGCAGGAACTGGGCCAAACTGGTGCCAGAGAACCCAGAGGAAGCTGCCCCGAGGGGCGGCATCAGTGGGACGCAGCTGGGGCTGGCAGGGGATCCCACAGGGCTCCCTCGGGCAGCTTCACCAAGGGAACACAAAAACCTGGGTGGAGACTGAGGAGAAGGAAGGAGAGGCTTCAAATGCCAAATCTACTGGGACCAGCACACCTCTGTTTCCCGCAGCCAAAGGCAGAACTCAAATCAAGCGCTGGTGCCGGAGAAGATAGACCACAAGCCACCCGAGGCTGGCAGATGATCACGCAGAGCATTTGGTGACAATTTAAAATAAGTAATACATTGGTGCAATTCACAGGCGGTTTGTGATTAAGCAGCAACTAAAAAAGAGTGAAATAGTGCTAATAAATAGTTTGTCCTATGGGACAGGGCAGCCACAGCCCTGGGGCAGGGGAGGATGTGGGTCCCCCACGCCTCTGCCCCGAGCTGAGCACCCACCAGGGAGAAGTCCGGGTTCCTCACAGGCAAAATGAGCACAATCCCATTTAATTGGCCAAATTAAATCAGCCCTGCTTATTCCAGCAGAGCTGTCCCACTTTGCACCAGCCTCTGCTTCACCACTGGGCTGAGGAGCTCAGCTCCAGACCCGGCATGGGCCCGGCACAGGTGCTGCTCCGGAGCTGGCTCAGTGCTGGCAGCACAGCAGTGCCTCAGCAAGGAGAGATCTGACTGACTGCTACAAGCAATCCCACTAAAGCAGGCAGAACAGTTTCCGTGGCTATTTCTGCAGTGTCCTGCCATCCCACAGGATAAACCTGGCTTTGTCCACTGGCATAGCACCAAGGAGCAGCACCCAGCTGGGGTTTAACTCTCCCAGCAAATCCCACTGGGATTCACAAAGCATGGATGTGCCCACTCCATTTGTGGAGGTCAGCCTGGAAGCAGGGACAGAGTCATACAGTGCTGACCTTGTGCCTTCACCTTCCTCTTCCTCCTCCTCCTCAGGTGCTCCAGGTCAGCACTAGCTCCGTTTCCTGTTGGAGAGGGGATGGGAAAGGCACCCCCATCCCTGAGCCCTGTGCCCACTCCCATGCCCAGTGCCACTGATCCCTAGGGCACCGGCCCTCCTCTGCAGCAGCTCCTGCACTCAATCAGGAGAACTCAGTCTGCTCAAACACATGGATGTGAATTCAGGGCATTTTCCAGGCTGGGAAAGGTCCCAGACACTCCAGGCTGCTTTACCTTCATCCCATCCCCAAAGCAGCCTGGCCAGGATGGTGGCAGAGTGCCTCTGTGCCCTTCCCCTGCCATCAGCTCCTGCTCGGGGCTCCCTTTGGCGTGTTCCGCACATCTCAGCCTGTGTCACACTCCTATTTCACAGCTCCCAGGAGGGTCATTGGCCACCCACCTCTGGGCAGACAGTCCCATTCCTGCAGCCCACCCTCGCTGGGAGCTACCTCTCCCCTTTCCCAGCCAGTGCTCTGGAAAGCCCCCTGTCCCACATGCACATGTCCTGCGAGGGGAACCGAACTCCCCCGGACAGTCCCACCCTGGGATGCCGGGTGCTGGGGCTCACGGGGACAGGATGTGTCCCCTTGGGAGGGCAGCAGGGGTGGCTCCAGCCTGGCTGGGGCAGGTGAAGCTGCCACAAGTTTGCTCAGCCAGGGGAGCGAGCGGTCACCGGGCCTAGCTCCATCGCAACCCCAGCCCCACATCCTCATCTCCCCCTGGGCTGGCCTACAGTCCTGGAGACAAAGCAGACCCAGACGGGCTCTTCCCACCAGTCCCCACCCCAACTCCCCATCCGAGCTTCGCTCGACTCCCCCAGCAGCCGGTGCTGCGGTGGGCACGGGGCAGCGGCGAGGCTGGGCAGTGGCAGGGCTGTCCCGGGGACAGAGCAGGGTCCCCACAGCCCCCAGAGGCAGCAGAGCCATCCCAGGGACGCCGGTGGGGCACGAGGCTCTCCCAGCACCCCCACGGGCGGGCACCCTCGGGGCAGCGGAGCAGGGACACGTACCGAAAATGCCGAGAGAAACTCCGGTCCTTTCCCATTTGTCAGGGTGCGGCGGGGAGCAAAGGGAGATGCTTCAGATCCCCATGGCGCCGC
>NW_008238321.1:5135039-5137908 GCF_000691975.1 Corvus brachyrhynchos
GAGCGCCGGCACCTCCACCTGGGCTCAGCCCCTCGGCCCGGCCTCCGCCACCCTGCCAGTCCCAGGTGGAGCTTCACCATCGGCCGAGAGCCTCCGCTCGCGTCTGCCGGGCTTCAGCGCCAGTTCTGCCCTCCCTGCCCAGCTCTGCCCCGGCTCGCAGCCACCAACCCTCCCTCTTCCCCTAAAAACTGCAGGCGCTGTAATATCCAGCTGGAACGATCTCGTAACAGAAAGGAGGGCACGGCTCGGCGCCGAACTCCGGGGGGATGCCTTCCTGGTGCTAATTAGTTGACTTCTAAAGTGCTTGTGTTTAAATTACGTGCTGCAGTAAGGGGTGAGAAACCTTAAAGGCAAACGGCATCAAGGGTGCAGGTTTTGGTCACGGAGGTGGAGCTGCCAGGCTGGACCAGGATCAGGACCAGGACCAGAGTCATGGGCCCAAACCCCCCCACGGAGCATCCTTTACCCCCAGGGTAACAGGGCAGCGCTTTTCAGTAGGAATAAAAGAGAAAACCCTTCTTTAATTTAAATAACGCCATCTTTAAGCACATCACTGGCGTTTGATGAAGAGGATATTAAGCTTCCCAGAGCTGCCAAACATCACACACAATCTCCAAGTAGTAGCAAAGAAAGGAGAAATGAAAAATGTATGGTTTAGCCCCAAAACAACCAGCAAAGACCTGACCTTGAGTCTGTCGGTTGTGCAGAAAAACACGTCCCAGGGTGGATTAAAACACTGAGCTACACTTGGATTAGGTCTGAACCGTGCTGTGGAAACAGCTACCAGTCCCGAAAAGCTCTGCTGGTCCGGCTAAATGCTAAAATCTGGGAGAGAAAACTCTTGCAGGCTTTACCCCCAGAACAGGAATTCTGCTTATGAACCCCAAATTCTCGAACCTCATCTAGCCGTGTGTGTGGGAAAGGGTCACAGCCCCAGCAGCTCCCACAGCTCCAGGGGATGGGGAGCCTCCGGACCCTTGCTCAGGAGTGGGACTCGTTCCAGCCCGGCAGCAGCATGGAGCTGTGATTTCCATTCCTGTTCTGCCCGTGCTGGGAGGCTCCCCAATCACTCATCTGGCTGCAGATGTTTTGCAGATGGGGCCATTGTCACCAGTTACCGGGAGTGAAGGTGCTTGACAGGCTGGGAGGCAGCGGCTGTGCACCGGGGCTGGGAGCCCCTCGCTCCCCTTCCCCAGCCACCCCTCTCGCCCTGGGGGACAGCCCAAAACCCCTGGCAGCTTTTGGAGAGGGTCGCCCTCTCCTGACACATCCCTGTTCCAGCTCCAGTAACGACTGATCAAAGACTGCCCCCGGAGCAGATCCACACCCCGTGTGTGGCTGGGGGTGCCCTTCCCCATCAGCACCCCAGGGTGCTCTCAGCTGTCCCAAATCCAGTGTCCCTGTGCCCAAACCATGCTGTGCACCACGAGCTGGTGGCTTTGTCCTTGCCCTGGCAGGGATGGGCAGTCCCACAGCTCCAGGGACACGGAGACCTTCAAAGAAACCCCCAGAAAGGCTTTTCCTGCAGCTCCACTCTGCTTTCCCTGTTTTCTTTAAGACACTGGAAAACTCATCCTAAGTAACCGTGTCCCAAAATAAAAGTTGTGGCTCCAGAAGGGTGCAGGCAGGCCAGGCTGATCCCATCTGCATCCCAGCCGGGGTTTGATTTGCCAAAGGAATTTAATCTCCTATCAGGAGATTTCGCACTGAGGCATTTTGGTCATGACCTATTTGAACTCCGCCAATAAAAAAGGAACTCGCTCCCAATTGTCTCACTGGTGACACGTTTTGTTCCCTGCTGCCCTAATTCCCTTTTTTTTTGGGCAGCTGAGCATATGCTGGGCCATCAGATTAGGGATTTTTTTTTACCAGAAGCAAACAAGAGCTGCTTTTCCTCCATTACCATCCTGTGATCCAGGTGGTTTTCCAGTGGGAATGCCGGGACAGTGGACAGGAGGACAGTGTCCATGTCAGCATCAGGGACTCAGGGGGTCTCTCATACTCCATCCACATCCAAAAGAGCTGGGAAGCTCCCCCCAGCCTTGGAGAAGTGGGTACATGGAAGGGGTTGAGAAGCAGGGAAGCAGCACAATCCATAATACATAAATCCTAATAGCTAAAATGAAATTTCTGATCCAGGGCCGGTCACAGATGGCTGGAGCAGTTTAATATGGGAACACGCCAAGCAGTTTTATTGCCATGAAAAACAAGCTGAGACAAATAGATTGTGTTGGGAGCGTTATTAACACGGACTCGGTGGAATTTCTCCACAATAAGGGAGCCCCTGACAGGCAGCGATTTCAGCCGTGTCAGGGATCAGAGGTGGCTGCGATGGCAGCGGGCTCAGCTCAGCCCAGCACGGCACCCCTTGGCTTTTCCCCCAGAGCAAACGGAGTGGAACCAAAGCAGTGAAGAACAAACTGCCCCAAACTGTCCTACCCGCAGCACTGAAGCACAGCACGACTTACAGGAGACCCAAGACAACATCTCACAGTCTAAACGGAGCCAGAGTTATCCCCTCGGGATGCAGCTGGGGTGAGGGGTGGATGCCACACACATCCCCCCAACCCAGTCCAGGTTAACAGGACAGCGGCTGTGTAACCATCAGAGGCAGTGGTTATTCACCAGCACTGCGGGTCGGAGGGGATCTGTGTTTCCCCCCAGTTCTACTGCAAACAGATGTTTTTAACCTAAACGGTGCTGCCAGGGGCTGGTGCATCCCTGGCACGGCACCACCGGGAAAACGCGCGCTGCAAAGGGAGACGGTGCCCGAGACGTGGGGGTGAGCGAGTGCCACAGCCCTGGGTGACGCCGGGGAGGATCCCCCGTGTCCCGCTCGGCCCCGAGGGAGACTCCTGCCACGCGCGCG
>NW_008238321.1:5138018-5144346 GCF_000691975.1 Corvus brachyrhynchos
GGCGCCCGCCCGACAGGCCCCCGGGCCCCGAGCCGGCGCCGCCGGAACCGCGGCTCTGCCCTGGTTTGAAACCAGCTCAGAAATCAGAGCAGCACCGAGGGATGTGACCCCCTGGGACTCCGACCGACCCAAAATAACCCATCCTCTCCCCAGCCCCTGCGGGGCACAGCCAGCACCGGCACAGGCGCCCGGCGCGGGGAGCAGAGGGGACAAACCCCGCGGTGCCCCGGGCCAGACCCGCGCTCTGGTGGCGCAGGTGATGGAATAACCCAAAATAGAGCCTCCCCCTCCTGGCGGAGTCCGTGAGCGGAGCAGCTCCGAGGCAATACGGATGCTAAGAGTTAATTAACTTCCAGCACACCTTGGTTTTGCAGTGCCGGGGGCTGCCACATTCCAGAATTAACCTGATTTAAACCCATTTTCCTCACTCCCAGGAAAGGTGCGTTCGTTACTCACCCGAGACAGCTCATCTTCCCCTCTGGCAGCCGGATTTCAGCATCCTTGGGCAGAACTACAACTGTGCACTTTACCTACACACATCAGCCATATGGGCAGGGGATGGGAGCGGGGAGGACCCGGCACAGCACGTGCATTATCCCTGCTATCCACAACCAAGCAGATGAAAAAAAATGTCAGCAAATTAAAATCTGCAGGAGCTTAGTTCTGGGCAAATGGGATGAAATCCATTCGAGATAAAAAGAAAGGGAAAAAAACAAAAAAACCAATACTGGAAAAGCCCAGCTCGAGGACAGAGGAGACGTGTCTGCAGCCCCGGGTGGATCCGTGTGCTGAGTCGGGGGTCTTGGGTTACGCTGAGCCGCAGCACTTTGCAGGGAGCACGGTAAAGCCCGGGGGGAGCCCAGGGAGGGGACAGCAGGGGAGGGGACAGCAGAGGACAGCCGGCAGCAGCAACAGCACAAAAATAAATACAGCTGGTGCAGAGGGACGATCCAATCAGGGCAGCGTGAGGGTCAGTGGGAGACAGGAACGTAGCAGCGCCTGGCCCTGCGTGACAGGGGACCCACGGGCACACACAACCAGCCACAACCAGGGCTCAGCCACCTGCCCGGGGCATGGAACAGAGGTGAGGACCTTTGTTGGTATCACCCCAGCATCACCCCAGCATCCATCCCAGTCCCCGGCCGATGGCACTGCCATCGCTGGAGGGAAGAAGCTCATCCCAGCCTTCCCAGGGCTCCTCTCCTCCAGGCTCTGCAGGAAGAGGGGCATGGGCGAGGTCACAAGGGTGTGCAGGACTCTCCCCATTTCAGGGGGCAACAGTCCCCGGAGAACTGGGTACAGCCTTGCAGGGCTGCCCAGGCTGCCCCATGGGTACTCCCAAGGTCCCAAGTTGTCCCTGGGATGATCCCACAGGACAAGCCCCAGGACACTCACTGGGTCAGGTCTGATGGGCTCTTCAGCCCAAATTGCACCCACATCACTGCCTGGGGTGGCTGCCCTGTGCCCCAGGACTGCCTGATGGCCCCACCAGCACCCCCACACTGCACCCCCCACCCCCAAAGCCGGAATCTGGGCACCCCCTGCATGAACCCCCCCACGGCCCTTCCCAGCCCCGGGTGCTGCCTCAGGGCACAGATCCCAAACCCCTCCTCAGTCAGATGTAACCAGCTGAAATCACTCAAGGAATTCACAGCACCCTAAATCCAGAGCTCCCGGGAGCTGCTCACCACCTTCAGTGAGAGTAAAAGCATGAACAGCTCTTGCTTGGCAGCAAAGGCACTGGAGAGAGCCCAGGCTGAGCAGCTGGGCACGCATGGCACTGGCCCCAGCACCCGCAGCTGGGAAACCTGGTCTCCAAGGCACCTTTTTTATTTATTTTCTTGGCTTCATTTCATTAAGATTAGACAGTAAATCTTTTCCCTGAGCTAAATATTTCATTTCCATTAAACCCAGATTAGCTGCCAGATCCACAGTGCCCCTTGCCCCAGCCCTGGCGTTAACCTTTCACACAGGGGCAGGGGGCAATCAGGGGGTTTGACCCTGGTTTTGGGAGCCATAACATCGTGCTGCCCCTGGCATTACAGGCTGGGCACAGGGCGAGCTCCGGACGGCAGCACCGGGTCCAGCCACCCTCTCCTCACTGACACATGGACAGGGACATCCTGGGAGGAACCTGCTGTGCCCCCCACAGAGGGGCTTGGGTCTGGGAGAAGATTTGGACACGTATTCAAATCCCCTCTGTGGGGGGAAGTAATCCCGTATAATTCAGGGATGATGACAAAGGGGATATCCGAGGCACTCGAGGTATTTTCCTGGATCTTGCTGAGAAAAAGAATTTTCCTGAATTGTGAATGGTGGGGGCTTATTTTTTGATTTAGTTTGGGGTGATGGCTCAGTCCTGGCTCAGTGCCATCCATCCCTGTCCCCAGTCCCAGCTGTTGGGTCCTTCCAGGATGCTCAGTGGGGACAGGACAGGCTGGACATGGGCACTTGGACAAGGCAGGGACAGGACAGTCCCCTCTGCACTCTGGCCCTGCAGGGGTCTGTGCCTTTTGTCCCCAGGTGTGGGGTGCTCTGGGGGACCCACATGCAGTCACAGCACAGCAGGGGGACACTGCATGGCCAGGGTCCCCAACCCACTCCCCCACCCTCCCCATCGCTGGGTCACGGCGGAGACCCCTCACAGGGACGTTGTTATGGAAACTGTAATATCTTACAATTCCTCTGATTAAAGCAGGAATTGGAAAGCCGGGCCCAGAGCGAGGCCAGATGGAGACCTGATTCCCTAATGGCCATCGTCTCAGCCTGGCTGTAATCCCACCACGTGTCCTTGTGCCAGCACCAGCTCCAGCCCCAACTCCAGCCACGCTGCCCAAGAGCAACAGATCAACTGCACTGTCAGCACCCCCGGCACAGAAGGTTCCAGAGGTGCCGGGGACCCCGAGCCCCAGGGGAGCATTGCCAGAGCATCCTGGGATGTGTGACCACTCCCTGGCACCCTGGGCAGCCCACGGCCCCACCAGAGACCTCCTGGACCCCCACTGTCAGAGCTGCCAGCAGCCCTGGCCAAGCCCTTGGCCACCCTCTTGCCCTGAGGAACTCAGATTATTTTCTGGCCAGTGGCTCTGCAGCTAATCCCATCTCCCTTCCAAATCATGGCCAGGAATGGGAGCTGCATCCCCTGCTGCAGGCAGAGGCAGTGGGGTGCAGGTCCCCCACCCTCCCTGGGCAGAAGGGCACAGGAGTGCTCGGCTAAGATGCCACCAAGCTTGGCTCAGCTGTCCCTTGGAAAGCTGGCCGGCATCTTCCCTGCAGGATCCTCCCAACCCCTTCCCACAGGACCCTCCCAGCCTGCACTACCCAGCCCTGCTCCCCCGTCAGCAGCAGGCCCAGGGAAGCTGTGGTTTGGTGGCCCTAGGGCAGTGTGGAGGTGGCCCCTTGTACCTGATGCTGTTGATCAGGTGCTGATGGGACTCCTGGGTGAGCACCATGCACAGGGCATCGGCCAGGCACTCCACCCTCCTCTCGGCCGCGTACTGCTTCAGCACGGTGAACACCTTCTCCTTCAGCTCGGGCTGGTCCCCCAGGATGGCATCCACCTGCAGCGAGGGACGGGAGAGGGAAGGGGTGCTGAGCAGGAGAGTGAGGAACCATGGGCAGGGGCACTGCCACGTGGAAAATGTGTCTCACTCCCTGCTCAGCCAAAGGGAGGAGAGGGACACTTCAGACGTCAGCCCATCACACAGCACCGCTCTGGTCTCACACATGGCCATGGAACTGCTGTTCCAAACATTCCACCAGCACAGTGGCGTGACCCCAAACCCCCAAACTCTGCTGGGTCACAGTGACCCTGCAGGAGTGGCTCCGGCACAGCTGGGATGGGATCAGTCTGGACTCTGCCTGGCAGAGGACACTGCAACGGGCTTTTGGATCTATTTAAGCTTTGCGCATCACTTCCTGATCCCTCCGGGCAGCTCTGTCCTGCCCTTAGCACTGGGAAGCTGCTGGGAGTGGGGAGACAGAACATGAAGGTGAGTGCCAGCCCTGGAAACAGCACTGACAGCTCCCAACCACTGTCCCATCTTCTCCACCTGGGACAGGCAGGATAATTAGCTAATTACCATCGAGCCAATTACCCTGCATGGGACCCTCCTTATTCACCTCCTGCCACACTGGGGGGTTACCCCTTGTCCTGGGGCAGTGGGAGCTGGTTCCTCACCTGGAAGTCTCGTGTGGGATGCAGGAGCATCTGTGACCACCCATCCATACCTCTGTGTGTTGGGTTCTCCTGAAAGGTGATGTTTTTGTGCTGCCAGCAGGTTTAACTGCAGGAAGGGGAGAGGAGCCCCTCGCCCTTCCCCAGGGCACTGGGGGTGTGTGCAGGGCTCTCTGTGCACCCCTGTGGTGGCAGCACCAGGGAGCCTGCAGGAATCACCTGCTTGGGGAATGGGAAGAGCTTGTCCCACTTGGCAGCTCTCCAGGGAGGCCGACACCAGCACCAGAACCCCGGCAGAGCCCCCTGATGCTGCTGGCTCCATGCAGGCACCACGGGGGCTCCTGGCAGTGGCAGTACTTCAAGGTTACCAAATCTGGGGCAGGCACAGCAGCAGCGTCCCCTGGGCTGGCTCATGAGCACAGTCCCCAGGTCCAGCACAGGACTGACAGACTCTGGTGTTCCTGGTGGGATGGATCCCAGAGGGCTGCTGTGAAATTTTTGCCTGGGCTGGGATCGCAGGACTTGGCAGGTGGGAATTGCAGAATCACAAAATCATTTTGGTTGGAAGAGACCTCCCAGATCCTCTGGAGTCCAACTGTGCCCAATCCCCACCTTCTCAACCAGCCCAGAGCACTGAGTGCCACGTCCAGTCACTCCCTGTACACCTCCAGGGATGGGGACTCCACCACCATGGGGGTGCTGCCACCTCTCCTGCAGTCCCCAGCATGTCCCTGAGCACACAGGGGACAAGAGAAGATACTTCCCTGGAAATGAGACCGTGAGCACCTCCTTTGCTTGCCGGTGATGCCCCCAGGATGCCAGGACACTGGCACAGCCCAGCTCAGTGCGACTGATATGGACACCACTGTCAGCCAGGCAGGTGATTCACCCTGGGGCTCTACCAAACGCAGGAGGCTGGGAAAAGGTGACCCGTGGGCAGTGCAGGTGTGAAATACAAGCCACCAGCACCCTCCGACCTTCCAGGAGTGGGCGGGCAGGAGCACTCGGGTGCTCGAAGCACCGGCAGCACCACCTGAGCTGGGGTCCCAGGTAAACGAGGGGGTAAAACACCCCGCTGGGTTTAGTATTTTCTGCATCATGTAGGAACTGAAGCCACTTCAAACATCTGTGCTGTGAATTCCCTCTGGAGAGGCATCTGCCAGCTGAGCTGTGCTCCAGCAGCCAGGAGCACACGTGCTTTATTTTCCTGCTTCTGCCCAGGCTGGTCGGAGCTGTCCCGGGTGGCTTTGTTGGGCTGGGAAGGGAGGGGACAGAGGTGCTAATGGGGGTGCTCACAGCACCACAACAAACTTGCTCTCCTGTGATCATCCAGGAATCTTTTACTTGGCTTAATGTGACTTTACGAGATGGAGGCGGCATGAAAAAACCGCCCCTCCTCATTAATCTCCCGTAATCAGCAGGTATCTGTTTCCCACGCCCATGAATCTAAACCTCAGAGTGTATTTGTGAATCTTTAATGGAGAAGCTGACTGAGGGGATTCGCCTGATACCCACAATCTCTTTACAGATGTCTTGTTCCTTTATTAACTTGGGATCAAAAAAAACACAACCTACCAGCCTGGTTATTTTCATAACAGCATTTTAAAAGGTTACTTTGAAATGGAAATTAGAAAGATTGAAAAAAACAACTGTGATCAAATTTATAATTAGCACAAGGCGAAGTGTTTGGTAAAATACCCACGAGGAAGCTTTCAGGAGCACAATGAAGATGTAATCACATCGATGTTTTTCCCTTTTGCAACAAAATAAGAACTAAAATGTCTGCGGGGTGACAGGCTTAGACTTTGAAGGGACATCCAGGCACGCAGCAGAGTGGGATCTGCCCTGTGGGTTTCTCCACGCTCTTGTAGTGCAAGGGAATAAGAACTTGGGGTCATCCCCAGGGGATCTCCAAGCCCTGTGTAGCATCCATCTGTTATCCCAGGTAATTACCAACCCTTCTCTCGGGTGTTCATGCCCCAAATCTGCACCCCAGCCCTATGACCAAGCCGGGAGCATTCCCCATCCGCGTGCGCAGCCAAGGTGGATGTGGGAATCTCCAACCCGCTCGGCCCAGGGGATGCCCAGGGCCCCAGCCCCTCATCCCACACCCCGGCCTCACCTTCCTGCTGAATTCCTGCGCTTTCTGCT
>NW_008238321.1:5144566-5164414 GCF_000691975.1 Corvus brachyrhynchos
CCCACGGCGGGCCCAGCCCCGGCAGCGCCCCGCAGCCCAGGGAGGACACGGGCTGTCCCTCGATCTCCAGCACTTCGTCCCCCGGGCGCAGCCCCGCCAGCGCCGCGCTGCTGCCCTCCTGCACCCACAGGATGTAGCACGGCCCGGAGCCGCTTATCCGGAACCCGAAGGACTCGGGCCAGCCCTGGTTGGTTGCCGGCATGGCTGCGACTGGAAAAGAAGGAAGGAAAGAAAGTTGTCACGGCTTTTCCATCCTTAGGGGTCGTGCCTGTAGATGCCGTGTGAGGCCCATTACAGTGTGTGCTGTGTCCCCCTCACCGCGGGAAGAAACGCCCCAAGATCCTGTATTTCCTCTAGATTTCCTTAAAATAACAGCTTTTATTCTATCTTTGGCTGCTGGCAGTGCCCCTGAGGAGGCCACTTCGGCTGGGAAGGTTGGGGCTACACGTGGCACCCAACAGTGACCTGGCACAGCCCTGATCTCACCTGTCTGTGGCACACACCTACCCCCGCTCCCCAGGAGGTGCATTTAGGCGTCTTCTTGTATTTATTTGTCTATCAAAATGATTATTTCATTTCTCTGATATGTCACATTAATGAATAGATCATCCAAGGACTTAAACCAGCTTGATTTTAACCAGCTTGTCTCAACACTCAATATTTTAGCTGTTTGCAACTACAAAATTACTGTAAATTCATTAGAATTTGCCAAATCCTCTCATCTCTCCCAGGATCATTTCTTTGTGCCCTCTCAGCCCCGTATATGGATTGTCCTGATGGCAGCATTCCAAAATGGCAGGATTTTCAGAAGGACTTGTTTGTGGTTCACGTGAAGGGTTTGGACTGGCTCCATGGATGTTCAAGGAGACACTGGGCACATCAGCCCTGAACATCTGCAGGAGTCGTCTTTGCCCAAGGTAAACCCGACCAGCTGATGTGCACAGTGCACTCAGATGCCCTTTCCATGCTGTGCTGTCCAGATGACCCCGCTGTGGTCCCTTCCAACCCTCCCATTCCGTGATTCTGTGATGTGTAAGTGCCTGCATTGTCCATTGACACTCACTAAAATAACTCGTGTGGTTTTCCTCTGCGTTTGGTCTCAGCTGTCAGTGAAGATGCTTTTTACCCCCATGTTTATTCCCTCTGTGTCACTGAACACACATTAAGCACTTACAAAAATGAAACTCGGACGATTTTACCTGGGCAAATTATCTTACAGAGACTACAAGGACTCAGAGGGGAAGAGCTGAGGGTGAAGCACGGGACAAGCCTGGCAGCAGCGGGATGAAACCCATCTGCGACCAAACCCCATCCCCGGGGCTGCTGAGCACAAGTTCTGACAGCTTCAGCAAGAGCCCAGTAAACACTGGAATGGTCCCAGTGCTGCTGCTCTGGGCTGTGCTCCAGGGGAAAGCCCGGCAGATCAGCGGGGAGCTGCACCCCCTTCCACCTCTCCACCCCTCGGCTCGAGCACTTACAGAAGTCCGCAGCCATCCAGGCGAGCCGGAGGCTCTCACCGGCGGCAGGTTTGTCCCACCAAGGGCTCGAAGCTTTCTTGACTCTCCTCCCATCACCCCCGGAAGCGCTTCCCATGTACCCGCAGGGCTCCTGGGAGCATCTTCCCGGCTCCCCCGTCCTCGCTGCAGCCCCGGGGTTGGGGGGACGGTCGGGGGGTGGATGAAAAGGCTGCCGTGGGACAGAGCGGGCAGCGGGTGGCTGCCTCTTCCCGGCCTTCTTACGGGAGCCCTGCGCCCTTCCAGCTGCTCCAGCTCAGCGCCAGACACGCACTCAGGTCTTTCTGGCTTTTTCGTTTCCTAATTAACTTTATTTCCATCGCACAAAGGAGCGCGGGCAGACTAATTGCCGTGCTCGTCCCGGCTGAGCCTGGTGCTGACCTGAGCCTGCAGATCTGGGGGGAATTAGGAGCTGGAAGGAGGGAAAACAGATTAGTGCCCGTGGAGGGAAATCCTTTACCCACAGGGCAAATCTGAAGCGACAGCGCCGTGCAGAGCAGCGGGGACAGCGCTGGGGGGGACCTGGGCGTGCCGGGACCTCGCTGGCCCCGCCGGCAAAGGTGAGCGGGACACCGAGATTTTGGGAGTGCAACCAACGCGTGGTTTGCTGCAGGGATTTGGGGGTCGGGGACTTCGGGGCTCACCGGGAGAGCTGTCCCCAGCCAGGCTGCGCCGTGCGGGACAGCGGGGGGTCCTCGCAGGGAGGAGTAGCCGAGTGTTTGGCCACAGAGCCCCCCGCGCTGGCACCGACTGTCCCTTAAGCTGCTATTTCTGATTTTCTCCTCGGCTTCCTCGGCACTGAGGGATCCTAGGGCTTAGCACGCTAAGAGGTTTTAGGGAATTACGCGTCCTGCTGCGGCACCAGCAGGAGGGGCGTCTGCATCTCTTCATGGACCACGCGGTGATCCGGGCCTCCCCTCGGCTCCGGCACGGGCCGTGCTGCCGGCAGCGATGGACGGGGTGGGAAACAACCTCCCCGGAAACCCTGGGACAGCTGGCAAGGGGTTGGGCACAGCCTGAGGAAGGAGAGCTGTGGGGACCTGCTCTGCACAGCCGGAGAGTGAGCACGACATGGTGGAGGGTCTGCTGCAGGGGACTGCTGCAGGGGATTGAAACCCACTTCTTCCTCCTCCTCCTCCCCCTCTGCCTGTCCTCTCCAGCTCCTTTCTGGCAGGTTCTCCTGCACAAATCTCCTTCTGAGCAGCAATCCCCAAGCATCTGTCCTCCCGTGCTGACACCGACACAAACACCTCCTACAAACCTCATGCATCTCTGTCACTATTCCCTGCCCAAACAGTCAAAACTGCAATTAATCCCCTTTTTTTTGTTCAGTCAGTGAGGTAATTGCTTTGTTTTCCTCCATTTTTAAGTGATTTGAGCACTTTAAACACTGACAGCAAATTTTAATCCTTGCAATAACTGAGTTCTGGGATCCCAAGTGAATTGAGGTGGTTTCCACAAAGACCTTCCACCAGACTTTGACCAGATCAGACTTTTTGACTGATTTTCACAGCACTTGGACTGAATGAGCTTCATCCCTCTCAGTCTCAGCCTCTGTCCAGGTATTTGCTGGCTGGTTGTCCTTGAGGACAGCCTGTAAGGGCACCGAGAGTGGATGAACTCCTCGGCAGTGTCGCTGCTGGTCCCAGTGTGGTGGCACTCGCTGCAGCTCCTGTCCTGGCTGTGCCCAGGGACCGTGGCACACAGATCCTGCCTGGTCTCCCACAAATAAACCACCTCGTGCCCACCCCAGCCCCTTCTGTGCTGCCAGACTTGCCAGGTGACATTCAGTGACCCAAGCCAAGCTATTTTTATACCTGCAGAAATTTTGCTGTCTCAGTAGGATGGGGGAAAGTGGCTTTTTCCGTCCATCCTCCATCAGGAGCCAAGTGTCTCGGGCTGCACTCCAGGACAGCTGTGCCCCCGGAATATTTTGGCTGCATTTCTCCCTCTCATATCCTGTTTGGTGCATTTGAGGCCCAAGTGGGTGCACTGGACTTACCAAGGGAAAAAAGAGACTTCCTGAAACTCAACCTCCTCTCCTGCCTCCCACCAAGACGATTAATCTCCTCTTGGTGCCAAAGCCCCTGGAGCACCCCTGGAACGCTTACCTGTGCTGTCCAACCTCCAGCCAGTGGCACAAGGGGACCCAGAGCTGGGAAAACCATCCCAGCAGTTTGGGAGCCTTTGGATCGGTGACGCGGCGGCCGCGACCGGACGAGTTTCTCTGGCAAATTCCAGGCAGGCACCGTAACCCAATCGGCCCTCGGCGGGAGCGCCGGGCGGTTTCAGTTGTCAGACCCCACGGAGGGACGGGCACAGCGCTGGATGCTGCGTGTTCCCACCTCATCCCGGCCCCAGGAGAGATTCAGCAGCTGCGGGAGCGAACCCCCCTCACCTGGGACAGGGTGAGATGAGGAGGATCCGGGTTGCAAGGGAATATAGTGCTCAGAGCTCTGAGAAGGCACAAGGGTTTTGCTTTAGCGACTCCGCCAAAAGCCACAAAACTGAGGGAATTTTTGGCGATTCCTAAGGAATGACACAGGATGGCCCAGGGCAGTCGGCGGCGATGCTCTGGGAAGACGGAAGCAGCACATCAGCCGCACAGGGCTCACACGGTAACGAGCTGCCCGGGACTGCGAGAACGCGACAGCTCCGGGATTTATAGACTGATTTCACTGATGTTTTTACGGCTTTATCTCTGAAGGAGGCTGGTTCTGCACTCAGACTGGGAAAGTGCATCCACAAATCTGGACACAGATGTGTCAAACAGATTGTGTTAACCAATGGGTTTTATGCATTTTATTGATTAAAAAGACAAAGGAGCAAAGGTTTAAGGAAAAATAATTCCCTAATAGCCATCCTTAATGGTCTCTCACTGCAAGAAAGACACTGGGGGTTTGGAGCCAGAGAAGGGAACAGAGCTGGGAAGGGGATCAGCCGAGAGCAAAGGAGGCTCAGGGGGGACCGTGTGGCTCTGCACAACTCCCTGACAGGAGCGGGCAGCTGGGGGGGGCGGGCTCTGCTCCCAAGGGATGGGAAAAGGGGAAATGGCCTCAGGCTGTGCCGGGGAGGGTCAGGATGGACATCAGGAGGGATTTCTCCATGGAAAGGGTGGTCAGGCCTTGGCAGGGGCTGCCCAGGGAGGTCTGGAGTCCCCATCCCTGGAGGTGTCCAAGGAATGTCTGGATGTGGCGCTCGGTGCTCTGGGCTGGTGACGAGGTGGGCATCGGGCACAGCTTGGACTCCATGGGCTTAGAGGTCTTTTCTAGCCTAAAGGATTCTGTGCTTCTGCCTTGGCCCTCACAGGATTGAGGTCACTGTTGTATGTATTTCTGGGTGCTGCTGGAGGGGCCCGGGGGGCTCTGCCTGGGCTTAGGGAATCCCAGGCCCTGCTGCAGGGACCTGGCACGCAGGGGTCTAACAGCTGCTTCTGTTACATTCCAGGGCTTGGGATGGACTTCCTGACACTCTTCCTGATTTACCTGTGCTTTGTGCTCACTGTCACTGCCCTGCTCTGCCTCTGCTCAGGAAGGAAGGAGAGTTTCCTCACAAGGAGTGTCGACAGGGCAAGCCAGGTAAAGCACTGGGCTTCCAGGTAAAGAATGAACTTTCAGGGGAATGATCATCTCCCGTTCTGATAATCTGCCCTGCTCTGTTGTGCTAAAATTAGTGCAACTGCTATATTTGTTCTCCAAAAAAAAAGCCAGTGTGTGTGTTTACTACTAATCTAATGCATCCTTTTAATGTATGCTCTCAAGGAAGTGGGATAGGAAGTAGAAATACACTTCCTCTGAGATGATTAAATCCTGCCCAAGCAGGTAATAAAAACCATTTGGGTCTCCCAGCTCCCATTCCAGCCTGTGCCTGTCTGGGGTGAGGATGGAGCTTCTCACAGTGCCAGAAGCACCTTGTCCAGTGACACCACAACACTTCAGCTTTGAGAAATTGAATAAGAATCAGGCCCCAGGAATTTGCAGTTTCGTGGTATTGGCTGCTGACATTGAGAGGAGAAAGGTGGGGGAAGTTTGAGGATTAAAATAGGGAGAGAATTATGAGTGATGGCAGATATTTTAGGGGAAGCTCTTTAATGTGTGTACTAATGCTGCAGGCTCTTGTTTGCTAAGAAAGAGGGAGGAATGAAGAGCTTTAAAAGAGGATTAAAAATTGGCATTTTATTGTTAAAATGGGATATTGGAAAAGCACCAGTTCATTTTTCTGTCTGTTGGGCTGTGTCTGAATGAAAAGGGAAAAAAAGCTGTAATATTCCTGGAAGGTAAAGGATGAGAGAATTATCACTTAAATTGTAAATTGTATTTAATGCTGTTCACAGGAGTTCAGACAGACTTTTTTTTTTACTGGTATTGTACTTCCTTTTGGTTTATAGACACACTGTGCAGAGAAATTGATTTTTTTCCCCCCATATCTTAATAGCTGCTGCTATGAAGTGTTTAAACAGCAGCAATTAAATTACTGCTGTGGTATGAAGCCACTGTCTGGAGGAATCTAATCAATACTTGTGCCTGGGAAATAAATACGTATGAATATAATCAATATTTTACCTGGGATATAAATACAGGCAATGCTAAGTGAAAGGCCACAGTACAAGATAAATATGAACCAATACAATACAAACCCCACAATATCAGAAAGGTCTGAAGCTCTTAGAGAGTGTCCAAAGGAGGGACACGAGGGTGATAAAGGAGGGACACGAGGGTGGTGAAGGGCCTGGAGGGGCCATGGAGGAGCAGCTGAGGGTGCTTGGCATAAGCCTGCAGTGTGTTTAAGTTTTCTGCAGGTTCTTTTCTGCTGGGTTGTGTTTCCTCTTGCAGCACACTTGAAAAAAACACTTATCCCTCGAACCGCCGAGCTGAGATGTACCAGTTCACACAAAAATATTTAGCATCTTCTCAGCTCCACATATGCTTTTTGCCTCCTGGTCTTTCACGTCTGAGGCAAGAAGCTCTCACTGCATATTTTCTTTCCATGCCAGCTAGAAATAGGCTCAGCTGCTCTAATTCCTGAGCCATGTTGCTATAGAGATCTGTCAGCTCAGAGCAGCCGAGTCAGACAATTCCACAGGCACATCTCTGGCTGAGGGATTCACTCAATGAACACAGGCAGGTTCCTTCTTCAGCACGTCAAGCTGTGCTGGAAAGGGCAATTAGACATGGAGCCATCAGGCTGGATCAGAGCTGTAGCTGGAGAAACTGGATTTTTTGGGGGTTGTTTGGCTTGTGGAATTTTTTCTCTCTTTTCTGGAGGCCACAGGCCTTATCTCCCCCCTTTGCTTATCTCCCCCCTTTGCTTATCTCCCCTTGATCTGTCAGATGGGCTGATGGAGCATATTGAAGCTGGGGAATTGCTCAGTTTTATCCCCTGCTTAACCCATCCCCACCCTACACCCACCCTAAGCTCCTTAGAACTTTCACACATTAACCCAGATATGTTTGCTTGGGCCTGGGGTGCTCCCAGGAATATGGAATCTCACTCCCATGTGGAAAACCCCAGCAGCCTCCCTGCCTCTCTTCTTTCTTAATGGAAAGGGTGGTCAGGGATTGGAACTGCCCAGGGAGGTTTAGAGTCCCCATCCTTGGAGGTGTCCAAGGAAGGACTGGACAAGGCACCCAGTGCTCTGGGCTGGGGACAAGGTGGGGAGTTGGCACAGAGGTTGGAAATGAGAATCTTGGAGGGCTTGTCCAAGCTTAGTGATTCCAGGATTCTGTGATTCTCTGTGTTTTGGTTGGACTGGAGGATCTCAAAGGTCTCTTCCCCCCTTTATTCTGTGGTGAGAAGCTCAGATGCCCCTGAAAAGGAGCCTCCTCTATGGTGCTGTGGCTGTGCAGATCCAGAACTGAGGGATGAGGGACTTGTATTAGATCTGAACTTGCCCCAAGGCAGCAGTGATGGTCAGGTAACAGAGCTTCATTTCCCTCAGGTGTTGTCACTGGTGATCCCCACCCAGCTCCAGAGAGTGACACACAGGACACTGCACAGGCTCTTCCACACAAGGTATTGCATTTTTATGCCTTTGACATTATTTTTTACTCCTATTTCTGGTTACTGTTGGGATCTCCTGCCACCATGAGAGCTCTCAGTATTACCCTTGGATATTCTCTCTCTATTTGAGATGCCTGTCAGGGATTACAGATTCCCTTTGATGTTTGCCACGCTGTTGTCTCTCCCTTCCTTGGTCATTGTTTAGAAGGTGGAACCCTGAAATGTTTGAACATATTGAGAAATAAAGATAATGTGGCTCAGTAACAGATGTTGGTCACACTGGTGGGATCCTGCATCCCCACAGGAATTACCACAGTCTCTCTGGCAGTTGCAGATGGAGTCAGACAGACTCTCAGTCTCCATCCTCTCTCTCAAATCCCATTAGTCTCAGTCCAGCAGCCTGGATGTCCAGGTGGCTGAGGGGGAAGCCGCACAGCTGCCAGTGTGTGGTCTGCTGGATTCAGGTGGATTTTGTAGTGTCTGTAAACTCTGGTGCCTCAGGAATGATTTAAATACCTTTTCTCTGGGGACAGCAGCTCAGTGTGACAGTGACTTCAGGGCTGTGAATCTACAGCTGTGCTGTGAGTGCTGTGGTTGTTTTGTGCCTGTTCTGCTGATCCTGTGCTCTAACACAGCCTGAGACAGAGAGGTGACACTGTCACATGTGCTGGGGGCACTGGGACCCTCCACACGCTCTGGAACTGGTGTTCGCCACTGCCCACCTCCTGCCACACCTATTTTCTAACAGCTGGTTATATTATTGCAGAGTTTTTAAGATTATTTTGGGGGATTTTTTTGCTTTCAGAGTAGCAAATGTCTTCTGGCAGAATGTTTTGTGGCCTATTGCTGTGGCATATTTTGTCAGCAGCAAGTGATTATAAGACTTTGTACTGACAGGGAAAAAAAATCCAAAGGATATGTGAATAAAGCAGGGAATTTAGCTGACATATTTAAAGGAGTGTATGTGGGAAGAAGAGAAGGAGAAGCCAGTGGATGGAGAAAACACTATTAATATGCAATCCAAGCTGGCCTGAAAACCTAAAAGAGGTGTCTCCTTGCATTTGGAAAGTCTTTGATCACCTCTGAGTGTACTTGACCTGTTAATCAGGATGCTGAGTATTAAATAGACTGTCCCCTTTCCTTTCCAGGAGCTGTTTGTTTGTGGTCCTGCATGTAGCCCTGCAGGCTGCAGTGTTTGGGGAATACACCTGGGAAGTGTTTGTGTACTGCTGGGAGCTGCAGTTCCACATCCTCCTCCTCCTCCTGCCCTACCTGCTGCTGGCTGGGAATGTGGGCTGCTTCCTGCTCTGCTCCCGGGCCAATCCTGGTAAGATCATGCTCGTGCTCTTTGAAAACAGAAAAAATGCTACAAATCCCATTTTTAGTTGTTTTTCTTGTCTCTTTCACAGGTATAGTAACAAAATCCAATGCTGCATCACTGGTTAAGGTTTATGCCTATGATGGGGTGTTGTTTCAGAGAGGCCTTGTGTGTCCCACGTGCACCGTGGAGAAGCCAGCCAGGTCCAAGCACTGCAGTAAGGATCTGAAATTCCTTGATAAGCATGAAAATAACACTTTCCCAAAGGAATTCTCCTCCAGGAGCTGCAGTCCCAGCTACAGCTGTTCTGTTACCAGCTCAGTGCTCACAGGGCTGTGTTTGTTTTCCTGGGGTCCCAGGTAACAGCTGCATTTGCCCATCTGTGGAGCTGGTTGGGTGCTGTTTCTTCTCACAGAAATTACCAGTTCTGAGGGATAATTTAGGGTCAAGAACAGCCAAGCTTGTGAGCAGCTGGAATTTAAAAGAGAAATTATTACCTGTCAAGACCTGGGTTCAGGATTTTGTGTTTCATAGAGTCACAGAGTTCTGGAGTGGTTTAGGCTGGGAGGGATCTTTAAAGTCCATCTTGTTTCACCCCCTGTCAGGGGCAGGGACGCCTTCCACTATCACAGGTTGCTCCAAGCCCTGTCCAACCTGACCTGGAACACTGCCAGGGATGAGAAGTCCACCACCTCTTTTTATCATCTAAAATAAAGGTGGGAGCTACAATCTCTACCTTTCAGGTGCTTTGCCAGGCAGTACTGTTAGAGAAACCAAGCCTTGGAGCTGCAGTTTTGGTGAATAAAAGAGATGGGATACATTGTTTTTCTTAAGATACACAACCAAAATTAATTTATTTGCTTGAAAAGCTGCCAGCTAAACCCTGACTGTAACTCCCACATATTTTCATCTTAAAAACCACGTAAAGATCAAACTGCTTACTTAAAAATGAAGTGCCAACACACTCGTTTTGCCCCTCGAGGTGTCTGCAGGACGTGTGTGCATCGCTTTGACCACCACTGTGTGTGGGTCAACAACTGCATCGGCGCCTCCAACGCTGGCGTTTTCCTGCTGTACCTGCTCTCCCTGACAGCCACAGCCGGAGCCGTGGCTGCTGTCACGGCTGCATTCCTCATCCAGGTGCTGCTGCTCTCCAACATCATGCACGGCACCTACCTGGATGCCCAGGGACAGGAGCACGCCGTGGAGATTCCCTTCCTCATTCAGGTCAGTTCATGCTGTAACATGTTGTGTCTCACACTTTGCTGGCAGGAACGTTGTCCTGTTCCCCCAGCATGGGGACAGACTGCAGGGTTTTGGGACAGACTGCAGGTTTTTAGCTGGTTTACACATGTAACTAGATTTAGAAAGCTGCCACTGCAGAATACTTTAAAACTGGGGGATTTTTCTCACAGTATTTGCCATCCTTCATATTCCTGTCTCCAGGATCAGTCACTCAGCAGATCTGATTTAGAGAGAAGGAATTTACATTCCAATCACCAGCTGATGTAGTTTAGGAAACAGCTGAGAGTCCCTGAGGTATCTTAGTGGAGATGTTAAACAGGACCCACCACCCTGGAATGTGGATACAGTTCCACGTGCACACACGGATGTGCATTCCAGCTGTACTCATGGGATTCAACCCTCCCATTTTTTAACTTATTTTTCTCTTTTTCTGCAGCACCTTTTCTTGACTTTCCCTAGGATTGTCTTCATGCTGGGGTTTGTCATCCTGCTCACTCTTGTCCTGGGTGGATATTGCTGCTTCAGTCTGTATTTGGCCCTCACCAACCAAACCACCAATGAATGGTGCAAATCCCGAAGATTGAGGGGTTCCCATCTCCCACAGCAGCCTCATGACAGACCCCTCATCTACAAAAACATTTATTCTAAAGGGATCTGGAGGAATTTAAGGGAAATCTTTAACCCTCCTACAGTGTTGGAAAGGAAGAAGAAAACATGAAGATATTATTGTTTCTCTGGGCATTTTTAAATGTTTTCTACAACTTTAGTTCAGCAGTGGCCTTGGCTGCCCCAGACAGATTTTGGAACAAGATTACTGCAGAATTCACATATTGGTGCCTCAGCAGAGCATCATTTGAGCTCCCCCACTCAGCAAGACTCAAGGCCAGCTCAGCCCTGGCCCCTGGCTACAGGGATTTGGTCCATCTTCCCAAAGTGAATCTTTCTCACTGGGAAAGGCTAACACAGAGCTCCTGTGAATTTGAGGAAGCAGCATCTTTTTGTGAGTCCCTTTCTTTGGGAAACAATTGACTCATTACTGTTAACAATGACTACAACAGGCTGTGTGTGTTTAGCTGAAATTATTTCTGGCAGGATCTTACCTGCAGAAACCATGTCCTACTGCAGCTTTGTGGCATTAATTTCAGGAAGGAAATTAAAAGTGTTCCTGTTCTCCTCTCCTTCCAGAAATGCTTCAGTTTGAGTACAATAGAAGAGAAATTGGGAAAAAATATCGTAGGAACTTTAAATTATTTTATTTTTAAAAATGTATTTATTTACATGCCGAATCTGTACAATATGCAATTAAAAATCATATATGGTTTAAAAAAACCAAATTCCTATACAATATGGCTTTCCAGCCCCCAGGCTGGCTCTCAGAGCAGCCTGGCTGGCATTGCAGGGCACAATAATGCATTCACAGACCAGTACATAAGGCTACTTGTCCAGGATATCAAAGAAAAGAGAAATACTGCAGTACCATGCCTTGGGAGGCCTGAAGGAGTGAGGTTAAAGGCATGAGAGTGGTTCAGTGGTGCTCAACACACACCACAACTCCTTAAGTTTGGTTTTCTCAACTTGTTTTAAATGCATATATTTAAATAATCTCTCATGAGACCCCACATCTTTGCTACACTTTCTGAATCCTTTTAAAAACCAGACCACTGCTGTCCCGTAGGCAGAGGGAACTGATGCCCAAAGGATCTTCCTTAATTCGAGGCTGCTGTACAGAATACTGAGTGCCACTTGTGACCTGTCAGTCTCCTCAGTGCCACCAGGCCAAGGGTTTCATTCCTGGTATTGGTTTTAGCCTGAGAACACCTCGGGCCTGTCCTATCCTGTTTTAGGCCTGCGCTATCCCATTTTGGGCCTGTACCATCCCGTGAAGCCACTTCCCTCCAGAACATTCCCCCCCTTTGCTCTCTGACCAGCCCCAGTGCCTGGAGGAGCCAGGCAGTTCTGCAGCTGCGCCATCCCTCACACGATCACCGTCTGCACCTCCACCTCGCCCTCCTGCGCGGCGGCGATCACGAACTCCCCCGCGTGCTCCATGATCTCGATGTCCTCGGACGCCACCATGGTGACGGTGGCCTCCTGCGTGGCCAGGCTGCCGTCGGTGGCCAGCACGGCGCCGTCGCCGATGGCCGAGGCCAGGGTCATGGCCACCTGCTCGGTGAGGCTCTCGGGCGTGGCGATGGTGATGGTGTCGGCGGTGTCGGTGGCCGCAGCGCCCTCGGCTACGGTGACGTTCTGCACGATGATCTGGTGGCCGGAGTTGGCCTGGTTCACGATCTGCTGCACCACCTTCATGATGTGGCTGTCGACCTGCGAGGGGAGAGGGGTTGCACTGACGGTTGGTGCATTTACTGGGAGAATTAACAGCGATTATCACTGCAGAGATGCCTGACAACCACGGGGCAGTGACAGGAGCAGCTCTGCATTCCAGGCTGCTCCAGCTGTTCACCCCTCGTGTCACTGAAGGACTGCTTTACCTCATGTCTTGTTCCCTCTATTATTTCAGTAGCTTCGCTGGTCTCCATGTCTTCAGTAGAAGTCTGAAAAACAAAATAAGATAATTCCCTTTTTAGGTCATATAAAAAGATTTTTATCACCAAGATATAATTCACTAACATCTTACTGTTCCCCCACATGCAGTAGCTACTCCAAAGACAACTCCTTGACATTCCCTCCCAATCCCTTTATCAGGAACTACTTAAAATTAATGCACAATGTTCACAAATAACTGAAAGAGAATGTCCTCCCTCAGCAGGATTTGGCCAAGCAGCAGATTTTTCTCCTACTGGAGAGAAACTACCACAGCACTCAATTACTGAGCTGTGTTACCCCACTTGGATGAGAACTGTCTCTGTGTGATGGAGGGGATAAAGTGAAATACAGAATTCATTGCTTTTGGCAGCCTTTGTTAGAAACAACAGAGATTGTCTGGGACAAAGTAAGATAAATAGAAATGGGAGAAAATACTAGGGAAAGCTGAAGCAAGGTTGTGAGGACCTAAAATGTGGTGTGGTCAAAAATTCTCAGGCTCAGCCTCCTGCTGAGCCACTGTCAGTCTTCCCTTCTCCTTTTCCTGCCCACACACGGCACTCTGGAAGGGTGGGGAAGCTCCAAGTGCTTTCCTTCCAAACAAGGCTAATCCTACTGACTCCTGGGGCCATGCAGGCAGCACAGAGCCTGTTTTACCTTCTCCCAAAAGGCTGGAGCAGGAACATGAACAACTGCAGCTTTTCCTGACCAAATCCTGTGCTAAATTCCCAATGAGCAGGCTGGCTGCCCTTTCTCACCTCGATGATGTATTCCTGAGTGTCTGCCACCACCGAGGAGAACTCCACCAGCACCGTGTGTGGATCTTCTGAAAGCACCGTGGCTGCTAAGTTGTCAGCAGACTGGCTTTCCTCAGACACTATCACTTCTTCCACCTCTTTCATAGCAAGGAGGCAGCCACCTGGATGGAATTCCAGAAAAACATCCTTTTTTGTGAGCATCTCCAATAGCAGCAGCACTAGCAAGGGGATGCCATGGACAAGTGACCAGTGTCACATGAGAGGTTCTTGGCCCACCAGGACAGGCCAAGGAACAGCCCAGAAGAGCCCATGTGACACCAGACAACTGAGCCTAGAGCAGAGCAGCTGCTTTTTTACGTCACCAATCTTCTGCTGATACATTTCAGTATCTCTCTCTTTTTTTTCCTCTCACAGGAAACTTTTTTTTTCCTCCAGTAAATTTGTATTATTCCTTTGGAATAGCACCATCAGCACTACCTGAAGCGGAAATCCCTGCTTAGGAGCTAAAGGAGCAGCAAATCCAGTGCAACTAATCCCACCAAACCAGATTTTTGGTGAGGACTTTACTCAAGGCATTTTCCTCACAGAACATCCCCACTTCCACGCAGGTCATTAGATCCACCCTCCCCACCATTCCCACCCAGCCCAAGGGCAGCCTGTCCAAACCCAACCCCAGAGCAGCCTCTCCCCAGGGCAGCCCTGCTTACCTTTGGTTTTGAGGTGCCTGTTGAGGGTGCCGTGCTCGGCAAAGCCGCGCCCGCACTTGTAGCACTTGAAGGGCTTCTCTCCGGTGTGGTGGCGGATGTGGCGCACCAGGGAGCCCTTCTCCCGGAACCCCCGGCTGCAGAACTGGCACACGTAGGGCTTGTCCTCCAGGTGGGTACGGAAATGCACCTGCTGGGCGTTCTGCACGCACAGGGAGGCAAGGGAAGGGCTCAGAAAGGACACGGCAAACTCATGGATGCAGGGTTTAACTTCCAGGGTGGAACTCAATGTCTCTTAGAGGACACAAGGGTTTGATTTTCTTGGGTGGTGGTTTAGGAATGGTACTCTCCAAGTCAGTGCTTCCACTGGGACTCTCCAAACCATGAGCCACTTGCTTGCTCCCCCTCTCCCTCTCCCCCTCCCCTTGCAGTGGGCTGGAGAGGAGAACTGGAGGCACAAAACGTGAAGATCATGGACTGAGATACGAACAATTTACCAGAAACAGAAATAAGAAAACAAACAACAGTACTGATGACAGAGGATACAAGAGAGAGGTGAGCAATTCACTTGCCCTGATAATAGACAGAAGGAACTCCTTTCCCCCGCACCAGAATGTTCTGGCCATGCTCCCTCGTGGCTACTACAAAAATTAACCCAGTCCTGGCCAGAACCAGGACACTATTATTACATATTTGTTCCACGCATTAAGGAACAGTTAGTTCAGAAATGTGATGGTTTTACAAAGACTGTCTTTCTTTTCCCCACTAAACCAAAATGTCTTTCTGCAGCTTCAGATCACAGAATCACTGAATGGTTTAGGTTGGAAAGAACCTTAAGGAACATCTTGTTCCACCCCTTGCCATGGGCAGGGACGCCTTCCACTATCCCAGGTTGCTCCAAGCCCCATCCAACCTGACCTTGGACACTTCCAGGGATGGGACAGCCAGAGTTCTCTGGGCATCCCATAAGAGGCAGGCAAGCTGACACTTGCTCTTTGAGGAGCAAAGCCAGGCCAATGTGGAGGTTTTGTGAGGGGGGCCCACCTTTGTCTTGTAGCGCTTGCCGCACTTGGGGCAGGCGTAGGGCCGCTCGTCCGAGTGCACCCTGCGGTGCCCCTTCACGTGGGCAATGGTCTTGTAGAGCTTCCCGCACTCCCCGCAGCGGAACCGCCGCTCGTTGACGTGCACCTCCTGGTGCTTCTTCAGCAGGTAGCCCTTGGTGAACTCCTTGCCACACTCCTCACACTTGAAAGGTTTGTACTCTAGAGGGACAGAGAGAAAGCGTGTGGTTGATCCAGGGCAACCCGCAGCATCTGGTACAGGTGTAACTGAATTCTTACAAAAAATCAACCTGGAGAAGGAGAGGAATTGTATTGTCAACCACATGTGTGGGCTTTCACAGAACCCCAAAATAGCTGGGGTTGGAAGGGACCTTTGGAGCTCATCCAGTCCAACCCCTGCCCAGGCAGGGTCACCTGGAGCAGGTGACACAGGAACATGTCCAGGTGGGTTTGGGATGTCTCCAGAGAGGGAGACTCCACACCCTCCCTGGGCAGCTGTTCCAGTGTTCTGCCACCATCATGGAAAGAGGTTCTTATGTTGAGGTGGAACTTGCTGTGTTTTAGTTTCTGGCCATTGCTCCTTTTCCTGTCATTGAACAGAGTCTGGCACTATCCTCTGACAGCCCTGGGAGAGATTTGTATGGATTGACGGGATCCCCCTCAGCCTTCCCTTCTCCAGACTGACCAGGCCCAGCTCCCGCAGTCTCTCCTCATCAGAGGAGCTGTACATGGCTGAGGTCACTGAGCCACAGCTCATCAGACAACAGCCCCAGCAGTACTTTACCTGTGTGACTCTTGCTGTGTGTTTCCAGGGCAGCAGCTTCACTGAAGGCTTCATTACAGTGAGAGCAAACGTAACGTTTGTACCCGTTGGTTCTTTCTGCAGGTGTCTGTTGGAGAGAAAATGAGAATACCGCTTTTCTTTTTTGTACTGGTGTGTCCAGTTAGGATTGCTACCCAAATTCCCAATTAAGCACTCCAGCTTTGACAGGAAAGAGATCTCTGTGATGGAAAGGGACAGCACGTGTGTGAAGTAACATTTCCCTTAAATCACACCTGCGCAATCTAAAACCTGACACAAAGCCACAGGCACAGCAGAGACACGTGAGGACAAGAGTGCTGCCCACAACCAAATACAGACAAGGAAGGTTAAAAAGTTAATCTGTTGATGGAATACAAACATACAGACTCTGCTTGTTCCAGTTTAACACACTGCTCCCCACACGGCTCCTCTTCTACTTCCACCCCTTTGTTTTCCAGCTCTTCTGGAGCAGCTGCCACAGGTTCATCTGGCTTCTGCACCTCCTCCACAGCCACTCTCTCGATGACAATTCCCGAATTCCTCATGGCCTGCCTCAGCAGGTTCTCACTGTTCACTTCCCCCTCGCACGGCAGCTCCTCGGGATGTGACTGCTGAAGGAACAAAGAGGAAGTTTGGCACAGCAAATCCACAGTTTTCTTACAGCAACACTGCTGCGAGGGTCACTCTCTCTGGGGTGTCCAATGCTGTGCCACGGGTTTGAAAGATCAACCAGGGAACTGGGCTGAGGAGGAAGATGAGGTGGATCTGTACTGACAATCCAAGGGATGACAAGCCTCTGCCCCTACCACAGTCTTACAGCAGGGAATGGTCAACAAAAACATCCCCTCATTTTATAGGATGTGGTGGCAAAGCCCCAGCCCCTGTAAGCTACACACAGTGCTCAGCTCAGCAGCAGAAAGAGGTGAGCAATTCGACTTCCCTGGGGCCCAGGAAAGAGCAGAGCACCTGCCCACATGGAAAACAACCAAAAGAACCACTTCATTCCACACTCAGATTTACTGTCAGCACCCAAGACACTTTTGCTCATGAGGTGAAATGTTCTTTGCGTGAAACACACGAAGGGTGTTTGAGACAAACCACACTCACATCTGGCTCCAGGGGTTTTGCATCCACCACAGGAAGTTCCTGCATCTGGACATGGACTTCATGGAGCACGTTGCCTTTTGCATCTGTCACAAGGTGGATGACAGGGGAGGCTTCGATGGATTCGCTCGCTATCGAGGACACCGTGTCTGTGTTGGAGCTGCAGGATCCTGCAAGGGATGAACCACATGGGGAAATGCACCCCTCAGCAACTCCCTGTGCCCTAAAAAAATCTGCCTTAGAGCATGAGGGGCCTGTTAAAGCCACCTTTGTACCAGATTCTCAAACATAATCTTGAGTTCACATCCGGCTTCAAGGTAATAGCTTTGCTCTATAAATTACTTTTTTCTGGTGTAAAAAATATAACCTCAATACCACAGAAATACTTTTTATCATAAATGAGAATCATGGAATGGTTTGGATTGGAAGGGATCTTACAGGTCGTCCAGTTCCACCCCCTGCCGTGGGCAGGGACAACTTCCACTATCCCAGGCTGCTCCAAGCCCCGTCCAACCTGGCCTTGGGCACTGCCAGGGATGGGGCAGCCACAGCTTCTCTGGGCAACCTGTGCCAGAAGGAATTTATATTCCAAGTGCTGTGAGTGTTTGGCTTTATCAGACACGAGGCAGGTCCTGACAGCATCACTGACCTGATGGCAGATCATCTTTGTTGACAACTATTTCTTTGGTCATGTTGAAGCGAATTTTTTCAGTGCAAGGTGTCAGAGATTTAAGGTGTCGAGTCAAAGCTCCTGATTCCCGGAAGCTTTTCCCACATTTCTTGCATTTGTAAGGTCTTTCATCTGGAAATGACAAGAATCAAAGCAGCTATATTAAAGCCAGCAGTGCCAGGATCTGCTCTGTGTGACAAGCTGAAGAACATGTTCAGCTTTCTACAGCACACATGTGCGCCTATCCAGAATCTTTCCCTGCCTCCCAGCACCCCAAATGCTGGGGAGCTCAATGGTCTCAGCTCAGCGAAACATGGAAAGCAGCAAGGAATTCCACTGCAAGGCAAATGGATAACCACAGACAGCTCCAGTAACAAGGAACTGTTATTTTGGAGAACTCTTACCAGTGTGCCGCCGATGGTGTCGGATCAGAGACCCCTTTGTCCTAAAGGAAGTTCCACAGAGTTTACACTCATAGTCCTTCCTGCTGCTGTGAGTGATCATGTGAGCTTTGAGGATGCTGGCCGAGGGAAAGAATTTCCTTTAAGAGACATGCTAAACAGTTTAAAGATTTTGGATTTCTGTAAAGAACAACAAGGCTCCTTGTGAAAGCAGAACTTCCCTCTGGGAAGTGTGGCAGGTAGTAAAGCACACTGTTCCCAAGTTTTGAGATCTCCTAGTTTACAGTCAGCCTAAATACCTCCCTAACCCACATCAGCAGAGGGGATACTCACAGTTTTAAATGTCTTCTGGCACAGCTCACACACGTATCGCCCTTCCTTGTTCACCTGCAGCTTCACCTTGATCAGCTCAGTGGAAATGTCCTGCTCCTGCTCCTCGGGGCTGCCCTGCTCCTCACTGACCTCCCCGTCCACGTGGCCATTTGGGTTCTCAAACACATGATCTCCTGCTACAATGACCTCCTTGATGTGCCCACTGCCTGGGAAAAGGTGGGGAGACAGTTGGGTTCTTTACAGGACAGAGCTTTACCCAACAAACCATCTACTGTTTCAGCATTTTGTGCAGACAGAAGGAGAAAAGGTATTTTAAACCTGCAACTCAAGTCTTTGCAACCTTCTCATTATGGCAGCATAAAATGGGCACTTCCAGAATAGAGTTTAACATCTAATTTGTATTAATTAGTTGTATTAATTAAGCTGAAAGAGGGTAGATTTAGAAGAGATACTATGAAAGGATTGTTCCCTGCGAGGGTGGGGAGGGCCTGGCACAGGGTGCCCAGAGAAGCTGTGGCTGCCCCTGGATCCCTGGAAGTGTCCAAGGCCAGGCTGGACGGGGCTTGGAGCAATCTGGGAATAGTGGAAGGTGTCCCTGCCCAGGGCAGGGGGTGGCACTGGTTGGGCTTTAAGGTCCCTCCCAACCCAAACCACTCCATGACTATTCCATGATCCTGATGTGGGGAGGATTGCAGGGCTGGCCCAGGGCTGCCTCCCAGAGCGCTGCAGGAACACCCAGCCCTAAATCCCAATGACACAGAGATGTCACGCACCCAACCACAACCCAAAGCTACCAGAAGAGGACAGGTACCAAACCCCCCAGGGGTGTCAAGGCAGCACCTCAGAGCTCACCTACGATGGCCGAGGCGTTGCTGATCTCCTCTGCTATGGAAGATGCTTCAACAACAATGTGAGCAACAGTTATGGACTCCTCGACCGCAGGAACCACCTGCTGGCACAGAGCACGTTCAGCAAGCAGGTTCTGCTTATCTAAACACACTGCTCCCTCCCCTCCAACCCAACAGACCGTTGCATCCTAATCATTTCCAGCCCCGGCTCGGAGAAGCCGCTGTCACCTTTTGTCCTTCTTGGCCGAGGAGCCCGGCGAGTGCGTCGGGAGGGCGCTGGCAGCCCTTCTGCAGCTTGTGCTGCACGAACTCCTCCAGGGAGCTGAACTCCGACTGGCAGCGCCCGCACTTGTGCACGTCATCCTCGTCTGCGGGGGAAAACTCCGTCAGCGGGGCCAGGGCACCACGGGATCCCAGGATGGGGTCAGGGTGGAAGGGACCACGGTGGAGAACGTATTCCCACCTCCCTGCTCCAGCAGGGCCACCCCAGAGCACACGGCACAGGATCGTGTCCAGGCGGGCTGGAGCAGCTCCAGCGAGGGAGACTCC
>NW_008238321.1:5166697-5170708 GCF_000691975.1 Corvus brachyrhynchos
GGCGCCGCCATCCCCGGTGCGCTGGGCGGGGGGCGTGCAGGGGGTGGTTCTGGATCCCCTGGGTCTGGGGAGGTCTTCGTTCTTAGCTCTGCGCCTCATCACACCTCGGTGTTGTGTTGATAAAACAGAAGAAGTTCCATGTCAACCTAAGGAAGAACTTCTTCCCATGGGGAATGGCAGAGCCGTGGAACAGCTGCCCAGGGAGGTCATGAAGTCTCTGTCTCTGGAGACGCTCCAAACTTGCCTACACACGTCCCTGTGTCACCTAATCTAGGTGACCCTGCCTTGTAGGGGGGTTGGACTGGATGATCTCCAGAGGTTCCTTCCAACCCCTGCTATTCTGGGATTCTTTGAGGCAGCCTGGGTGTCCTGGAGCCTCTCCTTCACAGCACCCCTGAAAGAGAGAGAATCCTTATTGATTCTTTATTTGCAAATAGGAGTTCCCTTTTCACTCAGTGTGATGGAATTCCAAGCTCCTGGCAGGCTTTATGCACCACCTGTCCTGGGACCAACCTGTCCCTCTGCCTGTAAAGCTGAGGCTTTGCATTCCCAATGTCCTGAGCAGGTTCATCCTGGCTCCTGTGGATGCTGAGAGCCTTCTGCCCCTAATCCCTGCTCCCTGTTCCCCACAGGGACAGGATGCCTGGTGAAGGCCGTGGAGACGGCGGCGCAGCGTGAGGCTTTCATCGTGGGCAAGCCCAACCGCTTCCAACCCCTGCTATTCTGGGATTCTTTGAGGCAGCCTGGGTGTCCTGGAGCCTCTCCTTCACAGCACCCCTGAAAGAGAGAGAATCCTTATTGATTCTTTATTTGCAAATAGGAGTTCCCTTTTCACTCAGTGTGATGGAATTCCAAGCTCCTGGCAGGCTTTATGCACCACCTGTCCTGGGACCAACCTGTCCCTCTGCCTGTAAAGCTGAGGCTTTGCATTCCCAATGTCCTGAGCAGGTTCATCCTGGCTCCTGTGGATGCTGAGAGCCTTCTGCCCCTAATCCCTGCTCCCTGTTCCCCACAGGGACAGGATGCCTGGTGAAGGCCGTGGAGACGGCGGCGCAGCGTGAGGCTTTCATCGTGGGCAAGCCCAACCGCTTCATGTTCGACTGCGTGGCCAGCGAGTTCGACGTGGACCCCGGCCGCACCATCATGGTGGGGGACCGGCTGGACACAGACATCCTGATGGGCAATGACTGCCACCTCACCACGCTGCTCACCCTCACCGGGGTCACGACGCTGGACGAGGTGCGGGGCCACCAGGACAGCGACTGTCCTGCCAGGCACCGCCTGGTCCCTGATTACTACGTCGACAGCATCGCTGATCTGCTCCAGGTGCTGGGGGAGTAACGGGGCCGAGGCAGCAGCCCCGGTCATCACCCTGTGACAGTAACATGCGCACTAGATACTCCCCGGAGTTAGAACCCTTAGCTTTTCACCTCTCTGTCCTCTCAGTATGATTCTGTTTACATCTCAGTCTGAAATGCACTTTGGAACAAAGGGGGCATTACAGTGGCACCCGGGGCTGGGGCTTGGGGCTGGGTTTAATTATAAATGCATTGATCCAATGTTTGTGGTACTCCACGGCACAGGGTCCTCTGGGCTGAGTTCGGGAAGTGGAGCTGGTTGATCTGAGGAGAAGGACCATGTCCTGGCCAGGCTGGGCCATGGTTCAGCCTGGTTTGTTCAGGGAAACGACTCTTGGGATGTGCAGTAACTGGTTTTGTTTGGAAACACTTGTGGAGCTGGTGTTTGCCCTTGGAGTGATTCTTTTTCCCAACTGGGGCCGTGTTCAGGGGCACAGCCCCATGTCAGGTCGCACAAATTCATCTCCTTTGACCACTGCACATTGCACTTGTGCTGCAGATTGGGATGATCCCACACAATTCCAGACCATGGCTGCTGCACACGGTGTCTGTCCAAGGTCGAGTGTGTGTAAAGCACATGTGCACACAGGCACTCCCTGAGCATAAAGATAGAGCAGAATATATTTAAATTATAAATAAATAGAGTCTATGATAATATATCTTGTTTCCCAGGAGGGAGAATGAGAAGAATGTACTTCACAGATTTAATTCTCCTAAACTGTTGCATTTGGTAATGCAGAGAGTCTGTAGCCACACAGGACTGTCCTTCCCTCCTGCTGCTTCCCAGAAATCCCTGGATCAATTCATACCGAGCTCCTGCACTTCCCTCAGCATCAACAAGCCACTTGCCTTGGCTTTAGCTGCACAATCCCAATTCCTGCTCAGTCCATGCACTCAGTAGTGCCCAGGACAGCTGTCCACAGGGAACCCTGTGGGTCCTGGCTGTGTGTGACAATAGCACGTGCTTCCTTCCCATCCCTGAGGTTCAGATCTTCCGCATGTGCTGGCATGGGCCAGGCACGATGGGTGGTGAGGAGGGGTGCTGGCTTGCTCAGGGATGATTCCATTTGATCTCCAGGTGGGATTGGGCAATGAGGGGCTCACCACAGGGTGGTTTTTGTGCTGCCCGAGTCCCACAGTGAAAGCTTTTGCATTACAGAATTAATTGAAAATTATATATGCAAATAACACGCTTTTATTCCATAGATTCCAGTATCTACAGTTCAATTTAAGCACTGTTTTCCTTCCTGCCCAGCTGAGGAGCTTGGGCAGTGCTGATGCCATTTCCTGCCTGGTAACTTGTCACCTTATTTGTACAGCAATAACCCTGCAGTCCAGAGGGTCTTGGTGTTCCCAGAGCATTGGCTGAACCTCTGAAAGGCTGTTTGTTTGTGATTTGGAGTTGTGGAAGGAAGTGGATAATCTCTTCCCCGCTTCTGTCTCCAGATGAAGGACTGCAAAGTCAGAGGCAGAACTTGCCCTTGATCTCGGTAACATGGAAATATGGACATTATGGACTCATTGCAGGTCGTGTCTGATGTAACTGTGGGTTTGGATTCAGTCTCTGTATCTGGTGCTTTTTGTGTCAGGATATGTCAGGAAAAGGCCAGGAGAGGTGTCCAGCATCCCTCAGGCAGTTCTGTCCGTGCCGAGGGCTCTCACTGGCAAGGGAGCCATTGCCTGGACTTGGGGATGCTGGAATGTGCTGGTGGCGGTGTCAGTCATGCTTCAAAACTCTGTTCCGACTTCCAAACAGTTCTTAATCCTCTACTTGAATTCCCATTAAACTCTCAAACCTGCTGTTCCCAGCGTTGTCTCCTTTTGTGGGCTTATCTCCGTGAGCTTCGGTGCAGCTGTGCAGTGGGAATGCTGGGAGTTAGGGATGCAGTTTGGAAGGGACCTTAAAGCCCATCCAGTGCCACCCCCTGCCACGGACAGGGACACCTTTCACTGTCCCAGGGTGCTCCAAGCCCTGTCCAACCTGGCCTTGGACACTTCCAGGGATCCAGGGGCAGCCACAGCTTCTCTGGGCACCCTGTGCCAGGCCCTCCCCACCCTCACAGGGAAGAGTTTCTTTCCAACATCTAATCTAAACCTCTGGCAGTGAAGCCATTCCTCTTTGTCCTGCCCATGCCCTTGTCCAAAGTCCCTCTCCTTCTTTCTTGTGGGCTTCAGGCCAGTTTGTTCAGCCCTGGGCTGTGCTTGATAGGAAAATGTCCGAAACCTGCATTTTCCCTGGATAGACATCACATGAAGGAATTCTGAGCTTTTCCTTGCCTCCACACCTTTGTTATGTCTGGCTGGCAGGTCTCAAATGTTTTAGGGACTCCTGGACTGCTCAGGATCTGGGTGATCAAGGAACTCTGTTCCCACAGGGAGTTTCTCAGGACAGGACATGGGTGACGGTGCGAGTGCAGTGCAGGCTGTGGTGGTGACTTTGTGGCACAGCCCCTTTTTCCTTTTCCCCCGAGGGTGGCACAGGTGAGTCTGTGCAGCCCAGGCTCGGGACAGCAGGATCAACACCTGGCTCCTGCCCACGGAGCTCCGGCAGCGCCGAGTTCCTGTTGAAATGTGGGAATTGCTGCTGCCACAAGGGCAGGCTGCCACTGTCCTCTGGTCATTTGATCTCTCAATGATCCTCCCCTGGGCGCTT
>NW_008238321.1:5170747-5183287 GCF_000691975.1 Corvus brachyrhynchos
TGGCTCCTGCCCCTGCCGGGGGTAAGCAGGAAGAGCCGCGTCGGGCACTGACAGCAGCGCTCAGCTCCCGCTCCGGCCTCAGGTTTCCCCCTCCCGCGGAGCCCTTTGGCTGCGAGGGACAGGTATTTATGTCCCATGGACACAAGTTCAGGTTTTCCAGGTGTGCCTGGAGCCGGGATCATGCCCAGTCTGTGCGTGGGCAGGAGGCAGAGCGGCAGCAGCCAGGTCCTTGCCTGAAGTGGAGGATGGAAGGAGAGGACGGCACCGGCCGTGCTGCCCCTGCAGTGAGTATTCCCTGTTCCTGCAGTGAGTATTCCCTGTTCCTGCAGCAAGTATTCCCTGTTCCAGCAGCTCCTGGGCAAAGGCTGGCTCTGTCCTTCCTCTGGGACTTGACTTTAGACAAGGGTGTGACAGGACAAAGGGGAATGGCTTCCCACTGCCAGAGGGCAGGGTTAGATGGGATATTGGGAAGGAATTCCTCCCTGTGAGAGTTGTAAGACCCTGGCACAGGGTGCCTGCTCTATCCCTGGAAGTGTCCAAGGCCAGGTTGGACGGGGCTTGGGGCAACCTGGGATAGTGGAAGGTGTCCCTGCCCACGGCAGGGCGTTTGAACTGGATGGGCTTTAAGATCCCTTCCAACCCAAACCATCCCAGGATTCCATGATTCTATCACAGACAGTGCCTGCTCTGTGCTTGTCTGATCCCTCTCCAAAGGGGCTGAGCTCCTGCCATTCTTGTGGATCCTGATAGGGTTTTTTTCATCCCCAGCACCCCTAGTTCAGCTCCTGCAAGGCAGCTGCTGTTAGTTGGATTGCCTTGGAGGTGCCTGGACTTGCACGGGATAAACTGGTCAGGTAACAGGGCAGAGGAGCCAAGGAGCCACGGCCAAGTGGCTCATGCTGGGTGTGAGCTGTGAGCTGCTGAGGGCTGAGAGCTGCTGGATTTCTTTATCTGCACCTTTCCCACTGGAGGGAATTCCACTGGTTGTAGAAAACCTGCCAGTTACTGCAGGGCTGCGGCTCTGCTCTGTTGGAATTGATAGGACTTCAGATATGTGCAGTTGTAACTCGCTGCTTTTCTGGGGGAATAATCTGGAAGTTCCCTGTTTCCAATAAAGATCCATAACTGTCCCAAGGCTGGATGAGCCCATCCTCGTGCAGCTGGAGCACATGTAATCCTGGGCATGGATTGAATTTCTCTGTCCTTCAGAGGATTGAGAAACAGGTTATTTTTTAAATGTGGGCTGTGTTTGAGATTATTGAAAGCACATTTTCTGCTTTGTAAAAATCATGTTATGTGCCGTGAAGTTAAATTTAATTGCTTCAATATAAGAATTAAAGTAAATTAATAGTTCCAATAGAACCGTCACAGCACTGCCAAACTCTTTTCCTTGGTCTCATGGAGGACAACAGCAAGAAAATCCAACACTGGATTTTCTTGCTTCTGTTCCCCTCCAATCTGGGAGGGGAACAGAAGCAGGATCACTCCACAGGGGGTCTGATTCCAATGCTGACAGTCCCGCTGGGGATTTCTGCAGTAAACCAAAATAATTTAATTTGTTGTTCCCTGTGTCTGGAAAGCTGCTGCTCCAGCCCTGCCCTGGGGGCTTTGCAGCTTCCCTGGGTGTTGCAGTGCTGGTTACAAGGATGCTGGATCTGGAATTCCAGTGCTGTGGGATAAAAGCTCCATTATTCCAGGTGCTGCAATGGTTTGGCAGCTCTGCACTCCAACCACTCTGCACAAGGATTGGTGTCATGAGCTGGAAACATGTTTGATGACGAAGAATTGGCAGAAGGGTCAATTTTAACTCCTGTTCCTCCTTCTTTTGCCCTGGCTCCCAGGACAGGAGGGCCACAGCACACTTCCCAGCTCCCTCCAGGACCTTCTGGATCATCTTGTCCGTTGCCTTGTTGTTTTTTGCAGTTGTTGGTGTCATTGTCATGGGGGTTCTCAGCTTCTCCCCCAGCTCTGCCCAGGTAAGGGATCTCGATGTGGGCAGGAAGCCTCCTCCCATCCTCCTGCCTACAGCCCTGAGTTGTGTGGGAAGCAGCTCCCAGGAGGGATGGGTGGGCTGAGATCTGGGCTGGGTTTGGCTGGATCAGTGGCTGGACGATGCAGAAAGGTGCAAGCAGGGCAGGGAGGCGCCAGCAGGCTGCAGGCAGGCCTGGGGCAGAGGCTGGGAGTCCCCTGGCCTTTTCCTCCAGCACCTGGTGCCTTTGGCATGAGGGGCACTGGTGCCTGCCTCTCCCCAGCCCTGAGGATGGAGTCATGGACCATCCTTCCCTTGGGTCAGAGCCTCCTCCTCTCCATTACTGAATCACTCAGACAAGGAACAGGGACCAGCACAGGGCCACTCGGGGATGTTGGTGGGAGATGCTGCACACAAGCACTGAGCAGCTGATGGTGGGTGCTGCCCTCCCACTCCTCATGCCTAGGCTGGCTCCCAGCTCATCCGAGTGACGCTCCAGGGCCAGCAGGACCCGCTGAGGAACCAGACAGCTGTGGTGGACAAGGCCAGGAGCACTGTCACGTACTACATCACCTCGCAGAGCAACCGGAGCGCCATGGTGCTGTACGACAGCAGGAACGTGAGTGCTGGGGCATCCCTGCTTCCCTAGCAGGGACTACAGACCAGGAAAGACATCAGCTGCTGTTTGCTGCCCTTCTCTGCACCTTTAGTCATGAAACACAGAGCAGGGGAAAGGAGAATGTCCATTGTAGGGGGCTCCTGGGACAGGGTGGGTGTGTGTTGCCTGCTCCAAGGGGCACATCTGTCTGCAGGGCTACGTGTGCTACAAGCCACTGGAGCAGCGAACCTGCTACCTGAGGAGGATGGACCCCTGGGACCTGCAGACCCTGCAGACGGCTCTGAACACCTCTGAGCACAGTGTGAGCAGCTGCTGCAGCATTCCCGGGACAGCTGGGGCATGGGGGATGGATTGAGCTTTGCACTGAACCTTCTACCCTGTGTGGATTTGCAGGGGTGACTCTCCACTCCCAAGGACCCAGGGCCGGGCTCTCCCAGCCGAGGGGAGCAGGAGCAGCCCCTATTCTGAGGGATTCAGTGCTCACGGGGCACAGGAGCAGAGCTGTGTCCCCAGGCTGGGCTCTGAGCCAGATCTGAGCACGAGCTCCTGGGTTTATCCATACCCTGATTCCTGTGGGAAGCAGCCTGGGGCAGGGGGATGTGTCCCATGGAGGTGAATAGCAGGGTTCCTGCAGGACTCGCTCCCACTGGATTCTATTACCTGCTCAAAAATCTGGGGAAGGAAAAACAAAGGGGGTTTGTTACCAACTCTCAGGGAAGCAGGTTGGAGGCAATCACGTATACAGACCCTCAGAACAAAATGTCAGTGGATGGCTGGGCAGGGGCAGATTCCATTTCCAGAAGACAGAAAGCCCCATTTTTTTGTGTCCCTGCCATCTGCTCTCCATTTCCTCAGTGGCTCCTGGGAGCTCCTTGGTCTTCACCTTACTCCCAGAGAAGTGTAGGAGCACAGGCTCCCAAAGGGGATGCAGGGAGAGGAAAGCACCTGCCCAGCCCTGAGGCTCCCAAATGGAAGTAAAATTTGGTAGTGCTGGGATTGCCAGCAGCCCACAGACAGAAAATGAGACCTGGCAGCCTCACCCTGGGAGCTGGGACAGGGCAGCTGGCAGGAGAAACCTGCCAGGGGTACAGACCACTCCTGGGGTGCCCTGGGAGCCAGGGCAGGGCTGTGGGGCCGGATGGACAAAGTGCCTTGGGAGGAACTAACGGGGACGTTTCTTTCAGGCTGAGCAGCTGCTACACCACAACAACCAGACCAAGTTCTACCGGGAGTTCCTGGGCATTGTGGCAGGGGAGCAGGTGGACCCCAGGGGCCTGGGGGAGGCTGTGCAGACCCTGTGTGAGCAGACATCCATCTTCTGGGTGCGGAGAGGGCAGGGTAAGTTCCCTTGGCAGAGGGAAGCAAGAGCTTTTCTAGCACCTCTAAGAGGATCAGGCTCTGCCACACAACAGCTGATGCATCCCAGGACAGGCTGCCAAGGCCCAGGACAGGGACAGGTGACCTCTAGTGCAAAATCAGACCATTGTTCACCATCCCTGAGTGCTGGCTCATACCCACCCCCTGTTCCAAGCCGTGGCTCTGGGATGGGCTCTGAGCCCCTGCCCCATCACCACAGCACAGCCAGCACACAGAGCTGTCCCCTGAGACACCACAGGTTAATCCCTGTCACCTTCATCCTCAGCCAAAGCAGCCTGCTGAGCTGTCAGCCTGCTCTGCCTCACTCCAGCTTTAATAACAAAGGTCATTCCCTGAGGCTTTCCCCTTGCTCAGCTCCCTGGGGACTCCGTAGCTTTGGGACCAAAGCATCCCTGGGGACTCTGCAGCTGCAGGACCAAAGCATTGCTCTCATGCTGTCCTTGCTTGTTGGCAGGGCCAGGGAGGCAGCGCCTCATCTACCTGTGCATTGACATCTGCTTCCCCAGCAATATCTGTGTCTCCATCTGCTTCTATTACCTGCCCGAATAAGTGCTGCAGCCATGGCCGCCCTCTCTGCCCTCATACTTGAACTGGATTCCTGAAAAGCCTCTGACTTCCACAAGGAAGGGATCACCTACATTAGAGAAACAGGAGGCCTCTGCTCAGTACTGTCAGCACAGACACTCTGCAGCTCTGCTCCAGGGCTGTGCCTCGTTCGTAGGAATTAGGAGACCCAGGCCTAGAGGAATCCTGGGAAGTAGCTGGAGTTCTGAGGCTCCAGGCCCTGTTCAACACAAGGTGGTTGTTGCATCTGCAGGGGTGGTTGGCTTTAGGAGAGCAGCTCTCCAAGTCACCCTGTGAAATACTTTGAATAAAGGGATTGCAAACTGAGACAAGAGCTGCTTCTCCTCTTTGTTCAGGCTCTCCCATCATTTGCAAAGGCTTTTATTTTTTTCCCACTTTGGGGTACACGAACATCCAATGCTGTCAGCAGCCGATGCCCCAGGGATTCCTGCAGCTGAACTGTACCTGTGTCCCTGCAGTGGGATTGTGCCTCCCTCTCCCACTCCCTCCCTCAGAGGCCACACACATTTCAGCAATGTCCTGCCTGGACCTGAAGCCTGGTCCCAGCCTGGTGACCCAGGCAGCTGCAGCTGCCCCTGTCAGAGGTCCAGCCCTGTCCATGCGGGAGGGGATGGGTCCAGCGCGTGACCCAGGCTCTGGAGAGGGTCTGGCAAGGAAAGGGGAAACAAAAAGCAGTCCTGTCCTTGCCACATGTGCCCGTTATCCCAACACACTGTCATTGAAGGCCAGGCAGACCACAGCTTTCTGGTGGCCACTGTATTCCCTCTTGATCTCTCCTGTCTCCACACACCACAGTCTGGCCAGGTTATCAGAGGAGGCTGGAACAGAAAGTGAAGAGAGGGATATATGATACTACCTTTTAAGTTTCTTTTTTACTCTTAATATAAGAAAGACACTCCTCTTGCTTCATTCAGCCATCCTTAGGGCTGGTGATGACCAGCATGGCACAGCAGCTCAGTGCATTCCTCTGTTATGTGGGGTTTAATTATTTTGGAAAGTAGTGAGTGTGGAAATTACCAGAGGTGTGCTTAAGGGACTAACATGCTGTGAACTGTGAGATGAACAGCACAGCTGGAGATCTCCTCTCCAGTTCAAACAGCTGCCCCACTGCAGCACAGACAAAATGGTCCAGTCAGAAGAATGTGTTGGGGGTGTGGGACTGGGTGCTCCCACCTCACACCCCCTGTGCCCCAGGCTCTGGCAATGTCCCAGCCAGGGTAACTGGTCAGGCCCGGCTGGTGCAGGGCCCTGGCACAGTCCAGGTGGTGCCTCACCTGTGACAATGTACTGGGAGTCCCCGGAGAAGGCGCAGTCCCACATCCAGCCCCGGGACGTCTCCCCAGGGTTGTTGCTCTTAATGCTCAGCTCTGTCATCAGAGAGAAGTTTGAAGTCCTCCAGATCTTGCACGTCTGATCAGCAGAACAAGTGGCCAAGAGCCTGCAAGAAGGACACATGTGAGGGCAACCTCATTAGTCACTGTCCCCCTGTGGGCCTCTTGTTACCATAGACCTGGGCCAGGGCCAGTGATGGCCTGGAGAGCTGCCCCCATTGCAATCAGATGTCCTTATGCCTGCACCGTCTGATTTAGGAGATTCCAGCTGAACAGACTCCGTGAAGGAGCTCACACTTTGCAGCAGTTGGATCCCAGTTGTAGAACAGCTCATGGCTGCAAACCTTGCTGAGCTCAGGGACACCACTGACAGCAACTCTGCGGTGCCTCCTGCCTCGCTCCTCCCGGGGGACATGCAATGTGCAGCCAGCAGCAGCCACAGCTGGAGGCACAGCTGGCCCCTGCCTGCCCAGAAAGGCCCGTGGTTGCCCTGGCAAGGAGGTGAGGGGCTCCACACTCACGTGGAGTCAGGGCTGAACTTGCACTGCAGGGCGTAGCGGTTGTGTGCCGGGATCTTGGTCTTGGGGATCAGCTGTGTCACCTCCTCGCCGATGCCGCCCGTCAGGTTCCACACGTAGCAGTTTCCCTGCGGAGACACAGCGGGATCTGTGTCCGGGCTGGTGGATGCCCACCTGAAACCAGCCCAGTTCCCCCATCCCAGCACAGCCCGGCCAAGCCAGCGTGGCTGTTCTGGCACATCCCAGCAGAGCTCACCGAGCTGTTCACAGCAGCCATGTAACTGGCATCGGGGTCGATGTGCACCGAATTCACCGACACCTCGGGCTCGGGGATGAGCTGCTCGTTGTGGTCGGTCTTCAGGTCCCAGATGTGGATGGCCCCGCTCTGGTCGCCCACGATCAGCTCCGCCTGCAGGGACACAGCGGCCGGGTCTTGTCCGGGCCCTGCGGGGCAAGGTGGTTGTTGCATCTGCAGGGGTGGTTGGCTTTAGGAGAGCAGCTCTCCAAGTCACCCTGTGAAATACTTTGAATAAAGGGATTGCAAACTGAGACAAGAGCTGCTTCTCCTCTTTGTTCAGGCTCTCCCATCATTTGCAAAGGCTTTTATTTTTTTCCCACTTTGGGGTACACGAACATCCAATGCTGTCAGCAGCCGATGCCCCAGGGATTCCTGCAGCTGAACTGTACCTGTGTCCCTGCAGTGGGATTGTGCCTCCCTCTCCCACTCCCTCCCTCAGAGGCCACACACATTTCAGCAATGTCCTGCCTGGACCTGAAGCCTGGTCCCAGCCTGGTGACCCAGGCAGCTGCAGCTGCCCCTGTCAGAGGTCCAGCCCTGTCCATGCGGGAGGGGATGGGTCCAGCGCGTGACCCAGGCTCTGGAGAGGGTCTGGCAAGGAAAGGGGAAACAAAAAGCAGTCCTGTCCTTGCCACATGTGCCCGTTATCCCAACACACTGTCATTGAAGGCCAGGCAGACCACAGCTTTCTGGTGGCCACTGTATTCCCTCTTGATCTCTCCTGTCTCCACACACCACAGTCTGGCCAGGTTATCAGAGGAGGCTGGAACAGAAAGTGAAGAGAGGGATATATGATACTACCTTTTAAGTTTCTTTTTTACTCTTAATATAAGAAAGACACTCCTCTTGCTTCATTCAGCCATCCTTAGGGCTGGTGATGACCAGCATGGCACAGCAGCTCAGTGCATTCCTCTGTTATGTGGGGTTTAATTATTTTGGAAAGTAGTGAGTGTGGAAATTACCAGAGGTGTGCTTAAGGGACTAACATGCTGTGAACTGTGAGATGAACAGCACAGCTGGAGATCTCCTCTCCAGTTCAAACAGCTGCCCCACTGCAGCACAGACAAAATGGTCCAGTCAGAAGAATGTGTTGGGGGTGTGGGACTGGGTGCTCCCACCTCACACCCCCTGTGCCCCAGGCTCTGGCAATGTCCCAGCCAGGGTAACTGGTCAGGCCCGGCTGGTGCAGGGCCCTGGCACAGTCCAGGTGGTGCCTCACCTGTGACAATGTACTGGGAGTCCCCGGAGAAGGCGCAGTCCCACATCCAGCCCCGGGACGTCTCCCCAGGGTTGTTGCTCTTAATGCTCAGCTCTGTCATCAGAGAGAAGTTTGAAGTCCTCCAGATCTTGCACGTCTGATCAGCAGAACAAGTGGCCAAGAGCCTGCAAGAAGGACACATGTGAGGGCAACCTCATTAGTCACTGTCCCCCTGTGGGCCTCTTGTTACCATAGACCTGGGCCAGGGCCAGTGATGGCCTGGAGAGCTGCCCCCATTGCAATCAGATGTCCTTATGCCTGCACCGTCTGATTTAGGAGATTCCAGCTGAACAGACTCCGTGAAGGAGCTCACACTTTGCAGCAGTTGGATCCCAGTTGTAGAACAGCTCATGGCTGCAAACCTTGCTGAGCTCAGGGACACCACTGACAGCAACTCTGCGGTGCCTCCTGCCTCGCTCCTCCCGGGGGACATGCAATGTGCAGCCAGCAGCAGCCACAGCTGGAGGCACAGCTGGCCCCTGCCTGCCCAGAAAGGCCCGTGGTTGCCCTGGCAGGGAGGTGAGGGGCTCCACACTCACGTGGAGTCAGGGCTGAACTTGCACTGCAGGGCGTAGCGGTTGTGTGCCGGGATCTTGGTCTTGGGGATCAGCTGTGTCACCTCCTCGCCGATGCCGCCCGTCAGGTTCCACACGTAGCAGTTTCCCTGCGGAGACACAGCGGGATCTGTGTCCGGGCTGGTGGATGCCCACCTGAAACCAGCCCAGTTCCCCCATCCCAGCACAGCCCGGCCAAGCCAGCGTGGCTGTTCTGGCACATTTCAGCAGAGCTCACCGAGCTGTTCACAGCAGCCATGTAACTGGCATCGGGGTCGATGTGCACCGAATTCACCGACACCTCGGGCTCGGGGATGAGCTGCTCGTTGTGGTCGGTCTTCAGGTCCCAGATGTGGATGGCCCCGCTCTGGTCGCCCACGATCAGCTCCGCCTGCAGGGACACAGCGGCCGTGGCTGTCCGGGCACTGCCCAGCAGCAGCCTGGAGCTGGCACCCACATCGAGCCCTGCTCTGGGCTTAAGCAGCAGGGTCCTGTCCTGCGTCCTCTCTCCCCAGCTCAGGGCTGTTTCACACCCTGGCTGTCCCAGCCGAGTACTGATGCCCATGACACTCTGCAAAAGCCTGTTTCCCTCCCCAGAGGGGTTTGCTGATTTTGTAAACCCCAGGGCAAACAGCAGTTGCCCCAATTCCAGGGCTGTGGCACAGCTACAGCTCCAAACGACATCCACGGGAGCCAAGTGGTTTTCAGCACATCTGAGAGGCAGCATTAAGGGCCAGGTTGGCCACTGAACAACTGAAGCACTCAAGGGTGCAGATACCTGAAAATCACAATCTGAAGTGGGTTTTCTCTCTCTCTCTCCCCTTCTCAGGGGAAGGACAAGAGCCAAGGGCAGGAGTCCTGGCTCTGATCCCGTGCTCAGAGCAGAAGACAATGCTGGCATGTCTCCACTCAAACCAGGGCTTTATCGACAGCCCTGCGCTGTCCATAATTTTAGCAGAATCCCTAGAGGAGATCAGGTCATCAGGCACAGCTAATCCTGTCCCTGGGAGCAGGGGCTGGTGTTGAGGAGACAAACACCACTCAATGCATTTATCTGACTGCACAAAAGCCTCTTCTGGGCTCCTGAACCCTCAGACCCCTCTCAGCAGGTGTAAATGCTGAGTCCAAAGTTTTCATGGCTTTACCCAGGCTGTGAGGAATCTCTGGATAATTGGATCAGCATCTCTGCAGAGGGAACTGCAGAACCACAGAACTGTCCGAACAAATGCTGCCACCTTTGGATTAATTAACCACCTTCTGCTCACAAACCAACACCCTGCACCTCAGCAGCATCTTGGTCAGGGATTATTTCCTATCTAAGACCTATGTGCAGCAATATTTATTTAATATAACGCATTCTCACAGCACCAACACTACAAGAGCATTTGGATAGTGTGGTCCAAATAACTGATCTCAAATTTAGTCTGAAATTCCTGATTTGCAGAATTAAGCCTTTGCCAAATGAAATGGAACATTTCCATTACTCAGCATTTTACAGAGGTTTGCACGGCCCTGTCTGCAGGCAAAACCACAGCCCTGCAAGCCCAGCCCAGCCCAGCCAGGCCATTAGCACTGATTGATCCCTATTGATTTCCCAGCTCCTGCTCCCTTCAGCCTCTTCAAGAGCCCCCACTCTCCCTCTGCTCAGCCACAGATGCTGACACACAAAAAAAATGCTGAACCCACTGGTGAACCTCAAGCAAATCCAACCTGAAGGGACTCATGGCCAAAGGCCCCATGATGCTTTTTCTTGGCAGTGCTGTCACCCTCAAACTTCCCAACTACCCCAACTCTTCCAGCTTCGCTCCCATCACATCCCCAGTGATGTTCAGGGGCAGAACCCACTCCAAGGGTGTGTTTTCTCCCATGGGATGAGCCCAGCACAGCCCCTGTGCTCTCCCTTTGCAACAGCCACCAGGTCTTTAGCACAAACACATTGTGTGAAGCTCTCAGGCCATCTTCTGCTGTACCGCATCTTCTGCTGGGATACATCTCTGCAGTCCCTCAGGTTTACCCAGAGGAGCCACAGGAACAGATTGCCCAGAGAAACTGTGACTGCTTCATCCCTGGAAGTGTCCAAGGCTGGATGGGGCTTGGAGCACCCTGGGATAGTGGAAGGTGTCCCTGCCCGTGGCAGGAATGGGATGAGCTTCAAAGTCCTTTCCACAGGATTCTCTGAGCTGGGAAACCCCAGAGGAGGCAGTTTCCTCACCTGGTTGGGGTGCAGGCAGACACAGTTGATGGGAGCGTTCACCTGGAAAATGCGCTGGCACTGGAGGTTACGGGACCTGTGACAGACAGTGAGGAAGGAGTGTTCAGGGCTGTGAGATCGGCCCCACAGCTCGGGGGTGCTGCCGGAGGGGGGAACGCCCCCGGTGCCCACCTGAGGTCCCAGATGCGGGCCATGCAGTCCTCCCCGCCCGTGTACATCCAGCGCCCGTCCTCGTGGAATCCCACCGAGGTGATGTTCTTGCTCACGCCGTCGTAGTTGATGACGGGGTTGGGGTTGTTGGAGTTGAGGTCGTACATGCGGATGTGCTGGTACCCTGCAAGCACCGGGCAGCGGGTGAGCCCCGGCCCGGTTCCCGGTGTGCCCGGCAGGACAGGAGCGCTCACCTGCGGCTGCGATCATGCTCCGGTCCGGCGTGATCTCCAGGGCGTGCACCTGCTGCGGGCGCCGTTAAGGTCGGTACGAGCATCAGCCGGGCCCGGCCCGGGGGCCGAACGCGGGGACGGCCCCGAGCTGCCGGGACGGCGGGGAAGGAAGGATACGGAGTCCTGGTGCTGCACCGTGCGGGTGCAGATGCCGCTGTGCGCCTGCCAGAACCGCACCGTGTGGTCGTAGCCGGCCGTGGCCAGGATGACCGGGTCGCTGCCCACCGTGCCCTGCGCCGCGTTCATCGTGCCGCCGCTCCCGGAGCCGCCGCGCCCCGCCCGAGCTCGGGGGACTCCCTAAAGCCCGCGGGGCCTCTCTCGCCCCGCGTCCCCCGGCCCCGGTCCCGGGGCGCTCCCGGTTCCCGGCTCCGCGCGTGCGCACAGAGCCCAGCCGAGCGCGCAGCCGCCCCGGGCCGCGTCCGGCGGGAACGCGCATGCGCAGGAGCGCGGCGGAGGGACGTACCATGTGCGGGGAGCCGGGGGGAAGGAGAGGCGAGACCACTGCGCACGGGGAAGGGGAGAGGACGTTGGCAGCGGTGCCGCCAGGGGGCGCAGTGCTGAAAACGGGATGGGCGATATGGGATATGGGATATGTGATGTGAGATGATATGGGATATGGGATATGGGATATGGGATATGGGATATGGGATGTGGGATATGGGATGTGAGATATGGGATATGGGATATGGGATATGGGATATGGGATATGGGATATGGGCTATGGTATGTGGGATATGGGATGTGGGATATGGGATATGGGATGTGGGACGTGGGATATGGGACACAGGATATGGGACATGGGATATGGGACACGGGACATGGGATATGGGACATGGGATATGGGACACGGGATATGGGATATGGGACATAGGACATGGGATGTGGGATATTAGATATGGGACATGGGATACAAGGCGTGGGACATAGGACACAGGACACACGCTGGGCACAGGGCACACACCAGGCGCCAGGTATGGGACATGAAACATGAGACATGGGACACAGTACATGGGATACACACCAGGCGCACACTGGGCACAGGACGTGGGACATTGGACATGGGACACGCACTGGGCACACACTGGGCACAGGACGTGGGACACGGGACACACACACCGGGCACGGGACACGGGACGTGGGATACAGGACATAGGACACACACTGGGCACCAGGCACAGAGCACACACCGGGCATTTGTAGGCGGGGATGGGCATTGGGCACACATCGAGCCCGAACGGGCACTGGGAAGGGACACCAGGCACGCACCGGGCGCTGCGGGGCCGCCCCGGGGCCTCCCCTTGTGCCGGTGCCGCCTGGGGCAGGGCGGGCGGCTCCGCGCTGTGCCGGTGCTCCCCGCCGCGCTCGCGCGGCACCGG
>NW_008238321.1:5183541-5185554 GCF_000691975.1 Corvus brachyrhynchos
GCCGCGCGATGGGAACCTGTGCCGGGAGGATGCGGGGATGCCTGGGGGGATGCAGGGTCCCGGTGCCGCAGGGAAGCCCCGGGAGGATGCAGGGATGCTTGGGAGGATGCAGGGATGCCGGCGGAGGATGCAGGTGTGCCCGGGGCCGCAGGAGTGCCGAGCAGAGCCTGAAGGGTGCCGTGGGGCGCGGGAATGCCCAAGGAGTGTCCTTGGTGTGGGGCGTTGTGGGGTGTGCCGGGTTTGCGGGCTGTGGGTGGCGCCCCACAGCACGGAGGGATGGGTGGGGTGTGGAAAGGGTCCTCTGTGCCCAGGGGCTGTTCCGAGCGTGCTCCAGTGTCCTGGGAGGGAACAGGATGAGACAGGGACCAGTTCTGCCCAGGGATGAGAGAACAGCCTCCTGCTGCCATGGGGCTGTAGCCCCATGGCGGGTCTTCAGCCTCCCTATGCAGGAGTCTCCGGCTGTAGGGCGGCAGTCCCGTGACCTCTGGCGGGGGGCAGCTCATCCTGGGGGGTGGCACAGGCTGAGAGCACGGGATGGTCTCGGCCAGGCTGGCCATGGAATGCTCTGGAAGCACGTGAGCGTGTGCACGTGTGTGTGAGTGTGCACTTGGAGCGTACACGGAGCAGCATCGCTCCTCTCATGGCTGCACTGTTGGGTGTGCCGAGGGCGCGAGAGTTCTGCGTGGAAACAGTGGGGAACACAAGAGCGGAGCTGTGGGCAGCCGGGTGGCACCCGAAACCCTCACTGCCAGTCCACTGAACGCCCCCCTTGCCACCCCGGGGACACTCAGCTGCATCCTCCCCACAGCCCTGCCACCTCCAGGCTCACATTTGGATTTGCTTCCATCCTCCTCTCCTTGGGGCTCGGCAAGGTAAGCAGGAAGCTGGGCGCAGGGGGCTGGCAGCAAAACCCACTTGGGCAGCGTGGAGCAGAGAGGGGGCCCAGGGTCCGGCCCCTCCTCGCCCTGCTGCCGGTGAAGCGTTGAGTCAGCCCGGCCGGTTGTGAGGAGCCACGGGCACTTCCGAGCCTCCCAGGGCCTGTGCCAGCGCCGTCCCCACAGCGCTGGCAGCAGAAGATGGGATGTTAATAAATATAGTGGGTGCTCGTAGCGAGATGCCGGGTTAGAGGGGAGGCATCCCTCAGCTGAGCCCGCCTGCCAAGGGATGTGGTGCCCTGGCTGCTCCCGGCACCCCTTGGTGCTGCCTCCCCTCCAGCCAGCACCCATCCTGCCTGCCCTTGCCCTGGCTGTGCCAGGGAGCTCCAGCTCTGAGAACCTGCCCTATTTAAATAAGATAACGTACATTAAAAACACCGAATCCTGGCGAGCTGACAGCGTCTGTCTAAATATTTATCCCTGTTCCGATCAGGCACTGTGTTCCCATGACAGCACCATTAGCACTTGGCATATTTATGGCCTTCCTGGGTGCTGGGCTTCCCAAACTGCGTGCCCAGGGGCCGCTAACCCCTCTCCTGTGTCCCCTCTGTGCTTTCCTGTGCACCCAGTGGTGACCCCTGGGCTGGCAACCATCTCCAGCCTGGCACATCCCTGCTGGGCTGTGCTGGAGCTGCCAGGAGTATCCCGGGCTGGGCATGGCAGGGACTGGGTACCACACTTGTCCCCCGCAGCACAGGAGGTGCTGTGTTGCAAAGTACCTTGTCCATGCAGGGAAGGGAGCGCAGGGAACTACCTGCTCTCCAAAAACCTGCTCCTGCTCCTCCTCCTGCACACGGGCACCGAGGTGCTGGGTGCCCGCGGGCACCGGGAGGTGGGGATGGAGCAGGGATGCTCCAGCTCCCTCCTGCACATCGCTGTCCTGTCCTGTGACGTGGTCTTGCTGGGGCCTCGGGCTCTGGGGACAGCACGTCCCGCTGCCCGGGAGGGTCCCGGCGCTGCATCCCCTGCACCCCGTGGCAGCGTGCGGAGGAGCGTGTCGGGAGGGATTAGGGCTGTGTCTGGGAGAGGGCTCGTTCGGAGCCGGAGGCGCGGGGCGGCTCAGCGCGGCTCTCCCCGA
>NW_008238321.1:5187973-5193951 GCF_000691975.1 Corvus brachyrhynchos
CACCTCTTCTTACCCACAGGGTTGCACCGTACCCACCCCGTGATGCTACCCCATCCAGCCACCCTGTGACACGGCCCCTAGCTCGGGGGTGACCCGGCAGCCGGACGGGACCCCCGGTGGGGACCTGCTCTGCAACCACCGCCCTGTTTGCTCTGGCACCGGCCTCACCCGTGCAGGCAGAGCTCGGGGGTGACCCGGCAGCCGGACGGGACCCCCGGTGGGGACCTGCTCTGCAACCACCGCCCTGTTTGCTCTGGCACCGGCCTCACCCGTGCAGGCAGAGGGAGAGGCTGAGCAGGCTGCTGGCCCCACGCTGGGGCACACGAGGTAGGAGGGACATGGGGCACTGCCGCACACGTCCCCGATTGGGACCAGGCTGGCCAGAGAGGTTGTCCCCATGTCGCCTTTCTCCGGGTCTTGTGCTGCCATGGTCAGGGGAGCAGGGCACGGTACGTGGGGCTGTATGGGCTCACTTGTGCTTGGGGTCCCTCCGGCCACTGCTGGCCGTGGGGTGCTGGACCCCCGTGTGTGTCCCCAGAGCTCCCAGAGATGGCCTTCCAGCGGAGCCACCGGCTGAACCTGCTGCGCCTCGTAGTGCTGCTCCTTGTCGCCTTGGCTGGCATCAAGTTCCTCTTCCGTGACAGGTGAGGTGACAGCAGGACCCCAGGGAGGTCGGGGTCTGCAGCAACCCCTGAGCTGTGCTTCTGTGGCACCTGGTGCTGGGGGGCAGCTGGTGACCCCATAACCCCGTGGATACCCCCATCCCTGCTCCACTCCCTGCAGCTTTACCCTGGAGCTGCACAAGCACGTCAGCAAGGACAGCGGATTCTGGGGGGACACGGGTGACATCGTCCAGGACATCATCCCCCAGAGCCAGGTTCTGGAGGTCCCTGCGGCAAAGATAATGGCCCTGAGGCAAAAGCAGCAGGTCCCCAGGGATGTCAGTGCCACCGAGATGAGGCTGGTCCACCTGGACCTCAAGGGAGCTGCACCCAGAGTCTCCTACCTGGAACAGGTGAGGATGCCCGGGGACAGGGAGGAGGGGCCAAGGAGGGATGCACTGACGGGGCTCGGCCTGCCAGCTGTCCCTGCTGACACCTGGACTGTGCCATCCCCACTGCTGAGCCCACCCTGCCCACCCTGCAGGTGTTCCCCCTCCTGTCCCAGCTGGGAGCCAACGGTGTCCTCATCGAGTACGAGGACATGTTCCCCTTCAAGGGGGAGCTGGAAATCCTCAGGTCCCCGTACGCTTACAGGTGAGCAGGGCTCACACAGGGCTGTGTGCCGAGCTGGCTGTGGGGCTTGCGGCCCCAGCAGGTCCCGGTGCTCCAGGGGCTGGGTGTGACCCACCTGGCCCTGTGCCCACGATAACCACAGTCAGAGTGCCAGGCTGTGCTGCTGGGCAGACCAGTTTCCTGGCCTGACAGGTCAATATTTGTGCCCCTCAGTGAAGTGCACACGTGTGGGGCAGCTGGGGCCATGTGGGCAGGGTGGCAGTGGAGGGGGAGGAGGGAAAATGCCCCCACGCTCTGCCCTCTGCCCCGGCATCCCCCGCTGAGCCTGTCCCTGCCCTCCCAGCGAGGAGGACATCGAGCGGATCCAGCAGCTGGCAGACCAATACAAGCTGGAGGTGGTTCCCCTGGTGCAGACCTTTGGTCATGTGGAGGTAGAGGGTCCCAGTCCTGCTCCCCATCCCAAATCACAGGGATTCCCTCTGGACAACCCCCTGATGGTTCCTCCCCACAGTTCATCCTCAAGCATGAGAAGTACCAGCACCTGCGGGAGGTTGAGCGCTTCCCCAACAGCTTCAACCCCCACGTCCCCGACACCCTGGCCCTGCTCAAGAGCATCCTGTCGCAGGTGATCGAGAAGCACCGGCGCTCCACCTGGATCCACATCGGCGCAGATGAGGTGGGCAGGGGCTGTGCAGGGACCCCAGCCCACGCCCCAGGCACCAGGGGTGCTCCCAGGGCTGCTGAGCATCTCCCTTCCCCCAAGTTCAGGTGTTCCATCTCGGGGAGGGGATAGACTCCAAGAACTGGATGAGCCACCACAAGGGCGATGTGGGGACCATGTACCTGAAGCACATCAAGGAGGTTCTGGGCTTCCTCACAGCACAGTACTGGGGGCTGCGGGTGCTCATGTGGGATGACATGCTGAGGAAGATCAGCGTGGGAGCGCTGCAGGGTGAGGGGACAGGGACGGCAGTGGTGGCACCTGGGCCAGGCTCCGCAGCAGCACCCGCTCTGTGCCCACCCTGGCAGGCATCGTGCCCAGTGCCAGCAGGAGCCCATGCCTTGCCCTGTGGGAATGTGGGTCTCGGGGAAGCATGAGGAGCCTGAGGCTGCCTCCTGCTGCTGGCACCAACGTCTGCCCTCCCTGCAGAGTCCGGGATAGCGAAGCACGTCTCACCCGTGGTGTGGTTCTATGCACCCGACTTCGAAGCTGAGCAGATTGGTAAGGTGGCATGCCAGGCTCCTGGGGATGGTGGGGGGATCCCCCCTGAGCCCCCCCCAGCCTCCTGGGGACAGTGGCACTGGTGGCTCGCGCCTGTCCCACTGCAGTGCCGTTCCTCACCAAGTACGTGGAGAGCGGCTTCGAGGCGGTTTGGTTCGCCAGCGCCTTCAAGGGCACCACGGGGCCGGCTCAGGCCTGGACCCCGCTGAGCTACCACCTGAAAAACCACCTGAGCTGGCTGAAGGTGATGCAGGCCGTGCCACGGCTGGCCCCACTGCGCTTGCAGGGCGTAGTGCTCACCGGCTGGCAGAGGTAAGGGGTGGTGGGACCCCGCCCTGCCCTCTCGGTGCCCACACAGCCATGCTGGCACAGTGCAGAGGTGATGGCTGTCCCTGCCCCGCAGGTACGATCACTACTCGGTGCTCTGCGAGCTGCTGCCCGTCAGCATCCCCTCGCTGGCCATCTGCCTGCAGACCCTGGTGAACGGTGAGCCCCCAGCTCTGCTGGCATGGCCAGGCTCACCCTCACCTCCCACTGCCTGCCAGAGCCCGTCCTGCTGGGCAGGGTGCTGGGGGGAGGTGGGAGACAGAGGAGGAAGAGCTTCAGCTCACCCAGTTTTGGGGGTGTGGTGAAGCTGGGGCAAGCCTGATGGTGAGGTGTCCCAAGCTCTTCTGCCCCTTTCCTCACCCTTCCAGGGGGCTTCACAGAAGATGCAAAGAGGAGGGTGCTGGATGTGCTGGGCTTGGAGAGCGTGCAGCTGGAGCAGAGCACCTGGTGCGTGCACATGGTTGTGGCAGTTGCATCAGAAGGGAGGCGCTGGAGGGAAGCAGGGGCTTGGGCACCCAAATGCCCTGGTCCCAGACCCACCAGGGTGCTGGGATTCACCCAGCCCAGTGCACCCCATGTCCGGGGCCCTCACCTTGCCCTCCCTTTCCCCAGCGAGGGCAGGGGAGTGTTCCCTGGTGTGGAGATCTACCACATGGTAGAGCAGGTTAATGGCCACCTGAAGGAGAGCATCCTTAAGGCATTGGAGGAGGAGAGGTAACAGGCGGGGGGAGCAGTGGGATTAGTGCCTCTGGCCATGTTTCTCCATGGGAGGGGACCTGCCTCATGTGCAGCTCCTCATCCCCCACGGCCCCTGTGCCCCCAACTCCCTCGTGCCTCTCCAGTGCCATCAAGGGCTGGTTCAGCCCCTACCACCGGAAGCGCCAGTTTGGGAACCCCCGCAACATGGAGAGCTTTGGCAGCAAGGTGCTGAAGTACGTGGTGCTGGGGGCTGGGAGGAGTCTGCACAGGGCTGGGAGGGGTCCCAGGCTCAGCCCTGGGGTCCCTCGCAGAAGGGAGCTGGACCCCTGCTCTCCCCTCCCCAGGCTCCATGAGGACTGGGAGAGCTTTGTCCGTGACCTGCGTGCCCAGCTGGAGAGGATCTACTTCCCTGACACAGTGGAAGAGTGGATGGAAGAGAACGTCAACCCCTACCTGGACCAGCTGCGGGACCTGGTGCGGGACTACCGGGCCATCATCCGCCTCAACGGCCGGCCCAAGGCCACATAGGGGCAACAGCCCCCCCAGCTCCCGCTGCCCCCCTGGCTGGGCTTTGGGGGCCACCATCGCGTGTCTGTTTGCTGGTGACGGCGCTGCTGCCGCCGTTTGCACTGTACAGAGCCCCTGCACACCCCCCTCCACAATAAAGTATTTTCGTAGATGCTGCTGGGTGCTGGGGGGGCCACGACTCTGCCCCCAGTGCAGGGAGAGGGAGCTCAGGCTGGTGTGGAGGGCTGGGGTCTATCTTGTGACACCTCCTGGGCCCCTGCTCAGGCTCTGATGGAGCTGGAGGGGTTGGCAGCCACAGGGCAGAGTGTGACAGAGCTCATGGGGACACCCTTGTGCCTTGTGCTGGCCTCGAGGGTGGCTGTGCCCTCCCTGGACAGGATCCAGGTTGGTGGGGCTGCTGGGTGCTGCATGTCCCAGGCAAGGGCTGCCACCTGGGATGGAGCAGGGACAGAGGGATGTGCAGGGGCCCTGCCAGGCTCCCACCAGCACCCGCTCCCCAACCCTGTGTCTGCTTTCAGTCGCTGTGAATCCCTGGTCGCTGGGAGGGGTGTGAGCACAGTGATGGCTTCTTCAGCCTCCAAATTCTGCCTTCATCTCTTCCTTCTTCTCTGTTATTCCAGCACCCAGGCCCCGTGTGCTCCCAGATCCCCCCCGCCTCCCGAGTCCAGGCAGAGGCTCTGCTGCGCTCCTTTCCCATCGGAAAGGCAGCTGTGCTGGGGGGATGCGTGGGGATCTCTGCGTGGGATGAGCCCTCCTGCTGCTGGTGGAGTCTCCAGTTCCCACAGTCAGGTTTCCACGTGCCTGTTCCCCACAGTGCCCATCCTAAATCCCGCGTGCCTGAGGCTCTGACCGTTCCGGGTGCTGGTTTTGCTCGGGGTGTGCAGGGCAGGAACGGGGACATTTCACTGCACATTCTTCTGCTCTGCAAAGACCAACCCGACTTGGCAAGAGCCCGAGGGAGCCGCAGGAACGCCAGGCTGGAGCTCCTCCTGCAAAGCCGGGCTCAGGCGGGGAGGAGGGACAGCGTTGGTGCACCCCACCGGCCCCACACCGCGGCCCTGCTGCCCCGTGTCGTGCCCCGGTCACAGAGGTCCCGGTGCCTGGCGAGGGCGTCGGGGCAGGAGCTTCCCCGTGCCGTGTCTGTGCCGGGTGACTGGGTGTGGGGGCCCAGCAGGAGGGAGCCGTGGGGCACAAAGGGACCTTTGTTGAGGCGCTGCGTTTGTTATCAGGTGGTGGCAGGTGCTGGCAACCCAAATGTCCTGGATTGGAAAGTGGGGGTGGGGAGAGGAGACGGACCCCGCCGTCCCTGAGGGGGGGTCAGCCCGGAGATGGGGACTGGGCGGGAGCTGGGGGTTGTGCAGGAGACCCTTGGGCTCCAGCTCGGGGGGCACAGGCCAGCACGGGGCGGGCAGGGGGCATCAGGGGACAGTTTGGTTCCCTCCTCCGTCTTTCCGTCTGCCACGGGTGCTAACACGGGGCTGCAGATGCCGGTCCCCGTACACTGCACCCGCCTGTGACTGCACCCCTCAGTGCCCAGCGCTGTGGTGGCCAGTTGGCTACCAGCCTTCCGGTCCCATGTGCCCTAATGCCGGTTTGCTGGAGCCGGGACTCCACGAGGTTTTTATCTAGGAACTTGTCCGGGAGGGCAGAAATCTGGACTGGTTTCGTGCGAGTGATGTCCGTGCTCTGTCCTGATGGCACCGTGGGGACATTAACGCCGTGTCCATCACTGGCCCCATTTCCTATCGGGTTCCTCAGCTTCCTCAGCCCTCGGCACAGCCGGGAACCCTCCGCAACTGTAATGTCTTGGTCATTTCACCTTTAAAAGTGAAAGGGACGAATGTCACTGGCCATTGTGTCAACAAAAGTGGGAAATGACGCGGTAATGAGTGCTGTATTTACAGAAATTGAAAGGCTGCTCCTGCCCGGTTCCCGTTATCGGCACCGCAGGCTGCTGCGATGGCCGG
>NW_008238321.1:5195323-5196344 GCF_000691975.1 Corvus brachyrhynchos
GGTGGCTGCGCCGGTCCCCGCGGTGGCGCCGCGGGTGCGTGGCCAGGTGTGAGGCTGCGGGCGGGGGCGTGTGGCTGTGCGTGTGCGTCTCCGGGTGTACGTGTGTGTAGCTCCATGAGTATCATCTACTCGCCGTAGGATGTAACTGCTCCGTCGAGGCGTTCCGCCCGGGACTGAATAATTCATGGTGCTGATGCAGCCGCAGGTTTCAGGCCTGGTGCGCGGGGACGAACTGGGTGGTGGGGGACCGTTCCTGGGTATGGGCAGGGACCACGGGAAGCACTCATGTGGCTCTGTGTCACTGGACACACAGTCCCTTCATTGCTGCACCCACTGTCCCTCTCTCCAGGGCCGGCACTCCCCAAATGCAGGCACCCCCCTTGCCCTGGAGCTGTGTGGGACTGGTGAGGTGTCCCCTGTCCCTGGTCATGCAGGGCTGTTTCTGACCAAGCAGGGCCAGTGTGATGTCCCATGTCCTGGTGCTGAGCAGAGTTGGCATGGCATTCCCCGTGTCCCTGCTCTGGTGTTTCATCCACCATGTCCACGGGGCCACATGGGGCCAGCATGTGTCATGCAAGGCTGGCGTGGTGCTCCCCATGTCCCCAATGCTATCGTTGCTGTCACTGCTGAGGGACTGTGCAGGGTAAGAAGAACCTCCAGCTCAGAGCCCGCTTCATCCCAACCCACTCCAGATGCTGCTACTGCCGTGGCCTCTTGGGGCAGCGTGTGGGTATGGGGACAATGCCTGGCCTGTGCCCAGCAGTGTCCCCACACACCCCTCTCCAGTCCCTGCTGGCCTGGGCACACAGCTGGCGTTGCTGTGGCAACGGCCAGAGGTGCCTGAGTGCCACCACTTGCTCCTGCATCCCTGTTCTTCCCAGTGCTCTGCTGCATTTAGCACTGCTGAGCTGTCTGGATACCAGGCAGGACGGCCACAGGTGCCAGCAGCGCTCCCTGTGCCAGGATCACAGGTTAGGGACAAGGGACACCCAGTGGGGCTGAGCCTGGTGTGGAGGAGATT
>NW_008238321.1:5196416-5200718 GCF_000691975.1 Corvus brachyrhynchos
TTGGCCCACTGCCCCACTGCACCTGACAGTCCCGTGTGGCAGTGAGGGCCACGTGTGCAGCAGTGGGTGACGTGCTCCTGGGCTGCACAAGTACCTTTGGCCGTGGCAGTGGGGCTGGAGCGGTGCACGGAGTGGGAGAGCACCAAGCAGGGCTGTCCCCACTCCGTGGTGTCCCCATGTCCCCTCCAAGTTCCAGTCCCACGCATGCCTGGGGTGCTCCCTGTGCTGCACGGCACCAGGAAGATTTGTAACTTAGCTCTGTTATCTGGATAATATCCTATTCATGTGGGGTTTAATAAATGAGATTTTAAAAATCCTTGCGTGAATTAGCACGGGTTGCTATGGTGACATGGGGCCCGGTTTGGTGTGAGTGCGGGTTCGGGGGCCCGGGCCGGCCGCAGCGCGCACCGCGCCTGCTTCCCGGGCATCCATAATTGATGAGGTTGTCTGAAAGTTGCGCAAATCAGATGCAGGGATTTGGCAGCAAACTGTTTCCCTCCCTGTCCCCTCCTTCCCAGTGCTACCTCGAAGAAATGTGGTGACTTGGCGTTTTCCCCTCGGCTCCAGTGCTGTGGGATGGGATGGGACCATGGGGCATCTCCAGGAGCACCCATGCCCACTGTGCCATCCCTCTCCTGGGCACCCAGGGCTTCAGGCAGTGGGAGATGAGCCGTGCCATGCCGTGCAGAGGATCTACAGTTCCTTGGCTGTGGAGTGTTGGAGTGAGCTGGCTCCTTCCCTGTGAGGCCAGTGCTGCCAGCGGCTCATCCACATTGGAAAGGGCTTCTGTGTGGTGCTGCCGATGCCGAGTGAGGGACCTCGAGCCAAGGGTTGGATCCTCTACTCCAATTTCTCCTCCAGCCAGGCTGGGGGGCTCTGTAAAGCACTTCCACATGTGGCAGCTTCATGTGGCCAAGGAGATGTCCCGGCACATGGCCCCACGGTGCCAGGATGAGCATCCAGCATGGCAGGGGCTGGCTGTGTGGGTGGAATCCAGGGCCGTGTCCTGTGGGACTGTGCTGCCCACCCCATGCCTGGTCCTCAGTGCCATCCTGGTCCTCCAGGTTGCTATCAGGACTTGTGTCCTGATGTGCTGTTGGAGTTCTGGGTGCCTCACTTGGGGGTGCCCTGGGCTGGGTTAGCCATACTGCCTGGCTGAGATCAGGAGCTGGGCACGGAGCTCTGCACCCTCTGTGTCCTGCCACGTCGGGGTAACCCAGCCCAGTCTGGCCCCACTGCCCAGGGCATGGGTGCTGAGGCCTGGGCAGCTCTCGGGATGCCCCTGCTCTGGGCAGGAGAACCCCATTCCTGCACTGCCACTTGTGCAGGGCTCTGCATCCTGCCCTGCATGTCACTGGCAGCAGCTCTGGCATCTCAGGGCTTGTCCCATCAGTCCTGGCCCTGTTGCTATGCGCAGGGAGCAGGTCCTGCCCTGTCTAGGGAGGGACCTCAAAGCTCAGCGAGAACCCCCAGGGTCCTGCTGTCCCATGGGGAGCCATCCTGGGATGCGAGTGGAGCTGCATGGGCTGGGTGGGATTGTTCCTTCACCGGTGCTCCAGGATTCAGAGACAGAGGGAAGTAGAACCAGAGCACCTGGGGACATGGGCTCTGGGCAGAGCCTCACCAGCTGCCTCCTGCCCTCCGGTGTGTCCTCCTGTACGGTGGCCAGTTAATTCTGGGTTTTCTTGCCTGCATTTGATTGCATTAATAATCTGCTCTGATAACAGTATTTAATAAAACCAGGCTAATATGGCGCAGTTAGGAAATGTCTTTGACATTTTACAATTCAATTTCCATGCAGTAAAAGGCAGGGCAGCTGCAAATCCAATTGTGGTGCAGTGCCCAGGGCACACGTGGCCGGCAGCCGCCGGAGCTGCCCAGTTCCCCCCGGCCCTCTGGGAAAGCAGGAGCCTTCCCGGGGAGGCAGCCAGCCCTGCTGGCTCCTGCTGCTGCTCCCTGGACACAGGCACTGGGCAGAACCTCCTTGCTGACAGAGAAACCCAGGCAGAGATGAGCAGATGATGCTCACTGGAATGCTGGAGCCCCTGGATGCTTCTGGCCTCTGGAGCCATCAGTGCTGGGCAGGATATCTGGAGTGAGGGGAAGGGGCTGTGGGACCAGGTCCTGTGGCAGCTTGGCCAAAGAGAGGCTGGGGCCCCATTCATCCCCCATCCCGTGGCCAGGCACTGCTCCCACGCCTCCTACGATCCCCTTGGCAGGGATGAAGGGGTGGAATGCCAAGGGGGTGGGCTGGGACACGCAGATGATGCCAGCAAGGGGAGATGCCGGTGCACCCCAGGCGTGTCCCAGGCACGGGCCATGCTCCGTGCACTGCTGACAGGCAGGTTCCTGTCAGGGCCGAGCAGCTCCGGCTGCTGCCCGACTCATCCACGTGTCAGCGGGTTCCTCATAAACTTCTTGGGGTTTCCAGCCCGCGTGTGAAGCCTCGCTCCCAGCAGGATTTGGCAGGCTGGCGGGGGCTGGTGTGTGCCAAGTTTCCTTCCAGAGGGGCATGACTGCTCAGCCTGGGGTGACTCCTCATTATTTTACATTTCTTGCCTCTTTGGCTGGGCCAAGTTGTGCATGCAAACCCTCCCCTGTCCCCCTGCCCCCAGCACAGCCCCCGTGTCCGGGCTGGCCGTGGGGTCCCTGCCCACTGAGAATGCTTTGGGGACCCGGGACTGTTGGCTACTGCCATCGAGGAGCAGCGGGGCTGCGGGGCTGCAGCTCTGTTCCCAGCTCCCTCACTGGCCTGGATTTTCTCTCAGCAGTCCCAAATTCACCTGGCTTGACACCAAGCAGCCCTTTGCCAGCCCCTCGTGCGGGGCTCTCCCACGGCTGCCAGCTCCGGCTGCTTGCCGCACGAGGACCTTGCTGCCCCTGTGCTGGGGGGGGACAGTGTGGGGGATGTGGCAGGGCCAGGCTGCACCCAAGGGTGACAGTGCTGGCAGTGAGCAGGGCTGAGTGCTGTGTGTGCCCGGAGCTCTCTCCACAGCCGTCCCAGTCTCTGCCAGCCCATCGTGGTTTCCAGTAGCCAGGCTGGCGTCTGGCTCCTCACCTCCTCTCTGCGCTCCGTTTAACCCTTCCTTCCCCTTCCCCACTGCTGGGAACGGCTGCAATCAGCCCCCTCCCCATCTCAGTGTGTCCAGGTGCCGCTAGCTCCTTCCCACTCTCTGTGTGTCTGCACCGGCCACAGCAGCAGTACCTGGGGATGGCAGCTCTGTGCTGGTGTGCCAGGGCCCAGGTGGGTCCCAAAGCAGTGGAGGGTGCTCAGAGAACACATTCCTGGGCTCTGGGCAGGTGGGAGCTCTGGCAGTGCTGGTGGGGTGAGTGGTGGAGGGGAGCGCCCAGCTGAGGCTGTTTCCCACAGTGCTCTCTGTACTGGTGCTGGGGGGTGTGTGCTGGGAATGGTGCCCAGCACCAGTGGGAGAGTGTCAGAGAACAAACTTGCTGATATTTAATGACTGGTGCTGGTCCTGCTGGGCCAGGCTTCCATGGGTGAGGGAGACACGTTGGAAAGCACAACTCAGGAGTGCCTGCATGGACACTGTTGTTCTGTCACTGCTTTGTGTCCTGTCCCTGGCCAAGTGTGCTGTGAGGGTGGCCCATGCCCAGCAGCTCACTGAGCCAGTGTGCAGCGCTGATGTTACCTCTGCCCTGGCTCACCATCCTGTCCCACAGCTGGGGCACGTGGGACTTGCCCTCCTGGTTCTTCTCTTCCCAGAGGGACGGGACCAGTGTCCTCCACCTGGTACAGGAGCGGTGCCCACCCGTGGGCCGGCTCATTGTGCCGGGCTGAGAGGGATCTTTAAGCTCTAATGAAATGTTAATAGTATTTTCCAACTCAATACGGGAGTAGAAAATGAGGTGTTTAATGCTGGGCTCTGCAGCGACAGGAGCAATCAGCCTGAGAAATGGGAAGCTGGGATGCAGAGCTGGCCTTGGCTCGGCCTGACAGCCCTGTGCTGCCGGGACTGCTCTGGTGATGGATGGGTACCAGTGCTGGCACGAGCCATCCGGTGGGGCAGCACGGTGCTGGGAGCGCATGGGAGAGTGGCTGGCTGGGAGTGCCAGCTCTGCCTGGGTCTCCTTGGGTGTCCCCATCAAGGTCACTGCCGGCTGCCTGGAGAATGCCGGTGATGTGCCCTGCCATGGTCTGTGTCAGCTGGAGATGGACCAAGCTGGAGATGGTGCCCAAGCAGCCACCCCAGGCTCTGCCTCTCCAAGCTCGGGTGGCCGGGTGCTCCGCCCGTGTGCCTGCGTGTGACCCTCTGCATCCCGGTGCTCCCGCGGGGCTCCACG
>NW_008238321.1:5202625-5202992 GCF_000691975.1 Corvus brachyrhynchos
GGGTGACAAAGAACCCCAAGTGAGGTCCCCTGCCATGGTCTGTGTCAGCTGGAGATGGACCAAGCTGGAGATGGTGCCCAAGCAGCCACCCCAGGCTCTGCCTCTCCAAGCTCGGGTGGCCGGGTGCTCCGCCCGTGTGCCTGCGTGTGCCCCTCTGCATCCCGGTGCTCCCGCGGGCCTCCACGCCTGTGCACGATGTGCCCGTGTGCACGCGTGCATCCATGTGCGTGCCTCAGCCCCTGTGCATCCATGTGCTGCGTGCCTCTGTGCATCCATGTGAACGCGTGTGTATCGTGTGCCCGTGCGCCTCTGCCCCGTGCGGCCGTGTGCCTGTGGCCTCTCCACTGCCCACGCTGGCACTGCCTCC
>NW_008238321.1:5203469-5214842 GCF_000691975.1 Corvus brachyrhynchos
GACACCGCTGAGCTGCCAGGCCCTGCGCCCGGTGAGCTGCCCATGGCCGTGCCCGTCCTGCCCCTCCATTCCCGCCGGGAAGGCTGCTGTGGAACAGAGGGTGGGCACGGTGCGCTGGCAGCCCAGGCCACGCCGTGGATGAGGACAAACGATGGCTCTGAAGGCACCATGCTTAAAATAGAGCCTGGGGCCTGTTTTGCCACACACGGTTGGGAGCTTGGAGCCGGCGCTGCAGCAGTGCCCTGTGCCTCTGATGGATCTGGACCGCCTGCACACACACGTGCACACATGTGCACATGCTCGGGGCATGCCAGGAGCTGATCCGGGCTGCCTGCACACACGTGCACATGTGAGCACACGCTCGAGGCACGCCAGCAGCTCCCACCACTTCCCAGAGCTGCTGCACCGCGCCGGGTTCATGGGAGGCCAGTGATCACCACTGTGTGTTGGTTAATGATGCTTTAAGATGCACAAAGCTCCTGGTCCCTCCCTGCAGTCAGTGTGGACAGGGTCCATCCTCCCAGGGATCCCTGGCCCTGTAGAGGGGTGGGCAGGGGGAGGAGATGGGGAGGATGCGGATGGGGCAGGGCAGAATGGTCTCTGCCCCAGGGTGGAGGTGAGTGGTGTGTGTCCACCTCTCTCTGCTCCCATGTCCCAAGGAGGTGCAGTGCCAGCCGTGCTGGGATGGATGGATGGGCAGACACAGGTGACAGTGGCCTTGAGCAGCCACATCTCCATCTCTGCCATGCCGGCCTTGCTGTGCCAGCAGTGGCTCCTTCCAGCCAAGGTTATTACTGAAAATTACCTGTTTGCCACAGGCTGGCAATTAGGGCTCCCTGTAAGCGACACCAACATTCATTTCCGTGGAGACGAGTGTGGGCGTGCGGCTGGCACCGGGCACGGCAGGCGGCTGCGGCGCTCAGTGCTGGTCCCACGGAGCTGAGCACACCTCATGTCCCACTCGTGGGGCAGAGCCAGCACATCCCTGCACTGCCCATGCACCTGCCCGTCCCTGCTGACTCTTCCCCGCATTCCTGGGTGCTCTGGGCCGAGTCACTGGGAGCCTCTGCATAGCAGAGCCCCACGTGGTACTCAGGGGGCTGGGGGGACTGGGACTGCCCCAAAGGGGTCTGGCTAATGCAGTGCAGCTTGGCCTGGCTCCGTGGCACCACACGGCAAAGGTCAGGTGAGGATATGACTTGGGAATACGGGGAGACAGTGGGGATCCCCACAGTAGCTGCTGGTGGGCATCATGGGGCGCTGGGTCCCCTGGACAGCTCCAGTCCCTGTGGGTCGGTTCTACCCCGGGTACACCCGTGTCCCCTGTCCCCGCCTGCCCCGGCAGCCCACAGGGTCAGCCCCGCGATGTCCCATGGGACTGAAAAGTTTCCTTTTGGTAAAAATAAAAGCATCACAGTGGAGTCCCCGCTGCCTCTTGAAAGCTGCATTTAAGCTGCTTCCTGCAGCCCCAGGGGACAGCGCTGCGCGGTGACTCAGGCTGCCAGAGCCCAGCCAGCCTCCAGTGCGGATTTCGCCACTCCCTGGAGAAGGCTCTGCCAGGGACGGGCATCCGGAGCACCCGTACATGTGCTGAGCACATGGGCGGCATCCCCCAAAATGGGATTTGGGGAATGGCTGGTGATGGGCAGTGGGGCACACAGCTGTGCGAGTGCAGCTGTGATGGGCACTGGGATTGTCCAGTACTGATGGGCAGTTGTTATCCAACTGTGATAGACACAGGGAAGTCCAGCTGTGGTGAGAAGTGTATATCCAGCTGTGATTGCCGCAGGGGTGTCCAGCTGTGGCAAGAGATGTCTGTCCAGCTGTGGTGAGCAGTAGTTATCCAGCTGTGCTCTGTACTGCTCTGCAATGATTCCATCCCATCCCAGCCACCTCTCAGCCCCAGGCAATCCCTTTCCCTGTACAACGAGCTTCCCGGTGCATTATTTATACAGTCCAGATCGATGGGAAGATTATAACGGCTTCATTAGCATCTGAGCCCCGCGCCGGCCTCAGCGCCTGACACGACCTTGGCTGCAGGAGTACAAGCTTTTCCCTGTCAGGACCAGCCCCCCGATGTCACCATCATCACCAGCCCCAGCCAGGGCTGCTGTGGCTGCCTCAGTGGGGTCCCCACGATGGCACATGCTGCTATGGGGACACCATCTTTGCAGCAAAGAATAAGACATCCCCATGCCAGGGCTCCTCATGCAGTGCCCGTTGTTTGCGTGGCGCTCGTTAGCAGGGATATAATTAAGAGCAGCTATTTTGGATGCTTCCTTTATCCGGCAGCTCCCAGCAATGCCGCTGCAGGATCCTCCCCCCTGTCTCTGAAATAGGCGCTTGCCTTGAATGTCTTGCCTGTGGATATTCGCTGCTTGTGGGGTCCTGTTGTGTTTGCAGGGGGCACACACAGGGGTCCGACTGCCCACGTGAGCTGGGGAGTGGGGAAGCAGCAGGGATGGGGCTGGAGGGGAGTGGGATCACTGCAGAGGGTTGATGGAAGGGATGGAGAGGAGGATTTGGGGGGGTTCTCCTGGCTCATCTGCTGCCGCCATGCTGGGGAGGGGGCAGCAATGCTTTCCCCTCATTAAGTAGATGTTGATTTAGTGGAGGCTGGAGCCATCTGCTTGGAGCAGCCGCCTGCTCCCTGCCAGGGAGAGCTGGGTGAGGATGTGCTTCGTCAGCGGGGGCTTGGCCAGGAGCCCCCACGCCCCGGCTGGGCATCGATCGCTGCTGGCGCTGCGCTGGCTGCAGACGCAGGGGCTGGTGCATGAGCACGTGAGGGGGTGCTGGGAAGGGAGAGGAGCCCCCCCAAGGAGCCCCACCATGTGGGGCTGTGGCCTTGGACATGTGTGCAAAGAAGGGGGTGGGGCAGCCGGGCATGGGGGTTTCCTTGCAACACACATTGAGCTGTGCTTGCCCACAGGGGTCTCGTCATGGCATGTACCGGCCACCTGGGCACAGGCGTCTCCATATAGCATGTTCTGGGATACCTGGAGCAGTGACTGGCCACAGGGGTCTTCTCATGGCGTGTACTGGGATTCCTGGTTGGGCATGGGAGTCTCCACATGGCCACTCAGTGCCCAGAGCTGTGGTTGGGCATGGGGGTCTCCACATGGCCACTCAGTGCCCAGAGCTGTGGTTGGGCATGGGGGTCTCCTCATGGTGTGCTCCAGGATGCCCAGAACAGCTTCCAGGCATGGGAGCCAAAGTGATGCATGGCTGGACCCTGGGGTTGGGCCGAGTGGGTCCCCCGCACCCAGGCCTGGCACGTGCCAGCAGCTCGTGCGTTGCCCGTGTCACGGTGCCCGCCGGGGCTGTGGCTGCTGCAGGGCCGGCGTGTAGCGGGGGAGCTGGGGCCGGCGAGGAGCTCGCTGCATGCGGAGCGCCAGGCTCAATCCAAGCGTGCATTTAGCTCCTGCAGTCCCTGTGTTTAAGTGAAGGCATTTCTGGGAGTAGTGGCAGGGCTGCTCCCCGCGGCGGTGTTTACTCTGGCAGACGCTGTTTATAGCTGGTGTCGATGGCAGACGCTGCGGCTCCCAGTGCACGCAGGAGCTGCGGGCAGCAGCCGGACCCGGTGGTGCCGGGTCCCGTGTGTGCCCCCCTTTCCTGGGGCTGGCATTGTGGTCCTGCCCCAGGGGTGTTTGTGGAGTGCAAACTGCTCCGAGAGCTGTGGGGAGCTGGGCCATGAGATACCAGGGGAGCCATGTGATCCCATGTGGCACAACCATCACCTGAGGAGCCCATGGGGAGCCAAGAGGGGACATTGGGGTGTCCCAAGAATGGTGATGGGGCTCAGGTCATCTGAACAGAGATGCCACCCCTGCAACAACACCTACTTGATGGCATCTGATTTTGCGTGGAGAGGACAGGATGGTGACTGCAGGTGCTTGGTGGTCCCTGTCACTCCTCCAGTGATCCCAGCAGAGAGGACAGCCAGGAACACACTGGGTGCCTGCTGGCAGCGGGGCCAGGCAGGAGCTCTGCTCTCCTCCCCACCATGCCCACCTCCTTTTGTAGCCGATATTTTTAATTGGAAGCACTCAGATCCCTTCTGTCTCCCTCGTTAGTGGAAGAGTTTTCCTTGTAATTCCCAGCCATTAATGAGCTCTCCTGGCTCTTGTTGCCCCCAGACAGGCTACAAATCCCACTGTGGACCTGGTGACATGTCAGGGCACTCATCCTTCTCTCCTGCTCTGGGAACTGGGGATATTCTGAGACCTCAGTTGGACTCCCTGCTCCAGCTGCCTTCGGCATGCTGACGGCCACTTCCAGAGCTTTAAGGAAAGTCAAACCACTGCATGGCTGGAAGTCACTGACTAAGCACTTGGCACGGGCAGTGATGGAAGTGCTAAACAGATTTTGGCAGCCGCAGCCTCTCCTGCAGGTGCAGGGAGGAAAAATTTGCCGCTACGGTAGGTTGGGGTGATGGTGGTTTGGTGTTGCTGAGGGTGGCACATGTGCCTGGGGATCACCAACAGCATCACTGCACCCTGTGACCCTGATCTCCGGGCATTGCCCCCTCCCAGCCCCTCACTGAGATCAACCCGTGGCAAAGGCCAGGCACTGCAGACCTGCAGACAACTGTCCGTCCATCTGCAAGGACCCATTAGCCGGAGCGGGGCCCATCTTGGGGACAGAGCTTGGAGCCAGTGCTGGGCACAGTGCCGCTCCTGCGCCCACCAGCTCCTTTTGTCCGCTGGCCCTTTGCATCCCTGGGGGGCAGCTCGGCCCCTTCTCCTGGGAGCTGGTTCTTGGCGCGGGGCAGCAGCGGAAGCAGCACTGGGCTCCTCTCCACCAGAGCTGAATGGCACCTTTGTTGGGGACGCTGGCGGCAGCATGGGGCTGGCGGGGACCCGCTCGGTCAGTCCCGGTGTCACAGGGGCTCTGCCCACCGGTAATGTCCAGTTCTTTCCAGGGGAACATGGAGATGCTGTGGCAGGGATAGAATTGGAGGTTTCTGTGGCATTCCTCTCCCTCCCTACGCCCTGGGGACCCCATGGTGTCCCCATCCCGCCCTGGGCACCCTGCAGCACCCCTTCTCATCCCACATGAGGCACCACAACTGGGAGGAGAGCCTGGGGGCCTGGTGGCTGGAGAGTGGTTGCTGTGGCTGATAGAACCCATCCTCTGCAGTTCTCACCTGTCACACCGCGCTGTGTCAGCATTAGCAAATGTCCTGCGGCTCAGGCAGTGGGGCAGCCCTGGAGTGCAGGAGGGAGCCAGTGCTGGGTGCCAGAGCCTCTGTCCTGGGCACTCCTGGGCCCATCTGGGCTGTGTGGCCTGGGCAGGGCTGGCTCAACCTGGCACCACTCCCCAGGCTTGAGGGTCAGGGCTGGACACAGCCACCCTTCCTGCTGCTGGTGCCCTCTGAGCCCTGTTTGTCCATGCAGAGGCTCCTGGGCTGTGGCACAGCCCCTGTGTCCAATAATTCAATAAACACAGGGACATCGACAGGGAGATGTGCTACAGGGGGAGAGAGCAAGGCCATGACCAAGGCACACAGGGAGTGTCTCTCAGGCCCTACATTCCCCTTCCCTGCCTGAAGTAGCCCCTTCCAGCCAACTTCTCCCAACAAGGGCTTGTCCTTGGCTTTGAACGACTTTGTCTGCCCATTCTCCCTGCCAGGCCATGCAGCCTTTGGGTCCTTTCCCAAGGACTCAGAGCCGTGCTGGAGCTGTGCTCACTGTGTTGGGCTCAGGGGCTGCTGTGTGGGTCCCCCACTGTGCTGCTCCCACCCTCCTCTTCCTTCTCCTCCTGCTCCGGCTCCTGCTGTGGGAAGAGCAGCTCACTGGAAAGCCTGAGTGGCATTTTTCGGGTAAATCTTATGTAAATCTGGCTCCATCCTTCCTCGTGCTGCTAATTGGATTGCCCCGGCGCGGTTTAATTTCCCAGAAGCGTGGGGAGGGCAGTGCTGGGGGCCTGGGGGTACGGGGAACATGCCAAGCTCTGCCCAGCAGGGGCTCCATGGGGCAATTCCAGAGCCTCAGCCAGGTGAAGGAGCAGGGGGAGAACCCCAGGCAAACCAGGGAAGAATGGTGAGAACCTGGTGCCAGGAGGGCCCCCAGGGCTCTACCACCTTCAGCAGGGACCCCCACTCTGAGCCTCCTGCCTGCAGGTTCAGCCAGCCTCACGAAGAACCTGTCGAGCTGCAGGGAGTCCCAGCCTTGATAGGAAGGAAAATCTGGAACTGCCACCACATCGCCTCCCTTGTGTGCCCCATGTCCCTGCCCCAGCCACTTCCTCTAACATCCTGTCCCCTTCCCTCCCTTCCAGAGCTCCTCGGATCAGCAAAGAAAGTCAATGTCAACTTCCAAGACACCGACGGGTGAGTAGAAGCCCCAAGTTGGGGTGTTGGTGCTGTGGGGTGTGTGTCATGGGTGCTGTGAGCAGGGGGGCACATGCTGTGGGAGCCTCTGCGTGGGGATGCCAGGCTCTCCGAGCTGGGAGGTCCAGTACCAGGGCTCTGGCCCCCATTAGCCCACACGGTTGAGCCCTGCCTGCACCCAGAGCCAGTGCTGGTCTGGAGCAGTCGTGGGTACCAGAGCAGGCAGAGGCAGGGCTGTGCCCCACATCTCACCACACCTTTTCCCAGCCCTGTGAGGCTCTGCGGGAGCTGTGCAGGGATCAGCCCTGTGGGGTGCTGGGTGGGAGAGCTGTGACCCCGCCGGGCTGTGCTGCTGGCGCGACGCTCCACAGCCACATCCAACGGGCGTGAGCAGCAGAAAGGGGCCGCACGATCACCCCTGCTAATCACACTAATGAGGCTGCAGGGAGGCAGTCAGGGCCCCACGCAGGAGGGGGCTGCGGTGGGAGCGCTGCTTGTGGGGCTGGGCAGCAGCTGCCCCTGGCTCCCCCCACCCCGTGGTCCCCCTTGAGCAGGGCAGCAGCACGATGCCATTTGGACCCTGGGGATGGCTCTGCTGTGGCCAGGGAAATGCCAGAGAGCACAGAAGTTGGTCAGGAATGGGAGGCCATGCCCTGGGGACATATGGCCAGGGCAACCGGGGTCCATCCTCATCCTCGTCGCCAGGGTGGTGGCAGCAGGCATCCCCTGGTACCTGACAGCTCATCGCCGTGCCAGGTGCACGTGTGACAGGCACGGGCACAGGTGGGCCTGTGGATGTGCAGCTGAACACATGTGTGCATCGAGTGTGTCCGTGTGTGCCAGCGTGTGCAGGGCACGGGGCCAGCACTGAGGTGGGGGGTGTGGGGTGGGCAGGGCAAGGGGGCATCACCCCAGGGGCCACCTCGTGCTCCACAGAGCCAGCAGGTCACAGGAGGGCTGAGCATCACGGCAGGGCTGGGGAGTTGCAGGTAGGGCGCTGCTCGTATCCTGCTCCTGGAACGCTCAGGGGGTGCAGGAGCAACAGGGCAGCAGCCTCCAGCGCTGCTTCTGGAAAGGATCCCGCGGGAAGGCACAGGGCAGCCCCGGGCTGCAGCCTGAGTGAGCTCCGCTCTGTGTGATCTCAGCCAGCCCCATGCCTCAGTTTCCCCATCCTTGCGGTGCTGGCTCATTCCTGGCTGGGGGTGCCATGGATGAGCATCGTGCTGGTGTCCCCGCGCTTGCCCTGGGGAGAGTGCCCTGTGCCAGGCCGAGGTGGCCGGCTGGGCCATGTGGTGCCCGAGGGAAGCCCCTGAGGCAGCCCCGGGGAAGGCTGCGATTTGCACCATCTTGAGCGGATTTGAGCAGGGCGCTGGAGTGGAAAATGTTGACATTTCCCAGGCAGACGTTGGGGATCGGCCTCCTGTGCAAGCTGTCTGCTCACATCGCCGCTCCCCGCCGGGGATCACAGCCGGCAGCCCTCAGCTGGGGGCCTGGGGAACAGGGGCAGGGGGATTGTTATCCCTCAGCTGTCCCTCGGGCACCGGGCAGCCACAGAGACCAGCGTGTTCTGGGTGCTCCGCAGCCCATTCCCATGCTCCGGTGACACCGGGGTGGCCCCAGGGATGGGATGGGGAAGCTGTGCATGGCCGGGGACCAGAGCAGTGGCGCGGTGGGTGCCAGCGCAGTCGCACGGAGGATGCCACTGCCGGGAGCACAAGTAGGTCAGCTCCTGGCCTGCTTCCCAGGCGGGAGCCTCCGGCTCCGGGAGCTCCGAGAGCAGAGCGGGTGCGGGGCCGGGGGCTTTCCCCACCCAACAGCCAGGCCCAACACCAGGCAAGGGCAGTGCTGCCATCTGTGCTGGTGGCTGCACTGCTGGGGCCAGGCTGGGGGAAATGGGTCAGCGGGGAGGGGGCTCCCCGGCACCCCCACCCTCAGTGGGACACCCCTGGGCCTGCCCTGCCCACCACCTCCAGCCCAGAGGAGTCTCAGTGTTCCCAGGCCTGCAGCAGCTCTTGCCCCAAAAACCCACAGAGGGATGTGGGGGTGGCTTTCCCGGGGACGTGCGCATGTGGAGGGCAGAGCACATGTCCCGGGGTGCTGCTGAGGTGCAGGTTTGAGACCATGGTGCTGGGCAGGGGGTGGCAGGGCTGTGGAGGGGACAGGCCTGTGGCCCCTGACACCACCCCACTCCCCAGGTTCTCGGCTCTGCACCATGCGGCGCTTAACGGCAACACGGAGCTCATCTCGCTGCTGCTGGAGGCACAGGCTGCTGTGGACATCAAGGACAACAAAGGCGAGTCCCTGGGTCCTGGCCGTGGCCCCCTCCCTTGTGCCCCCCTGCAGGCTCTGCCCGTTGTGTTGGCACAGGAGGGCTCACGGTGTGCCCGTCTTGCCCCTGCAGGCATGCGGCCCCTGCACTATGCAGCCTGGCAGGGCAAGAAGGAGCCCATGAAAATGGTGCTGAAGGCAGGTTCCTCCGTGAACATCCCATCCGATGAGGGCCAGATCCCCCTGCACCTGGCAGCACAGCACGGGCACTATGATGTGGTATGGAGGGGCATGGGGCTGGCAGGGGGGATGGTGGCCCAGCCACCCCTACCCCTGCCCTCACCGGGTTGGGGTCTTGCTTGTCCCCAGTCGGAGATGCTCCTGCAGCACCAGTCCAACCCCTGCATCATGGACAACTCGGGCAAAACGCCCCTGGACCTGGCGTGCGAGTTTGGCCGGGTCGGGGTAAGTTCTTGCAGGGCTGGGTCTACCCAGAGGATGACTGGGAGGGGACAGGGGCACTGTGAGGTCCCTGGGTTGCTGGAGCAGCTGGAGGGGCACAGGGATGGCCAGTGGTGGGGACTTGCGGTGCCACCACTGCAGGGGATCTCCAGCTGCTGGCAGGAGGGGAGCTGGCGGCCGAGCCGCCCTTGCAGCCCTGCTCCATCTGTGTTTGCTGAGCCAGGTGGTCCAACTGCTCCTGAACAGCAACATGTGCGCGGCACTGCTGGAGCCCAAACCAGGGGATGCCACCGACCCCAACGGCACCAGCCCCCTCCACCTCGCCGCCAAGAACGGCCACATCGACATCATCCGGTGGGTGCCGTGGGCAGAGGCGGCAGCGCCGGTGCGCCCCTGTGCCCCGCTGACCCCACTGTCCCTCTGCAGGCTCCTGCTGCAGGCTGGCATCGACATCAACCGGCAGACCAAGGCAGGCACGGCGCTGCACGAGGCCGCTCTCTGCGGCAAAACAGATGTGGTGCGGCTGCTGCTGGATGTAAGGGTCCCCCTCAGCACGCCCAGATGCCCCCAGGGACCCCCAACCCAGCCAGGAGCTGTGGGAAGGGGGTGACCCCACAGCTGGGGCCTCAGAGCAGCTTGTGCGCCTCTCCCAGGGAGTGGAGCTGAGGGTCCTGGAGGGATACACCAAGGCACTGAGGGTCCTGGGGGGTGCACACCAAGGGGTGAGGGTCACAAGGGGGGTGTTTCGTTCTCACACACGAAAGTCTGAGAGCTGTGCCCTCCAGCTGCTGGTCTCCTGGTGGCCTAGGGGGTGCCAGGGGTGGCAGGATGGGGACCAGGCTGCTCCCAATCCCTCTCGGTGCCATTGCAGAGCGGGATCAACGCCCACGTCAGGAACACCTACAACCAGACGGCTCTGGACATCGTCAACCAGTTCACCACCAGCCAGGCCAGCAAGGAGATCAAGCAGATGCTGCGGGGTAGGGGGTTGGAGGGCACAGAGTGGCCATGCTGGCACGAGGGACGCCGGGCTGGGGGAGCCAATGCCCGTGGGGTGAACAGCCGGTGACTCTCCCGTTCTGTCCCACAGATGCCTCTGCGGCTCTGCAGGTCCGGGCCGTCAAGGACTATTGCAACAACTACGACCTGACCAGCCTCAATGTGAAAGCCGGGGATGTCATCACTGTGAGTGTGGCCGGGGGGGCCGGGGACACCCCGGTGTCGGTGCCAGCCCCTGGCCCGGCCCCTGACCCGGCCACTCCTGCAGGTGCTGGAGCAGCACGCGGACGGGCGCTGGAAGGGCTGCATCCACGACAACCGCACTGGCAATGACCGCGTGGGCTACTTCCCCTCCAGCCTTGTCGAGGCCATAAGCAAACGAACAGGCAAATAATCCCCCCCTACACTCCCTGCCCTGGGGAGCCCCATCTTGGTTTGGTGGGGACCAGGGTGCTGGGGGGTGCAGTGGTGAAGACAAACCGGGGTGATGCCTCTCATGCATGTGGGGTCATGTCCCTGCCGTGTGCATGGGGACGGTGCCTTCGAGTGTGTGGGGTCGGTGCCCCCATTGTGCCTGTGGGGCTGGTGTTCCTCTTGAGTGTGCAGTCTGTGTTCCCGTTGTGTCTGTGGGATCGGCGCCCATGTGGTGCCTTGGGAGTTGGTGCTGGCAGCCCTGGGGTGTTCGAGGGTCAGCCCTGGCTGCCCTTGGGCTGGAGGAGGTGTTTGAGGCGCCGGGAGGTTGGTGCATGAGGAGACCCAGGGCTGTCACTGTGGTTTGGGGGGACAGGCGCAGCAATGGGGTTGCAGGAGCTGGTGCTCGGGGTCTGTGCTGGGCACCAGTGCCAGGGAGCTGATGCTGCCACACAGAGACTGTCTTTCCAGCCAGGGGCCATCTCAGGGATTGGCCCCTGCTCACTTGCTCTGTGGCTGCTTATCCCTGTCCCCATTCCCATCGTCATCCCTTTACGCTCCTGGTGGGCTGTGCAGCCCCTCAGGATGTCCCCTGGCTGCGCCCTCTGCCAGGAGTGTTCCAATGGGACTGGTACCTCTGCAGGCAGCGCTGAAAGGCCCCACATCAACCATCTCACCCCACCCCTGGGAGTGGATCTTGGGGGCAGCTACACCATGGGGACATGGGTAGGGAACAGTGGCACTTGAACAGTATCTCAAGGGAGTGGCAGCACAAGTGGCTGCCAGACAATCCACAGTGGCCCTGGAGGCACCGGGTGCTGGACAGGCAGGGGCAGAACCACCCTGCAGGTATGGGTCGTGTGCCAGTACCACAGATGCCATCCATGGCTCCTGAGCTGTGG